>NW_018404479.1:817394-1214385 GCF_002113885.1 Mizuhopecten yessoensis
CCCCCACCCCCACCTAGGTTTTTTTCCAGTGTCAAGCCAGTAATAAAATTATACTACATTCATATCGCAATTGCTTCAGAACCGATTTTATTAACAGAACAATTATTTCCCACATCGAATGAAAACATTGTTTTCTAGTAGCAGAAAATATTGTCTTTTCTTTGCAGTTATTGAGTAATCTGTATGCTAAATCAATAAAACTTGGAATCAGAAGAAAATTATTCCTATTAAAATCATAAGTGAAGACACGGCGACAATATATAGCGAGAGAGGGTTTGTGGCTCGCGTATTGAAAAACACACATCCTCCCCATGCATCGCAAGCGGTTGCCTTTAGATCTCGGCTGTCAAATCTTTCCGCAATTTCTAGGATTTTGTACATTCAGTTTCCTCGTGTTTTTATTTCGATTGTCTTTCGACGTCATTACTGAACAACCCTATTTCCTCGGTTTGAGATTGATTATGCAATCGCATGATTGAATCACATAAAATCAATAGATTTTCTAAACAAAGACAAAAGTGACACAACATTTGTAAACGGGGATTAACCATGATAAGGAAGAAGAAAAACCGTGAGCATGCAGAGTTGGTGAAAGACCATCTGCATTGGTGAAAGGTCGTCGACAGACGAACATTAAAAACAACATGTAACCTCCGAAGAAGCAACCATCTCAGTGTCAAGCTTCTTGGGGACCTAGATGGGATTGATCGAGTGATGTTAAAAGAAGCATAGAACTTTGAATTTCGAAGACTCCAAGAATTGCTGCTTTAATATAAAAGCAAATATTACAATAACAAAAATACAAATTACTGATTAAATCAGTATATGTTAATGATTATACATGTATATAGATAAGGAACTTATTCATTTCTTCCCAATGATGACTTTGTGAGAGTCTATATAGGGATACTTACTGTGTGTGAGCAAACCTTTGTTATGTTAACCAGTCATAGTAGATACATTTAATACTGTTAATAATTCCTTGATGATATGAAAAGTTAATAGAGGCAAAATATATCATCGTAACATCGAGGACCAAGAAAACATTATGCTGATATTTATAAATTATTGACTTCCGTCGAGGTCGATACGCTGTTATATTAACCTGATAGAAACTACATCGTCGGTCGTATTACTCTATCAGCTAAATATACATTAACGTATTGACCGAGGCAAAAGTCCTTAATTTTCATATTACCTATCATGTCTTTAAAAAACATAATGTATTGGATATTCAAATAGTTAAAATCTCCAAAATGTCCATATGCAAGTTGTCCCTGCAGGTAGGGCGTAAGAATTGTACCTGCTGCCCCCAATTGCATGATCGTAAGAGGCGACTAAATTTGGGACCTTATCTCTTCTCTCCTTTCTAAATAACTTTCTTCTTCCTAATGTCTCCCTTGACAATGCCTCACTTTTGGCCATTTGTTGAGCGTTCGCCCCTGTGAGGAAGGCTTTGGGTTCTGTCCCCTGGCCGAGACATACCAAAGTCTTTAAAAATGGTAGTTTCTACTCCTGCTTAACGCTCAGCAAATTAGGAGTGGGACGACTGGTTCGCCCGTTGTCAGTATAATGTGACCGGGTGGGGCGTCCTGCTGGGTGTCTTCGGCAGTATGTTTCAGTGAGGTAGCACTATAAAGTCGGCATCAGTTCCGCGCTATCACAAGGAGATAAACACGAACATATCGCAGCCTCACAAAATACACACGCATACACTACACGCATGCATCTTACACACAGGGGAGGCCGTCCTTAAATGACCTTAGCTGTTAATTGGACGTTAAACAAAATCAAACAAACAAACAAACCATATGCAAGTCAAAAATAGAAACATGAAAACGAACCTGAGACTAAGATACTTAGGACCAAGGAAAGTCGAAACAAATGTAATGCATAGTGATATAATCTATTATGTTACATTGTATAAACAATTTTGTTTTATTAATATCAATGAACAGTGTATATATATATACGTATGTATAGGTCAAAGAAGTAATATAGACGGTAAAATCCCATATAACACTGGATCCTAATGGAGGTATTTCCGTAGGATACGAATTACTTAAAATATTATATGGGGCAAAGAAGTAATTCCAACAGTGTGGACAAGTTTAGGTTGTCAAATTTTCGGAGCGATCTGCTCCTTTTTCAAGACACAGTGAAACAGAACAGTTACATGTACATATACATCACATTACAAGAAGATAGAATTGATATACTATAATTGAAAATATAGCTATTATATAAAACCAATAGTCCCCTCGGCTAAAGACAGCCGAAGGCAGCTGATGTAGAGGACCTATTCTTGCGCAAGATGCACTAACATTAGCGTTCCTTGTCCGCGATGCTCTCGGCTTAATTGCTGCCTTCGGCTGTCTTTAGCTGAGGGGACTATTGGGTTTATATAATAGCTATATTTTCAATTATAGTATATCAATTCTATCTTCTTGTAATATGATGTATATGTACATGTAACTGTTCCGGTTTACTGTGTCTTGAAAAAGGAGCGGATCGCTCCTAAAATTTGACAACCTAAACTTGTCCACACTGTTGGAATTACCTTTTTGCCCCATATAACGTACTACAAACGCTGACATGCACATCAGTCAATGTGGTGTACCTAATTACCTGTAATAAATGCAAATTACAGTACGTGGGCGAGACCTGCACCCAGCTCAATGTCAGGATCAACAACCACCGCTGCTCCATCAAGCAGAACAAACCAGACTTCCCTGTGGCAAGGCATTTTAATATGCCTAGCAATAGTTGGAAAGACATGCATGTTGTTGCCATAGATCATTGCCCTACATGGGATGAAGCGAGACGACGTACGAGAGAACGGTTTTGGATCACCAATCTACAAACCCGCTACCCTCGAGGTATGAACGAACGATAGGCGGTTGCCATTCGCTCGTTTTCCTTCCCGGGGCATTTTACCTAATGGTGCATTACTGCGCAGTTGGTCTGCTATCTCGCCTGCCTGCTGCTTCATGTCAGTGTGTCTGACCAACAGCCGTTGTCAGATTAATTTTGCAGATTTATACAGTATCTTAGCCATTTCATCTACTTATTCCTCCTGCACTTATTTGTTAATTACTTGCATAATTCCTGCAAACCAAAAGAGGCGACTAAGTGTGAACCCCCTGCTGTGACTGTTAGATCCATCGCAGTATTGAGAGGCGACTAATGAGACATTCCGTAGCAAATTGGAGGCACGTGTTCCACGTTTTTGATATCTCTCGTTGACTAACTTTATATGATAGTGCATCTTGCGCAAGAATAGGTCCTCTACATCAGCGTTCCTTGTCCGCGATGCTCTCGGCTTAATTGCTGTCTTAGCCGAGGGGACTATTGGTTTTATATAATAGTATATCAATTCTATCTTCTTGTAATATGATGTATATGTACATGTAACTGTTCTGTTTCACTGTGTCTTGAAAAAGAAGCGGATCGCTCCGAAAATTTGACAACCTAAACTTGTCCACACTGTTGGAACTACTTCATTGCCCCATGTATACAATGTATATATATCCTTCTTAATTCACAAAATTAAACAGTAAAAACTATTGATTATTGTTGTGTTTTGAGTACAACACAGAAAGGAAGATAATTTGTTTCAAAGTGTAAGTGTTAAAATTAACAAAACATTTTATCATTTTCATATGAAACGTTATTTGAATACACTTGCTATTAAGTGAAAGCACTTTTACTTGTAGGTAAATAAAAACAACTTTAAAAAACTATAGTTTTCCACACAAAGAGTAACATCAGAACCCAAGTTGATGTGGAAGCACACGGTTTGTTGTTGTTTTTCAATTATTCGTTTGGTGTAAAAAAAAAAATGTGTATCCTCGGTTGATATTTTCTATTCTTAGTTAAGATGACAGCTCAGATCCAGTAATTAGTATTAAGGACTCGCATAACTAAATCATTTACTATATGTTATTTATAATCTTGTGTGTTTATCGCGTTTATATTTGAAGTTCAACACTTGTAACAACTGTCCAGATTCAGAGATACAGTACAGAACTGACAAAGGCTTCAAACGGCATATTTTGCAGGTAAAGTAACATAAAAGAGCACTACAGGCTCCTGCTTTTTACAACCGGAAGTTTACAAGCCAAACCGGGGAAGCGGGTCGGCAATTCCCCTGACTTTTGAATCCGCGGTCACATCAAAATCAACAAAAACTATACATTTTTCCAAAGTTAAATATCTGTAGATTTCATTCAATAAAAAAAAAATGTCATCATTTACGCATTGAAATTACATACTCAGAGGCACTGTATTTAACCGTACCAAATTTAGGTAGAAATTGCGATCGGATGAAACACTTGTTGTTTGGCTGATTTGGTTGTGGGAGTCATTGGGTTTTAACTTTTAATTGACACACTGTTACAAATGTATGCCATCTTTACATCACTTGGTACTTTGGGACATACTGATTTACGATCTTAATTAGAGTGTTGTCACTCAGAAGTTTTAGGAACTTTCAAGACACACTTCTAGTGAATAAATACATTCTAAAAAAGTTAGTATACCTTGAACTCAACACAGAGGCAGTAATTGAATACTCATGCTTTCTACAGTTGAGGTGTAATACGGGAACTAATCACTGAGACATAAAGAAAGAAGGTTAATAGGTTTCTAGTACTCATTGACGAAATTAGATTGAATTGAAAAATAGCAATAATATATTGCACCTCAAGGTCAATAACTGCAGAATTTCTGAGGATACGACTGACTAATAATGTTTAATTTCAGCTTCGTCTGGAAATGTCGGCGTAGACTACGAGATACAGAACGACATGCTGACAAGCACATGTAGAAGACATACAACAGAGCTAGGTCGAGGAGCATACAGGTGGATCAATTTGGTAAATTGGAAACACAGATTAAAAACTCATTACTATGTTCGCGCAAAATTCGTCACATTACCTTTTCTGATTTGTAACGTCACAAATCAATTATAAATTGCTTGACAACAAAGTAATTTCCTTATGTTCCAAGGAGCGTGAAAACAAAATTTACTGTAATATAGATAATTTGTACAATTACACGTCATATTTGATTTCAGTTACTCACCTCGAATGTCTAAAAGTAGAAAATATAGAGACAAGCAATGATTGCAGTCAAAAGGTGAATTAAATCTGATAATATACACGTCCGCGAGCTAAAAAAGTACTGCGCCATTACCACTTGACTAATGCTATGTTTCAGTTCACTGAACAAATAAACGTACCAAATTGAGTTTATTCCTTCCACCGGATTTTACATTGCAAGCTTTACCAATTTTTAATTAATCTTCTTTTGTTTAACTAATTATCATATTAATACGTGTAACTACGCCATCGATAGTGTTGTCACTACAGAGTGTACCTCATATCTCGCTATAAGTACGTGGTATGAATTCATTAAAATTTTATTTAAACGGGTGTCGTCCAGAAGTAAGACTCTTACCTTCCGGAAACCATGTTAATCATTTCTTTGTTCCTACTCAGTTACAGTAGGTTTAACGAATTTTGGATTCAAATTACGGTTTCTTTAATATTTCTCTATGTATGTTTTGTATTATATTTTATTATTAAATGAATTTATGCCGACACATTTATTTCGTTAAAGTACAGCAACGTCCTCATGGTAGTAAGGAGTAAAATGTAACAATATTTGAAAAATAATTGCATTAAGGTAATACAGGAGAATAGCATACAGCACACACAGATACAGCTACATACCCTTATGTTTATGTAATAGTAGCCTCTAGTCGTTCTTATATACCAATTGTCGACTTAACGAAACGGTCGATGATGTATTGCAGACGTTACTATGCTTATTTTTCTAAGTATCTGTTGTCCTGCAATGAATAGATCATGTTACTGGCGATAGTATCACGTGACCTGAGGTGTTCATGAGGTACTTGATTTAGGTATGAAACCCTCTCAGTTGTTATCAAAAATGAAAGCTACGGAAACAATCAATAACACATTATGATATCAGTGTTACTATACGGACTTAAATTAATATATACCCATTTCGTACATGTCTGTTTATTTCATGCAGAAGATAAATTATAATATCCAATGACGTCATGTTATTAACACCGTGCACGGGGGGGGGGGGGGGGGGGGGGGGGGGGGCATGGTTTGGCGTTGCCATATATTGGACATGCAAGATTTTCTTTCCTTGAGAACAGACCAAACAGAGAGTGAATATATGCAAGCGGTTTCATATTGATTTCACTAACATTTTAAGATGGATCGTCTGGAATAAAGTAAGCGGAGGTGTTTTGGTGGTATTCTAATTGTAGGGATTTTCGTGATTAAAGCATTGTGCTTATTCCTGATTAATTACATTGCAATTAATTTGAATAAAGTTTTTAATTGCATGCATTATGATTGCGCAAATTCATCTAAGCGCTTGTCTATTAAAACTAGATCATTCGCTAAATCTTATGTCAGCTTAAATATAAGTACGGTAAGTGCAGTATTATGAACAGCAGGAAAGAAATTAATTCCAGATATATTTCATTCCTTTATACCCGAACAATATTTTGTTACAGTGACGGTTATTTGTGCAGCGCTAGCATGCGAAAGGGACCGCGGTTGCCACGTGGTTAAGTAGTCTGCCATTCTGCTACCACCAGCCTTCCACCACTGGGTTGCGGGTTCGAGCCCTATAGGCAGTCGCATTTAATAGCACGTAAACACAAACCAACAAACAAATATTTGGGAAACATTCTCATTTTGAAAATGAGGAAACAATACTTAACTTTTTAAATATTTAACTTTTCGAATAATTTAACGGATTTTAAATTACTCATTAAAATTAAGAACTTTTGGCGAAATTCCAAAAGCAACTCATTCATCCCCATTCTCTCTCTCACCCACGTCACAAAATTAAACATCACTTGTTAAAATCTGGGTAAGTAAAAACAAATGAAAAAGTGAACTAAGAAACCTGAATTACTAAAATATTGCTCGGTGTTAAATTTGTGAAGTCTTTTGGCAAGCTCCTTCCAAGCTAATAGGAAGGAGGTGAAATCTTCAAAAATAACTTGTTCCAGTAATTATAAAACCAACCTGTCAGACAAATCGTGCCTGGCTTTTTCATCTTTTAGATACAAAATGTATGTCTTTCTGCAGTTTTTCTCGTTCCCGTTTTCTCTAAATACAACACAGTTATAAAACTACATTTAATACATAATGTGCTGTGTTCACCAGTGAATATACCCATGTCATATTTTTGTATTTAACTTGAAATCTATTGAATAGTCTATCAATATTACAGTTATATGTAACCTCCAACGATGAATTGGTTACTAGGTTAAACTTGTCACACTTGTCAAACCGTTTTCTGATAATATTTGCTAAGATTGATAACTACCAGGTATACTATTAGTTATATAGTCAATTACTGACCCTCTATGTCGCAGACTATATAACGAATTTATCGCATCGAGGACCCTTTTTACTTAAAATGAAAATGGTGTAATGCATAACAAAACAATATGAATATTTAACAAATTTAATCAATTTTGATAAATGAAATTTGTTAATTGTGAGATTTAGAATATTCAGGTACCCGTATCTGTTGTTTTAGTTTTAAGCGGTGAGCAATGGGCGGCCATATTGCCCTATAATGGAATCCCACTGACCCTTTATAAACAGTTAGAGGGTCACCACGTGACAGCTCTAAACCAATTTTTTTTGGACATTTTTGTCCGAGGTGCGATAAATTGTGTTATTTACAATGTAGTAAACACATGGATCTAATGTATGGATATTTAGTAAAGGTATACCAAAATAACAATTTGTTCAAACTTTTCGTCATCTGTATTTGAACAGAAAGCGCCGATGGGATTGGTCAATACCGAAAGATATTTCCTTACAGTGACTAATGTCACTTTTATATCTGTCAAAGTGTGAAAGATTTCAGTTTTATTATCTCACGAGCAAACATTATTAAACTTCAAAACCTCGTTACACTGCCATCGTTTATCAATAATATTTTGGCGTTATATAGGGGTTTGGCAACTAATTGTCGCAAACGTGTAAAGGCATTTTCTAACGAAAACAGAAAAAACGGGACTTTGAAATGCGCTGGGGGTGAATGAGGTGGCAAATGAAACTAGTGATATTAAATCGAAATTTTCTCTATCTGTATCGTCATACACGTGACGGGTGATACATAAATGTACGATATCGGATCTCAAAGTGAGATTTGTATGATTATCAGTATCATCAGTATTCAAAGAGTGACATAGGAAAATGGCTCAAACTGAATAAACATATTTGGTTAAAGTTTGTGTTTATACAAAGGCCAATTTATTTTCTCTTCAGCATGGTAATTATTCTTTTTATGTGTTTTTTTGCATATAGCTCGTGTAAGTAAGGCAGCGAGCACCCGAAAAGTAATTTTGTATGACAGTGGGTCACCGACAAGTGCAAATGGGTGCACCAGGTATTTCCGTAAGAGATGTTGCACTTGTAAAAACAGATTAAACACTTACGATTAATTGATTGTTTATAAAATAGGGCTCTATTTTATACTAGAAGTTCTAAATATAGAACACCCTAAATAAATCGACAGTAAGCAGATTTCAGCAAAGAACGTAAGTATTCAATCAACACTTTTATCACTGGTGTATTTCGGTCTATAGAAGAAATCAAAGGATGGAATTAGTTTGTCTTATTTCAAGCATCATTCCAAAGTAAATCAAACTTGTATTTCAGCTAAAGCAAGTGTTCTTCACACGTGAATTTTGTTGATACGGCTTTTTCCCAAAAGGTTATATTAAATGACCGAATCGTACCAAAACTGACTCGTGTTGTTCTGAAATAGCGTATCAATTTTAGAAGAAGAAAAAAATATTTCTTTTTCAACAAATGATGCGTCAATGCGTAAAATGGTGCTGGTAGCTACAGACACATGACATTTGTATTTTTAGATAACATAACATGGTAGCTATCCCAGCACAACTAGAACTAAACTAAAACGAATGAAAACAAAGACAGTATTGTGTTGACGTTCGTGACATAAAGCTGACACACAACAAAAATATTCAACCACTACAAAAATATATGCATTTTTGATTTAAACATATTTTGTATTTGCATCTTATAAACGAAAGGGATAGGGCACACTATATGCATTGTACCTGGACTATTGTAATGTGATTAATTCAGCTACGCTTTCGCTGCGTGCGAGATTTAATATAATAAAGCAAGTAACATATTCCATTGCTTAGCGTTCAGCAATTAGAGGAATGCCAACTATTTAAGCATGGTATTTCAGTGAGATGGCACCGTAAAGAAGGCATCAGTTCCGCGCTATCACAAGGAGGCAATACCATGCATCAACATAACCTGTATCCAGCACACATAAATGTACATAAATGATGCATGCATTATAACCATGTACACACGTCCTTGCATAACCTCAGCTGTTGATTGGAAGTTTCATCATATCAAATGGAAATCAAAATATCTTTACTTTGTATTTAATTCAAAAGTATTCACTACATTTGTATAGGGCAACGCAAACCAAGTTTCGATTGAACATACACAGTGTAATTCTTTTCATTTTTTATCAACTCCTACTTTAAAAATGGATATGTTTTTTAACTTAGTTACTATGCACTTGCCTTCGACAGATGTCCTTTTATGTTCCTGCAGTATTGGTATTTTTCAAAGCACTTAGATGTACACATAGGGCAATGTACTCTAAGGCAGTATTCTTCTCCTTGTCCTATAACTCGTTATCGTTCACATCACCTCTGCACTCCGTTCAGTTGCACATGTATGAAATATGATAAATATCATTCTGAAAAGAAGAAAAGTGGGCAAAGGAACAATTTGGGAAGCTGCACTCTTCTCCTAATATGACAAAGCATCCATGCCGACAATGTCAAAGTGGTATGGAAATCGATATCTTTCAAAATGTCTCCGTAATCCTATTCCTTTATCATGGTTTAATCAGGTTTGCTGTTGCAGTTTTTTGCCTTCTCTTTTAGAATTTTTACACGAGCTCGGTTTAAATGTGTGAGCAATGCAAAAAATGTCAGAACAGAAAATTGAATTATAGACTTTACCGGCATACCGGCCTGCGACAAATGTATGTGATTCCGTGCGAGCAAACAAAATACAGAACACAACAGCCAGGCTTACTGTGTCGAGTACATATACGTAGGGATAGAAGTACATATGTTCAGGCAGGAACCTGGTAAATTTGATCCAAAAACCATGTCAGTTGTTATGTATCTAAATATTACAAGTAATAACTAATTATTTATCAAGAGTGTCGCGTTTAACAGTATGAATCAGGTGTTATTAACTGGCATGTCTTGGGCTTCTTTTGGTTTTGGATCAATTCGCTCATAGCTGGGAATCTTGAATGATTGAACCTAGCTCTTTTATAAAAGGGGTCTAAACACTATGACCCCTATGATCACACGAAGAACAACGATGTGCATTAATATGTGTTTGTATTTATTGGGTGTAATGTCCTCGCTCGCGACAGCTAAGGTCATATGAAGATGGGTGGCGCGGGAGACACTACAGACAAGCAGGAATAGAGATCTGATTAAGGAAACGTTTCTACATAAAGGTTGCAATAGGATATACATATTGGCTTCTTCAATGCCCCCTACAAGAACACAAAGAGGAAAACCTCCGATTGTACAGGTTGACCCGCTTTAGGTGCCTCCTACGGCATGCAGCGGGATACAGAAGGCGTATTCTTTTCCCGAAATTTAAGGGTTTTGTGACAATTAGTATGCATGTACAATAGACGGTTTTGTTCAATAATATATAGGGTACATTGTAAATATCATTTATTTATAAATGTACTTCCAAGTATAACATTAGGATAGCTCGAACTGAATAAACGGGATTTTTATCAATAACTTAAGTTTCAATTACGCAAGAGAAATAACCTTCTTGTGACACTGAGGGAAATTCCTTCTTGTGACAACTAGAAAAAATACCCATTCTATGACGTAATGATATCCCGTAATTAAATGCACATCAAGGGCAAGACAAAATGTCCTAGCACTGTCAAAATAATTTCAGATAACCCTGTTCGGTAGGCAGGGATATTATACAGTTGTAGCTTTTGGCTGAGGTCGATACCTGGTGTATGCGAGTGAGGACGCAGTCCGAGGTCAATATACATGTAGCTTTGTTCGTGGCGATACATCCAGGTATCCAAATTTAAAGGCTACAATTGTTTTATTATTTTCAAAACAGTAAACAGTGATGTAAGCAACCTGAAGAAGCGGGGCGATGCGTTCATTTGGAGACACGTCATTATTCTATTTTTAGAAACACACAGTCCTTCAACAAAAATCACGCGCTGCAAGTCAATATCAGTTTTAATCGGTTGACACTTGATGCACTTCTGGCTGATCACTTGTCGGGAATAATATAAAAACATTATAAAAATAGTTATTGATGTTCTGTCCTTATGTAACTGCGAAACTCGTTTTAAAACCTGTAATGCTTGTAACAGTAAGGCATTGAGCGATAAGACATTGTTAGAAACCACATAGACAATGCTAGTCCGACAGTGACCCGGTAAGTGTTTCCAGTAAAACGATAATGGTATGGAAATGAGATCTACGTTGGTATTATCACCGATCAAGGTTACACGTATATACATGTATATTGTGTTCTGTCTGCACTGGAAGTGCTTAACCCGTGAAGTTACCCTGTAAGTGTTAGCTATTAAGTACACCAAGAATACCTGATTTTGGATTGGTACATGCATACATGTACATATGTTTGCATTTTAATTGAATAAAGCAGACTTTTCTACTATGACAGATAACTTTTCGCGTAGCCAATTAACAAACATTGGCAATTTTCAAATAAATCGGCACTGACGCTCTTACATTTTTGTATTGTGACGTCGCTATACATATTCCCTTTTTTCAATATTTTTTTCAGTGGGGAACAGTTTATATGTTCACGGAAGCATATGTCTTCACAAAATTTGAATATGTGTCCCTGTGTGACTTTACAAGATATAGTATTCTATATTGATTTTCAAGATATAGTATCATCCATTTACTCATCAGATGTATAATCAATGAAGATGTAGTAATTTGAATTGTACGCATTTAATCATATCAATACAACACTTGTTTAATCATTAAAAGGGTAGCGACAACAAGACTGGCATCGGCCAGTGAGTGGATTACTCCTAGGTGATAATTAAATGTTACTTCATGTAGGATTCCATGTCTACCTCATCCAATGAATCGCCTAGTCGTTAAAGATATCACAAAGTCCCGCGTGCCCACCTGGTCCCTAGTGGTCAATTCCGTCCCGATATTGTCCACATAGTTAAACCTGTTTGGTGATATTGCGGTTCGTGATGACATATTGACCACTCGAAATTTGGCAGAGTGTGTCCAGTTGTCCGGTACACAGTCACGGACAGTCTGACACGGCTCTGTTTGAACTGTCAATCTTGAGGTACTTGAGTTGAAGTGGTCCCTGATTAGCCACTCGAAATGCCGTCAACATGGACAGGGTCCTCGCGCATATGTACCTGTGTGGGTAGCGGCTGTTCACGGGTACATTGTTTGGGTGTCTCCTGTAGGGAGTATCCCGGACTCGTGCGCGGAGCAGACGTCGTGAAGAAGTCGTCGTCAACTGCTTATCTGCAATTGAAACAGCAACAGTAATCTTAATAATATCGTTGTCTCCGTTTAAACCTAAGCACGCCACATGTACAGAGTAATGTAAACATTGCTGTTATCAAGCCTCTAAATAAACGTGTTTTCATGAATGCATTTTTTTACTAACCGAAAAATGCTCGCGCGTTTCCATCACTCTTTTGAACTATGCAAGACCAATAAGACACTGACGTCAAATTCAAACTTTGACGGAGATAATCGAATGGATTCCGATTCATCATTGTTGCCTGCAGAAATGCTAACCTTATAGATAAAGGAAATTGTTCTCTAAAATACATTAAACATACCCTACTGTACCGTTTAGCGTAAAAGGGGTTGTTTATACTGTATCATTACCCAGGAGAGATTACCAAGAAAAATAAAACTACTGTTTTGATATTACAAACTTTAAATATATAAATTGGATGCATTATTGAATTACTTATGATACTAAGCAATACAGTTGTATATCCAAGATATGCTTCGCTACCTAACATCATAGGAATGTTTTCGAACTGAGAACTTTGTTGCATTCCATCATAAATATCTAAATTAATACAATGGATGTATATCTTTCAATCCTTAATAAAAATGTTCACGATTAAACATGTTAAATGAAAATAGAAGGTCAATTAAAAAGGTGTGCTGAAGGTCAAGCGTTTTCAGCTGGACAAGTGGTACCTGACATGAAGTCAGCGTTAAATTCAAGAAAATATTTAGGACACAGACGATATAAGATATCTGATCAAGTCTTACATGTAATTCAAAGTAGACATTGAAAACCTTCCACTTGGCAATCATACATATCTTGTACTATGAGGAGTACAAAGCAATTTCTTCAGGGCAGATTAAATAGCTATTTCTATGTCAGAATCAATCAGTGTGTAAAGGACACTGGGGATATCTAAGATATTTTGCATTTAGCGATAAAAATGGCATTATAATAAAAATCATCCAGACTAACGGATGGATCGCGTGTCCACCTATTTAGCAAATATACGGACAAAACCATGACATGTCGACACCCACTCGCAAAATGTCAATCGATTTGCTGAGATCACAGTAATCAGTTTAGGCATTCCGAATGACCACCCCTCGTTAGCCTTGACCGCTGTCCTTTTTATACACCTTATCACTCATGTTCCAATATTTGATGTGACGGCCGTCCACTCCAGGACCAGCCTACTGACACGACAAACAAACACATCCAATGTCGCGGTTTAGGGTCTTATATCAATTCTCAATCGATCAGAACATCTGAATGAAACGCCTCGCTGATAAACTCTTATCTAAGGCCAAACATCCGTAAACGTTTAGGTTGGGAAACATTAATAATTTACGAACATACAGTATGGTATATGAACAGCATTTCAGTTCCATTATCTTTGTAAATGTGTGTACAGTAATATAGCGTGGCTTGAGAGTTCTCTTACACTTTAAAACAAAATATCGGCCACCCTGACATTAAAACAAACTACGTAATGACGTATTCTACATAGATATCTTATCAAATTTTAAATGCCTTAACAAATTTACTATCATCATTTTTGCTCTGGAACATAGACAGTGTCGAAAATACCAAGTGGACAATCGGATGGGCGATTTCATTACTGAGCAGATTTAAATTCCTTTTTAAAAATAACTGAGCTTAATGAAAAATAACAGTTTTACGTACTTATAAACATTGACGCAACGGAACAATAGCTGATTTTACATCAATACAATTATAACATGTGTGTTGCGTAGCATGTGTAGAAGTGGGTTCTCAAGGCAAAAAGTGCAATTTTTGATAAAAATTATCTTCTCGCCATTTCCCTTATTCCTATGAGATATATCCAGGTGGCCTCTGATTTGAACGTGGCAAATTTTACAACGTTGCAAATCATTAGAACGAGGCAAAACCGGCCAAATGATATTATTCTTAGAGCGACACAAACTCGGCAAAGCGGGCTTTCTAAGGAGCAAGACAATGAAGCCCAGAAAATGCATTCCCCAAAACAAATAGCAAATTATGAATGATGCAATAACGAGATAAAATAAGTCAGTTAAATAGTTTAACATGTTAAAATCGAAACGGTACAATAAACCGGAACAAATCGTCAAAACTTACCAAAGTTGTCAGTTTGGCTATGCCCTATACTAGGACAAAATTAGCCAGGTCGCCTATTCCCGCGTACTTGACGAAATTGCTAGGTGGCGTTTTACTTATGACTGAAGGTAAAACCTAAACGGAGAAAAGAGCCACCCAGGTGTAACGTTTCCTAAAATGACAGAATACNGGCCAGGGGACAGAACCCAAAGCCTTCCTCACAGGGGCGAACGCTCAACAAATGGCCAAAAGTGAGGCATTGTCAAGGGAGACATTAGGAAGAAGAAAGTTATTTAGAAAGGAGAGAAGAGATAAGGTCCCAAATTTAGTCGCCTCTTACGATCATGCAATTTGGGGCAGCAGGTACAATTCTTACGCCCTACCTGCAGGGTCATGACAGAATACGGTACATGTAGGTTTGGCTTGTATCCAGAAAAATATCGACAGGTAGTTTACATAATGTATACCTAAGAACGCCAGGATGAGGCCTCCTATTCCGTTGGGCTGAACCGCACTACTTTCATGTTTTTGTATGATCTGCGCTTTGAGATGGTAAGGTACGAGGGTCATTCATTAAATGCTGTCACCACACGGCTTCCGTACGAACGACCAATAAAATAGTTAAGCGTCTGTAATGACCTTAGCTGTTAATAGGACGTTAAACAAAATCAAACAAACAAACAAACTGTCAGTCTGCAAAACCATTCAGAGAACAACCAACATGCAACATTTGAGTTACATACAGGGGATGAGACCTGGGTATTTTACTTTGAATCATAAAGGCACATAAATGATAAGCAGTGATTGTAAGACGTATAAAAAGCGCCTAGAACATTGTGTATGGTTTTTGTTCTCAATTTGAGTTTGCCTGTGATCCAGATACCTTACAAGGAAGAGAAAACTATCACTGCCAAGGTATACAGAGACAAAAGTACGGTAGTATGTCAAGGAATTATACATGAATAAGGCGTCCAAGTAAAATGGTTGAATGGCATCCAGTTAGTTCGCAACTTTGCTTCATCACACAAAAGCAATGTTGTACTGTGTTTTGAAGGAAGAGAAAGTAGTACATAATAACCGCCCATCCTAACCATATTAAGTTCCTGTTCCTTTTTTCCTGTGTCCTTTACTAGTATAAAATGTTTTCTGGGAAACAGTATTCCTCTAGGAGTGTTCTTGGTAGTGCAATCTTCCTGCAAGTATAATAAGGTAAGATTACCGCGCGGCCTTTACGTCATGGATATCGTGATTGCGAAAGTGCGTTTCTACGAATTGGGGACACTTCGAAAAAATCAAAATATATACATCATACATGTGATTCCTGAAACTAGAGACATAATCTTTGGAATGGCCCTCGTACATAAATAGTTAGTAAACTGACAACAAATGCTCATGGTCATTTAACTATGTTCATGTAAGTTCTGGGATTCACATTATAGTAAAAATACCGAAAAAGAACTGACTAACCTGTCTAATAAAGCACTTCGTTGGACACGATTTATTGATGAGATTAATTTGTTCGACCCTGTTGGACACAACATACATGGTGATTTTATCATATGTAATCGGAACCCACGTTTGACACAACATATTGGTGAGATCAGCAGGATGTCAGAATGTACCATGGCAGCATCGGGGAAAGAATAGATCTGTTTTACTATATCATTGCAACGATTGAGGCCTTTCACTTTGCTTTCTCACCTACATGTACCTTTTCTTTCAGGTGGTGCAGTGCATCTCCCTTGAAAACTGTCTTTATATGACCAGATCTGATGCAAGTATGTTAAATGTACATGCAAGCCCTGGACAATTTGGAATATACACGCCTTGCTCTATTTTTACTCAGGAATTGGATACTAACGTCGTGTCGGATGTACAAAGATGTCGGAACATTTAGTCCGGTTCCTGTACTGGTTCTGGGAAGAATACGCTCGTTGTATCCCAATACATGGTTTAAGAAGAATCTAATGTCGGGCACCCTGCAGTTTGTTTAGCGTCTTCAGCTTAGGGGACACTGGAATAACTACAGTATTATATTGGAATTTGCTTTTTATTTTTCAATTACGTACTCCATCTTTTCTCGTCTCCTACGTCACCCGGCTTCATATGACCTTGGCTGTTGCAAAGGCGTTCAATCTCATACTAACAAACGTATGCTGGTAATCAAAGATGGATCATACTGATCTCCAATTTCTAACTTGCATCATTCTATTTCATAGTGTTATAATTTAAATGCAAAAATTGCACTTGTGTGATAACTTCAAACGCATGTCTGATATTGATTTCGATTTTACGTTCATATCATATATAGGACGTGCCGTAACGTATTAGTTCGAAAGGACTGGTCCCGCCAAATCAATCAGTCATACAAATAGACATTACCTCTGAATGCTAGATGTTTATTAGTGTGTTTGCAGTTTATATTGTTTTCATAATCAGGCAATGTTTAAATGGATATTGTGTCTTTGTTTAAATATCATCATCTTTATGATTTGAATGATTCCCTCGACATTTGGTGCGATAGTTTTTCTGGCTCTGCTGATTGCTCTGTAAAGCAAACACAAGCGTCATACATGTACCTATTACACTTGTCCTACATATCATTCGCACTAAATTCCACACGCCCCGAATCTTGCACAAACAACCTTATTTTTCACACGTCATACATAATAGGGTCGTTTGATCGAGCCAAGGCGAGACAAGCGATCTGCATGTGGCGATATCCGTTTGTTACCGGGGTTCCCAATCACAACTAAGATCCGGTGTATTGTTTGGATACATTTATTAATCCACTATTAAAAACCCTGTTGACAAAACAAATACAACATATACATCTTACATGCAACCTCACATACCTCACATACTTGCATACATAACATAGTAAAAGGGAAATAACTCTATCAACAAGTGCTATTATATAATATATCTATTTTACCCTATCAAATGTACATATACAATGATATTTATTAATATGCTAATTCCTAAATCTGTAACTTGAATGTATGTATTAAGTTATCTTTGCTAAAAGGCTATACAATCATTCTTTAAATAATTACATAAATATCATTACTATCAAACTTATACTTTTATTATTGTAAATTACTCATACACACTTTTAAAATTCCAGAAACATTTTATGTATATAAAACATAGTAATATACATAATAAAACATTCTAGACCTATTGAACACTCACCCCACAGCTATGGTGTGGAGGTTTCTCTTAATTCCACTGAATCAATTCCGTTCGAAGTCCAACCAGGAGCTTTACACTAAAATAATATAAATATCCCTAATAAATAATTAGATTATTATGAATTTAATGTCTATTCATAGAAAGTTTAATTAAGAAAAGAGACTTGTATCTTTACATACTCAATTCAACTTTGACCTTGAAATTGTTCCATGACAAAAGATAAAATTACAAAGCCACAATTGAATTACAAAAATAGTATACAAATAGTATATTCCGTACATTTTCTGTTATATTAGATGAACACAAAGCTATTTAACAAATATAGTTAAAACGTACCAACTAAAGACTTTTGACTTTTTTTCCCAAATTCAAACTACACAATGTACGTGTTCCATATCAGCTGGTCAGGAGCAGAGTGCCCAAGTTAGCCAAAACCTTTACACAGGTAAACTGAGGCATCCATCCTGACCAATCATATGGCCTGTCCTTAGGTCAGGTGTCATAACAACTCACTTGCACACACAGGTAAGTAAATGTCACAAACACAGGGAGATTCATTAAAGGTCCTTGCACCAACTTTCACACCAGACAACATATGCAAATACAAAACGTGTATACCCAACCTTATACCTACCATATGCGTATAAGTAATAATTAAGTAATAATTAATTGCAATACAAACTATATACTTTATTACATGTTGGATCAATGGCGTGCAGGGCATCCTGTGTTTGAGCTTTGATGAAGGAAGCGTCCTTTGTTGGAACTATGACGTTCGAGCGTCATGTGTTTGAGGTTTGACATGCCGGGTGTCCCGTTCGTAAATATGACATGGCAAGCTCCCTGTGTTGGAGCCATAACGTTCGAACGTTCTTTGTTGGAGCCATTACGTGTTGAACATCCTGTGTTATATGACTTGATGGGCATCCTGTGTTTTGAGCTATTACGTGGCAAGCGTCCTGTGTTGGAGATATGACGTGCTGAGCGTTCAGTGTTGGAGCTGTGGCGTTTCCGAGCGTGTTGTGCTGACGTCATGACGTAGCAAGCGCCTGATGTTGGAGCTATACCGAGACGAGTGTCGTGTGATGGAGTCATGACGTGGCTAGCGCCTTGTTAGAGAGTAATGACGCGCCGTGTGTCATCTGAAGGAATTATGTAGAGGCGAGTGTCATGATGGAAATGCATGTGTGACGAGACTAATAGCCTATCATGATGAACTTCCTTTCTCTAGCGTTAAATCGATTGTAAATATGAACCTATGTGGAAAAGATGTACGGACTTATTTGATAGACATCTCAAATAAAAGATGAAGCTGTATCAAATTCCTAGCGGTGATGTGTCCGTCTGTTGTCTAAGTGATGATGTTACGTGTGCCCCCGCTGTGTATATAAATGCAGACACGAACAGATGCAATCACAGATGTGCAAAGCGTGACATGCAATCTTTGATTACAATGTCCCACGATCTTTTTAATATAATAGTAACATACATGTAATTCGACATGCCGCTCCGATTCGCGTCACACCACGCGTTCTGTCAGGTCTTCAGAGGTTTCCAATGTATATGTGATTTGAGTGGTAGACTACGGAAGCCGATACGTGCCACCTTTAGCGTCCCCCACTCCTACATCGCAGTAGGAGTTTTACCACCGTTTGGTAGCTTCACTAGTAGACGGTCATCTTAACAGGGAATTTTTCACGTTTTAACAAAATGTATTACGTACTTGAGGATTTTTTTCAATCCTTTTGTAAGAATCCTATACATAATATCAGTAACCAAAACCTCATGCTCGACAGGGTTTCTGGTTAATAGCAATTTAAAATATAGGTGTATTTATTTATATAACAAATCAATTAATCAAATTATTTGATTATTTGTACAAGTAACTCCAAACAAAACGATTAGTTATCAGACATATATTAATGTTATAGTTAGATACAGTACTGTACATGTACAATAGAACACAGTATTACATTTTACATTTGGTATGTATTTTTAAAACGTTAATCCGCTGCAGTTTCTGTATAGGTTTTGGTCTTATGAAAGACCATTCAACACAGCAGGTTACTTATATATACTAGTTTATTGCATCACGATACAACGGCACATTGTACTACATATGTACAAATGTACACGATAGTTTATAGAAGATGCACACATTCTACGGACTCAAAAGTATACTTTTCATCGATGGCATAACCAATCGTTTCCATGCTAGTGCGCCAAATATGGTGGATGGGGAGGCTGCAACCACATTCTTCTCAAGACACCGAAACAGAGTGTGGGCCCACTGCAAGCTGATAGATTATAACAAATATTCTTGACAGGAAAGATGACTATACGATTTCCACTTTTATTTCATATTTACTTAGGAAGCATCCTCCATATCCCGAGGAGAGGCACAGTGACAAGGATTGCAGTGATGTAGGCAGCGAAGAAGCGAGGACATTGCATGGTATGGGTTACATATCGACATGAACCGCATGAAAGACGACCGTTTTCCTACAAAGAGTCGCTTCTCACAAATATGCATGTGAGAAAACACGCCCAGTTAAAAAATGAACGTATAAGAGGAGAACCATGTGTTGCGTATTTCTGTTCAACGCCGAAGAATTAATAATATATTAGCATGATTCATAAACGCACGTATGAGCTTATAAACGACCTTTATTAATATCACATCAATGCCTTTGTTATTTATGTAGAGTTAGTTGGTCACATACAAGTCAGAACCCAGTTTACGAAGCACCGTAACGTAGTATAATTATATACTTGTCACAATTCTGTAATAAACATAGCTACTCTAGTTCTTACAGAAGTACAAAGTAATTTAACATATCTGTTGTATGTTTCATTATAGATTAGAACACATGTGTACTATTGTAATTATAGTAATTTTATGCACACGTTGATGCCAAGTGATTATACAATACGATATATGTTTTCTTTGAAATCGGCCCAAATATAGATATACAGCATAAAACACGTGGCACATGTACTTCCTAACTAGAAAACTTAAGTCTGCTCTGCGATTTATCCTTGATAGATATATTTCTCCCAACAATGGTTTGAGATCAACTTTACATATCCTTAAAAACGAGAATGACATCGACTGTTTATAGGACGCTAAACACACAAAAAAAAAACGCTAAACGCACAATGCAATCGACTGACGTCATTGTTCAGAATAATGTTACCTCAAAGTAAATGTGTGCAATGACTTAGAAACCGTAATTATGAGTCGATAATTCCTTTAGAGAGAAAAATAATCAAAACAATATTCCTATCCCGAGGGCATAATAAATAAATCCCTTGGGACATAAGGAGGGTTTGAGCATGTGTCAATATGGCAGCGTACAAAACAACGACATTCCGGGGGTC
This sequence comes from Mizuhopecten yessoensis, assembly GCF_002113885.1. Lineage (NCBI taxonomy): Eukaryota > Metazoa > Mollusca > Bivalvia > Pectinida > Pectinidae > Mizuhopecten > Mizuhopecten yessoensis. Next base: position 838,739 of record NW_018404479.1, read on the forward strand.
AAGTGGTACATCTAAACATCAATGCAGTGTGACAAGTTTTCTAACGGCGGTCAAATCGACTGCGGCAAACGATTGCACGCAAATGTAAATACATTACGTCTTTTACGAGGGGTGCCCTTAAGTATAGCGCAGACAGATCAGTCGAGGTCACATATTGCATTCATATGTAAATTTATGAGGTATTTATAGAGAGTCCCCTCTAGTTTAGCGCCGTACGTAGATCGTCTACGGAGGGAGACAAAGTGAGAGAGACAAACGATTATATCGCAGATCAGTTTACGGCTATCAGACTAAATTTAATCTTGTGACTTCCACAATACTGCGGTCGGACAGGATCTCATTGGGATCCACCATTTGTTGGCGGGGCTTGGACACACTGGTCCTTAAATATCGGGGGTCTTCACGGACGGGACGCCTCCTCGAACACTATGCTCACAGCAGCTACGGGTCATACAAAATGTAATGCATATGTAACACAGTTTTTGACTTTATAGTTTAAGTAAATTCAACAGTTGTGTATGAAACAGGTTTGTGTAAAACGTTTCAATGAAGACCAGTTCCACTATTAAATTTTCAAATGAATATGAAATAAACGTACAATCATTGGACAGTCTGTTCAGTGCATTATTGAGTACAACGATAATGTGTATCCCTGCATTGAATGGCCAACTTCGTCTAAAACCTCTGTTGACCTACAACTATATATAACACTTCAATCGAGTGGAAAGCAACGATGACATGTAATTAAACAAAACGGTTATTGCTGGTGGTATTATATATAGTATTGTGTAATTATATGTGCACGTTGAAAGTAAAAACGAAAAATTAAAATATTAAGCTAAAATGTTGTAAATTGTTTCAATTTCGTCCGTGTTATCACAATTGGTTATTTGTTTTACCACTTTTCCGTTCAAATGTACCTAATACTTGTACCCGGCCCCTCAACAGCCCTACCGTGGGAGGACAACCTACTATATTTCTGAATACCAGTGGCACGGAAGAGCGATGCAATAACTGTCGTCTGTAAAGTGTACTACGGGGATACAGTTGAGTTCTTTTGTGGGTCTCCAATCGGAACGAAAAGAGCCCCGGAACAGACGTTACATGTCCTTGGATGGAAGTTAAACGTGTAAGGTCGTCTCGGTCAAAGTATATACAGCTTCAATTTGAAAGTCATACACTTCAACCTCCAGTTAACACATGGTCGTATTAAATATATCTCATCCTTTTTATAGAAAACATAAGTGTTGGGAAAAGTATTATATATCTATCTATATGAGACACATTTACGATGAAATTATAATCGCATCATACTATAAGGTTAGCCATACCACTTCTGCCTTAATTTCGATTTGATGGGGAGCGTGGTGTTTCTCTAGAGGCGCCATATACCGTCAGTTATGTGATATATTAGCCAGCGGCGATATACGCGTGGCAATACTGGAGACGTTTAGCGGTAGTATATGGCATTCGGTGGGCGCCATTTTAACAAGATCTTGTTTTAACGTGACAGTCCTTTTGCTTAACCTCCTCGACATTAAATCACAGATTTATTTGTTATGTAATGTTATGTCCACTGCATATAAATGACCATTTTATCACGAATGGTGCGGTTTCTTTCTAGACGCCAGAAGATTGACCTTGGGAGAATGGGGTAATACCAGTTCAGTCGATGTGACACCGCAATGCGATGGCCAGCTCTTGTTGTCGTAAATACCAGTATTTCCCATGTATATAAATTACAATGTTATCCTTAATACTATTTAAAGTCGCCTACCGGATGAGCTACACATAGCTCTTCTGTAACTTTGTTATGGGTTCAGCTTTTATTTAGAGCTATGCGGTCAGATATTATCCGATCGGTTCCATTGTACGAATTCGATTGCTAAATTTATATGGAAAGTAGCTACATATTTGGTAGGTTTATGAAGCTTCAACCCTGTCTAGAGGTATTAAGAACTGCCAATAAGTCGGTATGGGACAGGGCAATTTTCTACTTTGGAAAATATTGTGAACGGGCAACAGGAGCTGTCGTACACAACGACATATTACTACAAAGGGGACAGTAAACAAAACAAGACGAAAATACTTACTGGCTTTGATATACGTGTACAATAACACAGTTGCGACAAGCGATTCTTATCAAAATTTGTGCATAATATTGATTACAATAAGTCTTGTTTTGGTATTTAATGTGCACACAAATGTCATGTATACGTTTGAAGGTTTTAAGAAAGCTATAACAAAATGGCTGAATCAAGTAATCAATGAATTAACACGCGGTTTTTTCCCCATTTAAGATATGCAGGAGTGACAGAATTCACTGATGAACGTTTCCGTAACGTTACTTAAACATTTAATACTTGAACTATGCATTAAGCTGAGGGGGAAATGTTACAGATTCACCTTCGTAAAAGAGAAATGATTAACTACATTCAAACTATGCTACTTGTACTTAACATCAAACATATTCGGCACCCAACATCTAGGTGACTACCTTGCCATTCCATAAAGTCGTCGTAAAGCTCGGTACACTATTATCTGATATTTGATAAACAAAAGTTGCAAATCGCTGTATGTGCATACATTAACTGTAAACGTTCAAGCAACATAAAGCATGAGAACCCTTGAACTTGAAAGTAGACCCGTCCTGTGCCAAACAAATAACTTGAAAGTAGACCCGTCCTGTGCCACACGAAGAACTTGAAAGTAGACCTGTCCTGTACCACACAAATAACTTGAAAGTAGACCTGTCCTGTGCCACACAAAGAACTTGAAAATAGATCCGTCCTGTACCGCACAAACAACTTGAAAGTAGACCCGTCCTGTGCCACACAAACAACTTGAAAGTAGACCTGTCCTGTGCCACACAAAGAACTTGAAAGTAGACCCGTCCTGTTCCACACACATAAATTGAAAGTAGACCCCTCCTGTGCCACACAAAGAACTTGAAAGTAGACCCATCATGTGCCACACACATAACTTGAACGTAGACCCACCCTGTGCCACACAAAGAACTTGAAAGTAGACCCGTCCTGTTCCACACACATAAATTGAAAGTAGACCCCTCCTGTGCCACACAAAGAACTTGAAAGTAGACCCGTCATGTGCCACACACATAACTTGAACGTAGACCCACCCTGTGCCACACAAAGAACTTGAAAGTAGACCCGTCCCTGACCACACAAAGAAGATGAAAGTAGATCCGTCCTGTGCCACACAAAGAACTTGAACGTGAACCACCCTGTTTCACACAAAGAATTTGAAAGTAGACACATCCCTGACCACACAAAGAAGATGAAAATAGACCCGTCCTGTACTACACAAAGAACTTGAAAGTAGACCCATCCTGTACTACACAAAGAACTTGAAAGTAGACACGTCCTGTACAACACAAAGAACTTTAAAGTAGACACGTCCTGTACAACACAGAGAACTTGAAAGTAGACACGTCCTGTACTACACAAAGAACTTGAAAGTAGACACGTCCTGTACAACACAAATAACTTGAAAATAGACCCGTCCTGTGCCACACAAATAACTTGAAAGTAGACACGTCCTGTACCACACAAAGAAGATGAAAGTAGACCCGTCCTGTACTACACAAAGAGCTTGAAAGTAGACACGTCCTGTACTACACAAAGAACTTGAAAGTAGACACGTCCTGTACAACACAAAGAACTTGAAAGTAGACACGTCCTGTACAACACAAAGAACTTGAAAGTAGACCCGTCCTGTGCCACACAAATAACTTGAAAGTAGACACGTCCTGTACCACACAAAGAAGATGAAAGTAGACCCGTCCTGTACTACACAAATAACTTGAAAGTAGAATCGTCCTGTACTACACAAAGAACTTGAAAGTAGACACGTCCTGTACAACACAAATAACTTGAAAGTAGACCCGTCCTGTGCCACACAAATAACTTGAAAGTAGACACGTCCTGTACCACACAAAGAAGATGAAAGTAGACCCGTCCTGTACTACACAAATAACTTGAAAGTAGAATCGTCCTGTACTACACAAAGAACTTGAAAGTAGACACGTCCTGTACAACACAAATAACTTGAAAGTAGACCCGTCCTATGCCACACAAATAACTTGAAAGTAGACCCGTCCTGTGCCACACAAATAACTTGAAAGTAGACACGTCCTGTACAACACAAATAACTTGAAAGTAGACACGTCCTGTGCCACACAAATAACTTGAAAGTAGACACGTCCTGTACTACACAAAGAACTTGAAAGTAGACACGTCCTGTACTACACAAAGAACTTGAAAGTAGACACGTCCTGTACAACACAAAAAACTTTAAAGTAGACACGTCCTGTACAACACAAAGAACTTGAAAGTAGACACGTCCTGTACTACACAAAGAAGATGAAAGTAGTCCCGTCCTGTACCACACAAAGAAACTTGTGCCAAACAAATAACTTGAAAGTAGACCCGTCCTATGCCACACAAATAACTCGAAAGTAGACACGTCCTGTACAACACAAAGAACTTGAAAGTAGACCCATCCTGTACTACACAAAGACCTTGAAAGTAGACACGTCCTGTACAACGCAAAAAACTTTAAAGTAGACACGTCCTGTACAACACGAATAACTTGAAAGTAGACTCGTCTTATGGCACACAAATAACTTGAAAGTAGACACGTCCTTTACAACACAAATAACTTGAAAGTAGACCCGTCCTGTCAACACAAATAACTTGAAAGTAGACCCGTCCTATGCCACACAAATAACTCGAAAGTAGACACGTCCTGTACAACACAAATAACTTGAAAGTAGACACGTCCTGTACCACACAAAGATGAAAGTAGACCCGTCCTGTACTACACAAAGAACTTGAAAGTAGACACGTCCTGTACTACACAAAGAAGATGAAAGTAGACCCGTCCTGTACCACACAAAGAAACTATGAAAGGATTAATAACCTGTTTGTTCATCTGTTCATCACATGTTTGAGTGTCAAAAGTAATGTATTAACTTTAAAACAAACATTGCTAAATCAAAAGAAATCAAATGCAGCCCGTCGGCGTTAGATTTTTCAACTTTATCAAAATGCAATAAAATTGCGTCATATTATCGCATTGTTGGTATGATACAGTTGAATTATAAATCTGATTTTACTTAATTGCTATAAAAGAAGTCGTATAATTTACGTATGCTTGATTGAAAATACCGAAATTATATTTCAGTAAGGCTTTGTACATGTATATGTGATTGTAGTACGTGGGTGTAGGTGTCAATTTTGTTTCGGGTTTGATTCACATTGGACTTAGTCTGCAGGGTATTGCTGATTTGATCGGCAGAACGCTTTGTAATATGACGCGTGTATCTTGAATGAATTGCACGTCCATATGAAATAACAGACCAAATATATTGTTACATTACTATTTGTTTTGAAAAGTTAATTTGTCGATAAAGTTGCATACTCCTATCGATCAGTACTCTTTACATTAAAACTAAGGATATTAATTAATTACCCACTCCAGTGGCGCACCCAGGGACTTAACTTTAAGAGAATGGGTTGGGTTATAATGTCTCTAAATTAGAAAATAAATATAATGATTGTTTTGAAACGAAAATTGCCAATCTGAAGGTTTTCAACAGAACAGCATGGTGTCCTTTCAAGAAGACTATCCTCAACAAATAATGCGTTTACGATAAAGTCTAGTGTTAAAAGATGTCTTCTCGATTCAGTTTGATGTTTCACGTGGTATAGACATGTGCATAAGTTACATCAAATATCGTGATGTTTTGTGAGTGTAAAAATGTACAACCTATTCCAGTCGTCACTTACTCCGACACTTATTTGACAAGTATATCTTAAATTACTGTTTTACGCTTAAACTATTACTCCCGTAGGCGAATGTTTCGTAAAGGGCAAATGTGGAGCGAACGTTTTTTGACTCTCATGAGGTCAAGCATTGCTATGTCTTATAAATCTGCTCTGAAAAAATGGCATTTTGGGGACCTGTCTAAATTCCAACGTCGTTAAACGAGCGTTATACCACTCGAGTGCGTTCACAGAAGATGCCGAATTGATCAAATTGTTAAATTTCATTTAACGACACCCTTGATATCAAACAGGTCATTTGGCCAATGGCTACGTCTGCAGTATTGAAATTATTCCCTTTTTTTCGTCGTCGTGTGCAAGATTTATGATCAGAGGACCATATTAAATTCACATTAAGCAAAGTAAACGTATCTATGATCCCAACCATACCTACGTATATACTGATGACCGCACAACGGTACCAGTCAGCTTGAGCCATAAGTGACTACCAAGCCGTAAGTGACAATAAGACATCAGAGTATTACCAGCAAGATATGCTAATTGTACGTCAGTAGCAGTAAGATCAAGACATAACTATACCAAAGTGTTATCGAGTCCAAGAGGTATGCATTGATGTCTTTATTCACAACAAATACAGTGTAATGTAACCACTGAAAAGGCTATAGTGACGCCGGAACCTTACATAAACCACAAACGTTTAATATTTCAGGACGGACATATTCTTATGGCAACAATCGAAGTTTCAATCTTTCCTTTGTAAAACGATGCCAGGTTTTTCTATCAGGTTTTTTAGATATGACTGGGTTTTTTTTCCATCTCACATGTTCTGACTATACGTGATTAACAGTTAGATCTGCATAACATTAAGTCACGGCAAAAACTGCGCTCAGACTTGGCTGGTATCAGCAGAAATTAATGAATAAAAGTATTAATTAGTTCTATAATATAATTAGTAAATAACCACGATAAACCGTGGACATATGGTGCTTCCAATGAAAATCAGTTCAGCGATCACAACTAGACACAGGTATTGTCTTTTCGTGTAAATATACACACTATACATGTACAGGTAAATAAGGATACATATTTCTTAACAACAAACGTTTATAACCCTGCATGTGTTATCAGGAATACCGTGTAAGGAGCCCGTCCTTCACACAGAAAAGGGATTGTTTCAGTCTGTTACCGACCTTGAAATTAATTAACAACACTTTTATCAAACGGCATTAAGAATTAGGAAGGTTTTAGTAAGAGTAATCACAGCCCTGTCTGACGCTTAATTGACGCGTCTTTCCCAGAAAAAACTCAGTTCAAGGATAAATCATTTCAATAGACACACATTATGTGTTTCATTAGCGCTTTGGCTAACACTTGAACAAAACAATTACGTGTTGATATTATATCCCCTTCAAGACTCATTGGCGAATGCTTTGATTCGTGATTAAGATATTTTAAATCAATCAATTAAGACATGATACAATTAAGCGAGGTATCTCAATTTGTGCACGAAGTAATACGAGAATTTGCTTAAACTTGAAAAACTCGAATCAAACGTAACTGACATGTTTTGCTAGCTGTTAGCTGTTCAGTGGTGTCTTGATAGTTTGGGAGAATAGCTTCGTCAAAAATGGAAATTTCTGTTACTGTAAGTAAACAAAGTTGACAACACCTTAATGACAAAGGCTTTGAAATAAATGTGTCTGTTTTAAGACAGAAAAGAAGAAAAAATGCCTAACATGTTTTCCTCCTCCGTTCTCGATTAAATCTTCATATGCACAAGTCAATTAATCTCGCGCGGTATAAATCACGACTAGATTACTGGTATTGAATACCAATATCGTCGTTAATTAAGAAATGCAAAACGGTTGCAGATTTTGTACATAATTTCTAAAGCTTCGATAATTGAATAATTTCAAATAAATTCAATCGTTTAACGGACGAGAGGGATTTGTTTTTTACACGAAATTATTAATGGTTTCCCGCTAATACTGTTCACTGAATCACATGACGTCATAATGTGTTAATAACGCATTTGCTTGATTCATTAATTTTCTTTTGGACACATAATCGAGTCGATTCAAATAGCACCGTATGATGTTCAATACATTTGGTGTATTGAAATTCAAATCATTATAGCATGGTCATAACATTATTGGAACCTGATATCCGTTTTAACCTATGCACATGCAGCTGACAATACGTATACTCCGCTGAGCACCATACTTGTTTTAACGTCAAACACTCTTGGGAGAGGTTGTGTTGGCATTTCATTCTTAGATTTGTCGTTACATTTTTTTTACAGCTCTAACATTTTTTTATTATCCCATACAACATTGAGGAGTGTCAGAGTGAGGGCCATGATGTCGCTTTCTTTAACTACATGTTCACGTCTCACCGGAGGAATATTAAACGGTACTTTACAGAACGATTATAAAAGAAATGTCAACTTAACCATCAACAAGGAGCATGGGAAATATCTATAGCTGCGAGATAGGCCAATACGTTTCGTTTCAAAAATCGTATATATATTTGTATCTTAAACATTTCTGAATATTAAAACATGACGAATATTTACTTTCACATCAGGGTTTTTATTTAGATCGGACTGGATGGTGACATAAAGATGCAATCGCCTTTGTTATCACAAGAATACCTGAAGTCAAAAATCTTCGAAGAATTCTACTGAACAAGATTAGAAAATGATCGTTTCAGATAGCACCGAGTTTTAGAGAGACATACAGTGCTGATTGTTCGTAAGCACAGATGCACCATCCTTCAGCAGCCTTCTTGTAGAATATTTATGAGAGAATACCTATGTCTACAAGAAAAATGCTTTCTGAAGTTTGAAACCCTTTAATAATTCAGCACGTTGTGTAATTAGCTCGTAGTGGTGTTGGTCATTTGTGTTTCAAGTCACCTGGGTATTGCATGTCCCTGTTCAGTATAAACACCAAACGAACTCGTTCCTCTTGATTCTACTCCACTTCCAATAACAAATTCTAAACCAAATCGTACAATGTTACGATGTAGGACTTTTTATGTAACTTTCAAAAAAAAAGACTAGCAATTTCAACATAGCTGGAGGTAATTCAATAAGCTTTAATCAGGGCACTAACTGAAGACTTGACCAGGAACTGGGATGGGTGAACTCTTATTAAAGGCAATTGAGTATGAAATTGGGAAGGTCAGATATGCATACCATTGTCACCAAAACTAAACAGTACAGATATTGGTGGTATAGTGTCTGTGCTTATACATGTACATATGCTACATGTAGTATCTCGGTTCCTTTTTGGGGTTTTGCCGTTTCCTGAGTTCCGTCATATTTCGGTGTTTCCGAGGTTTCTTGACATTCAGTGTATCATTGGTTTATGTGCATTTAGTGTGTCCCTGGTTTCTAAACATGAGGTGTTTCCTTAGTTCCGTTACATTTAGTGCCCCCATTGTTACGTTACATTTAGTGCTCCCATTGTAACGTTACATTTAGTGCTCCCATTGTTACGTTACATTTAATGCACCCATTGTTACGTTACATTTAGTGCTCCCATTGTTACGTTACAGTTAGTGCTCCCGTTGTTACGTTACATTTAGTGCTCCCATTGTTACGTTACATTTAGTGCTGCTAAATAATTTTGTTGTCCGTTTACGGATTATTAACTGTTGTTTAGTTAATATAAATGTTCTTGCTATTATAGACCATGTCAAACACAGCGATATTAATCCAGTTATTAATGTAGTGGGATTACTTTAAAATTTTATTACAAATATATAAAAGTGTTGATGGTTTTATGATCCGTGTACAATGTAATAATTAAACAAATATTTACTATATTGTTTCCTTTAGTTTATACAGTTTTATATTATTATTTTTTTCAAACTATATTTATTGTTTATAGCATCTTTCATGTCTGTAACTAGTTATATATGTCAGTAGAACTGCGGACGGTGAAACTGTAGCCATTTATGTCTGTATTATGTGGTACTGTCAAATAATCTGTTTATTTGTAATGTTCATATCGCCTTTAAATCATCAAATTAACTGTACACATGAAATTGAATTGAGTGATGTATTTGTGTTCATTTACTTTTAATAATTGGTATACACTACATAAGCGGATATATTTGTCAAAATACGATTTAATACGACATATCTGATATACAACATGTATCAAATTGGCTCGATTGCTTATAGAAAATTGAGTTTATGGTGATAATAAGACACATTTATAATTCAACCTATACATTTTGGTAATAGTTATATATAGTAGGCCCAAACTCAACTACATTGCACCATAAAAACTGTGTTGTTTTCTAGGAGTGGAAATTCGAATTTGTCGAAACGACTGTTGAGACGGAGAAGCGAAAAAAACTCTTTCATTATTTGAATCAAAGAAGTAAATTAAAAGTTAGAAGTAAAGTGCGTATATTATTTACCATGTCACTACACGAACAAAAAATATTTACATGTATGACAATCAAAGTTTGAGCAAAACTTGGGAACTAAGAAATCCCCAGCAGAGCCTACAACCTTATTCTTTAAAGATCGTTGAAAACACTGTCTTACCTCAGCAGGGAGTTGATATTTGAATGCATGCAGACTTACCAAATACCAAATTACCAGTATTGTTGGAGATCATAGCTGATTATATATTGCATGCAAATATGTATACCATGCATGAGCGGGAAACGTTTACTAAATATGAACATATTTAAAATGTGAATATATGGTATATCGAGTCTCATATTATAATAAAGAAAACCACACAAACACAAGATTGGTTGTTCAACTCTAAATTTTGTTTTGTTGATTGTTAATGCACAAAATATGTCTGCTTCTCACTTTTGAAATTCTTCTAGTGTTTTTCCACGCACATGTATCTTAATCAAATAAAATGTCGTTAGTATATTTGTAGCGTACATGTGATACAGTAAAACTTTGTTATACTGCCATTATTTGTCGAGAAAAAGTGTGGCATTATAAAGGTGTTTGACAATAAAAAGAGGTATACATATAAAGGGACTCTTCACAAACAATAGGAGAAAAATATGGAATTTGAAATATATTAGCAGTAAGTGAGTTGGCACATTAAGTGCGTGGCGTAATATCAAGGGTTTACTGTATACGCATGTAACTGTTTGTAATGTTACATAATAAACAACTTCTTAATCAATTAGTTTAGATGTCCTTGGAAGAATACAACGTTATAGTTCCATAACAACTCTTTTTTCCTTATAAGGCTCCAGAAAGCTACCTTTTTATGATTAGGTGTTATTTCTATAGTGTGGATCGTTTTACTACTTCGAGTAAAAATAGGTCCATGCGTATGAATGTTTTACAAGGTAAAAATGTTACACTACAATACAATGGTACAATACATAGACGTGTCACACCACGACAACAAGTGAAGGACTGACATGCTACCTTTATGTATGAAATAACCGAAGATTGATACTCTAATTGACCTAATGTATCGGAAGTCTCACTTTTTGCGCTATAAATAATGCGTTAAATTATGATTCCGCCGATTGAAGTACCTGCATATTTTGTGTATTGCTTATTTTGCAGGTGCGCCAATTCATCAATGCGCTAATATGGTAAAATTTGATAAAATATGTATGTTTACAACAAGTCTTGATATTGGAAATTTTATCCAGTGACACGAACATGTTTTAGATCAACTGACTACGGCTGTCAATTTGCAATATTTCATAATGGAAGACCCAGCCACATAGGAACCCCATACATGCTGTTAATCTGATGTTTCGTTTTTAATTCCTTTGGCATTTTGACGGTCCAGTAAATATGTATAATTATATTACACAATTCTTACACATTATCATACGGCATGCTGTACCTACAGTAATTTTGTGTTGAAAGAATAAGCCCACAGTAGCAACTGTTGTGAGTTTCCCTTCTTAAATATATGGTTTACTTCCCTGTTTTATGCTTTGGGCACATTGCGGAACCCAATCTTGGTGAGATGTCCCAATTGTAAAACCTGGGACTTCTAGCTTTCATTCCTTTTCTTTCTACCTTCTTTGTTTTCGACAGTGTCTTCCTTCAGACTTGATTTCACATGACTTTAGAAAATGTGAAGTGCTCAACCTCGAACAAACAAAATATACTAAAGTCAGATAACCTAAGACACATACATGGGACCTCACCTTTCACATTTGGTAATAGATAGGGCATGCCAAAATGAACTACATGTACCTTGCATCATACAGCTTAACTGCGTTTGGGTCTCAGAGTAACACGAATTTTTCATTGCTGCAGTAGCATGAACTTCATTATAAGCACTCTCTAATTATTTATAGGATACTGTCAAACGGAAAGCATTTACTACCGTTTTATTATCGTTGGACGAGAGGGCAAAATCTCTCTTTATACCCGTAATATTTGTTAGCGAACATTGGAAACATTGGTATATATTGGCGGTCAGAGTACGAATGTGTGTCGAAGCAAAACTATAAAATTTTACAGCAAAATCCTACTTTTATTTAGAATTGAAAATACAGCCATAATACAATAGGTAAAAACCTGGTGCACGTCAACAGAAAGTATGTTTAAGCACGATTAATGTCACAGACCTCTAAATCTGTGAAGTGTTGATAATATTTAAACCTTGAAAACATACATGTTCTGGGATACAAAATAATCACACTGGGATATTATACACACAAATATTCGGATTTTGAAGAGGGTTTGAAAATCGTAAAAAAGATAAGATATGACCAAACTAATGAAGTTTACAGTTGATAGGTTAGTATTTACTCCTTCACCCCTGAAGACACATTTAAGCTCTTCCAATTCAATGGTTGGAATAGATTATTATAAAATTTCAGGGGTAAATGGGTTAATTCAATTAAGGCATGTTGCACCAACAATTCTATTAACTTGTTGGTGGTATTAAATGTTTAACAATGAACAATAACTTAGAAACAAAACAAGCATGCATATGTTTTAATTCTGAACACACATCTTTTCACAACAAGCATACTTTTGGGAGGTAAAATGTAATTAATTCTGTTTAAGTGATTTGATGAACGTTTTATTTTTTTTGCTTTGTAAATAGTCCCTGTAGTATCTTCACAGGAAAATCCATATCTTCACAGAAAAATCTATATCAGGTGTCAAAATGAACAACTGTTTATAGTACGTTCAGAGAATACATTTCAAAAAATAAAATGCTTTTAAGTTAACCTTTATATCACCCATTTCAATGAAACAAACATTTGCCGGGTCACCTGTGTCTTGACAAAGTAGGAAGTAATAGATACAGTACACGGTATAATGTATTGTATATCAGGTTAGGATTTACCATCTTAAAGGTGGCTCTGTTAATTTATTTATCCTCTTGTCTACAAGGTAAACAGAACGGAATTTATTAGGGATTAATATAACGAAATCTTTTCATCCTTTGTATGGTCGATATAATACATGAATACGGTCATTTTCCTTATCGAGAAAATTAAGCCTTAAATTGTGATTGGCCGGATTAGAATTGAAAATAATGATTTCTGATATCTCTTGAATTACTGGCTCGAGATTGTTATTTCCTGTAATCACTACCTAGCTATATTGAAATAGGTCGGGGTTTAAATGGACGTTTTTACGTGATACTGACCTCATTAACATAACAATAGGTTAATTTCCAATGTATATAATGTATTCTTCATTCATAGCCCACATATTTCAACGAAATATTTTGTCATTATATTAGTTCAGGGGTTGTTTACTGAAAGTAGGACACCAATATACGAATACATTTATGTATGTGTATTTGTAGGGAATGTGGATGACAAACCATCTTATAACATTTCATATCTAATACAGATCTCAAAAATTCTTTCGCTTATATTTCAATAAAATAGAGACATAGCTTTAAATTTAAGTGATATATCATAAACGACATATATCACAATGGATCGTTATGATATAGGATATCTTTATTTAAAAAAAAAATAACATATATTTATTTCATAATGCTGTACTGCTAGGCCCTGCTTCAGTACAAATACATGTCCATGTATAATGTAACGTTGGATTGCCACTATTGTAGTTGTGATAAAATGGTCATAAATAACACCCCTTTTCAAAGAGAAAATCGTCAAACGTAACTGGAAAAAGTGTATTGTGTGCCTTTGATATTATTTATATTTGAGGTAACATAATCAACAAGAGGTGTATGTTGTGTGATTGAATATATAAAAGACGTTATATCTGAAAACAGGCATATATCTTTATTCAATGAATAGTTAGATATCAAGTCAGTGTTCCACCATGTTGATAGAACATTATCCGGCCTTTAAGCCAAATGGAACAAACATGACTTCAGTCAACACAATTTTAATTAGAAATTGTAGAATGGAGCTCCAAAGGTATAAAATAAATGAGCTTTCGATCTGTGTTGAAAAACACGAGACCGATTATTTCACCGACAAGCCACGATAACGACTCGTAAAGGTAAGCGACGTCCGTATCTTGACAAATGGTCATTTTGTAAACAAAATAATCCTCGCCCCAGAAAGAATCTCAAAACGGGGAGCTTTAACAATACCGTGGCGAGAACGAACTGTGGTAAAGGTGTGTGTTATAAACGGTCCGATAAGTAACGGAGCTTGTCTGATCATTGTGTTCAGGATTTCGTCTCTATTCGGGCAGCAGGGGACATCATTTTTACAAAATGTAATTGACCGCTTAATTCAAATGCACAGCTGGACACTTACTCTCGTGTCATCTAAGGAGTGAAGTGTGAAATTGGTGTTATCTTGGGATCGCCGTTCGATGATATCTCACGACATCAGTTGGTAAGTTTGATTTTTTTCAAATTTTATTATGCTATTGTTATTATTGGATCTGTTTAATATCAAAACGCTTTATACCTAAAAGTAGTATAAGTCATTAGGTCATCAAATCCTTCGTTTAATTTGAAAACAGTTTACAAAATAAGTACATATAGATCACCAAGACCTACTACATGTACTAAGTCTTGAATGACTACAGTTAAGTTCAAGTGATATTACAGGTACCTTACCTGTGTGCGTAGTTCTATTGTAGGTTGACGCACCATACTGATAATCAATCAAATGAACTTTCATTCAACTCTTGATTTTAAACATGTTCCTACCTTTTAAACCAATTAAGTATTGAATGTCTATTACAACGGGAGTTGTATGCGTAGTATACGTACGAATCATTACATTTTGTATTAAATATAAATTATTACGTTCGAGGATAGATTACTTTGTCTAACTTTTTCTTTACCCTTCCCTTAAATACTCATACATACTGCATGTCAAGCACACATGGATTCATTCACATGTGTAAACAGTGTACATGTGCGTAAGGTGATAACGGAAAGACGGAGATGGCTCACTCGATTTACATCTAGGTAGTACATATTTGGTAGTTATGATCTATGTGTATGCACAGATTAAAAAGACAGAGGTATACAATACTTTAACTTATGGCAAGGTCGTTTTAAATATAAATGGCACAGGTGTTTATTTAAGGCTTTTTAGATCAGTGATATTGGTGGTGGGTCTTATCTGGGAGAAAACAGCCAGTCTTGATTAATGTACACCGATTTATAGTGTTTGGTTTTGGGGACACAGAAAACGGACTAACAAGACTTTTTGGTGACACGTGATATCTTGCGATAAGCTTGACAAATAAAAAAAACCAGAAACTTTGTCATCAAGTCATATGATTGGTTGTAAGGTTTAAGGTCACAAAGGATATAATTTATGCGTAACTGTGTCAATGTTCGAACAATAACCGTACGATGGCGTTTCATTGTCGTAAACGTTGAAGCGTAAGAAAATCTACTGACGTTTGTGTCTTTCAAGGTTTGTGTCTGTGGTCAACAGAAAGCGTGATAGAGTGATTTCTGTTACGTGTAGCCGTCTAAGTAATTGATTTTACACATACATGTTCAAGCTGCACTCCACGAGGACATACTATTTCATGTGTATGCCATGTACCTGTGTACGGTGGCTGGCGGGTGACACGTGCGGATTAAAAAACGCCTTTTTGTAGCCTTTGATTCCGTTTCTCGAATCTAATTCCGGATTGAAAAATAAATCCGTCAACGTACATTGATTAAGTTTCCTGACCTTGCAATCTGTTACGAATATAACTAAATGTGTATAACGATATTTGTGTACAACCTTGTAACCAAAATCGGGAATGTTTGTTTAACTGCCGATACTCCTGTAAATCCTTCGAACCCCCTGATTCATCGAGATCCAGTGTATATTGAAAATAAATTATATGAAAATCAAAGTCACATTTCTGTCATCAAATTTAGAGCAATTTTGTTAACTGAAACATGAAGAAGTATGCATATGTAAGTGCAAAGCTATATTTTCTAAATACCACTGTCGCTAAGTATTGACAAATTAAAATATAACACTGAACTACAAGATTATTTTATCATCGCTGTACATAGGCTAGCGATATCTCTGCTCAAACGAGGCGTGTGACTGCCTATATGCTGGTACGCAGGTAAATCCACCAAATTCTCAATAAGAAAACCACAAGAAAACACTGCATGTTGTTTCTCATTGTCCCCCTACTATAGTCCTACCATGGGCTTGCCCTCGACCCGCTCCGTAATGAATTCACCCCGAACAAGGGCTAACCACGCCCCTGCAGACACTATCCCTACGGTCTCGTTCTTGGAGCACAACCATGCTCTTGCTAGATAACGACTCTGTAAGAGCACAAAGTGGTAGGACGCCGGGCTCGTGACCGAAGGGTTGCGGGTTCGCACCACGGCACGGCCATGTGTTGTATCTTTGAGCAAGATACTTTACTCCGCTTGTTCCAGTCTACTCAGCTGTAAATTAGTACGTGGTTCGGCAGTGCTAAAATTGTTGAATGCTAGCTGTTATCGCCGAAATGGCAGCTCCGGCTGTATGCTCCCCAGGGAGTTGAGAAAATTATTGGCTTGTTGCAAAGGCCCTATAACCACGGATAATATTATGTGAACCGCTTTGAGACGACCTACGAACTAGGTTGTGATAAAGCGGTATATAAATCTTAAGGGATTCTCCTTCAGTTGGTCATAGTATCTTTAAATTTTCATTTAAATTTTGGTGTTTTCCTGAAACATTCGATATTAATCAACAACAAGTATAAGGTAACATGTATCAGCTACAGTAATTGGTACAACCACGCAAAATCCACATGTTCGTGTGGTAAGTTTGACCTTAGCGCGATCCCTGCAAGTAACATCAACGGCAAATATGCTTTGAATTTTGGTCTCAAAGAGAAATTTCTAAATATGACACTGAAAGATTATTTTTATATGTTATATATAATGGATGGACATCCCAAATGTTTAAAACAGTTGTCCAATTTATGTGTAGAATTTTTCCAAGCTTTTTAACTTTTTTAGCAGCTTCAAGATTAAATATTTTCCAGTTTATATCATAGAGGTAGGAGACCGGAGTTACCGGATAAACCCACCCTCGTGGCCGGACAGGTGACCCCGTACATTTTCTCGACAGAAGTGAGTACATTAGCTGCATCATACATTTCTTAATTGTTAAAATGCGTTTTATCACATAACTGACCAATTCAATCTATATCGTACGGCCATATCAAAACCATGGTAATACACGTGTAATAAGACCTAAAGGTACAGCGATTTGTCTCAACCGTTGAAACATGTTTAAATATCTGCATGTTTTTATACAAACAAAAAAAAAAAAAATGCTATTAAATTAACTTTGAATATTTATTTTGTCATTATTACTTTATTTGAATTTGAAACTGTTAATTTTCAAAAAGAAACCAGAACTACTGTACCATGATCGGAGTTCTTTGGTTTTGACCTATTTAGAGTTATGTAACACATACGTATGTTTGATTTTTCTTTGATACATAGAATCTTACATGGGTGTCCATGTCATATTGAATATATTAAACGAGTTCAATAATTTGATATAACACGAGCCTTCGGGTGAGTGTCATATCAATTTATTGAACTTATTGAACTCGTTCAATATGACATGGATACCCATGTACGATCCCCTATGTACAGACATAGCAATCAATCATGTAGCACACGACATACTACCTGTAATATTGTTCCATGCCATTCACAGATTGCGCACATTACATAAAAGTGTTTTTTAAGCCAAGTAATTACATTGATTCTTGCATTAGGGATGTCTCGTCCACAATTTGATTTCAGTTCGTCACATGTCTGTCATCTTGTTAGGAAATGATTAAACTATTTTGATTGCGGGACTATTAACTGACATCGGTGCATGATGTTGAATTCGCTAATGTAAATTTCATTTACTGCAATCGCCATCCATATCATTGTTACTAACTGAAATATACGTTAGCACACCATAAATCTTAAGATACTGATAGAAAGATCACAATCGTTAACGTTCTCGCAACGGGTGGTCGGCAGTAATGCCTTATACATTCCAATACTCCGGAAAGAAACGTAAATTGAATTTTGACCGTAAATACGTTACTGCGATAACAGAAACCTCATCACATTCTATATCAAATCGGGTTACACTTAAAAGAAATAACTTCGCATTAAATATAAATAAGACAATACAGTTATGCAATCTTTTGAAATTGAATTATGTTTCAAAAATAGAAACTCGTACTTTTACCAAGTAACTATGCCCGGTGCGTATAAAATCATATTTGAACGTAATTTACTGATGAATGCTGACGGCGTGAAAGGTCTGACCTTAACTACGGGATCATGTTCACATAAAAGAGTTCCAAGTTATCGGAATTACATCTTATTACGCCAGTCAACGCGTAAAAAAAAATTATGTTATCAATCAAATCGTTATTAAATATATATTTGTACCTGTGACGTATTCTAAATGTCTGATTTTTATGTTAACTGTTTGTGATGCGTTGGCTGTAAGGTTGTTAAACATATTTGACTTCAGATAAAAGTTGTGTGTTTGATATGGATTTTAATTTCATGCTACATGTGTCATTGTTGTGTGATATTTTCTGACATACTCAAATGTAAAGATGTATGATACTTTACCTATTTTCCTTCTGAATGGTTCTACAACTTTTAGGAGAAATTACATTGAAGATAGAATGCTGTAGAGGTTTTGTTACCGGCCATTGTCGGCTCTGGGTTTTATTTTATTGATGATTTCTTTTGTTGGCATTTCGGAGTTTGTAGTCTACTCTTACACGAAGAGAATGTTTGGGGGCATTTTGGATGTGCATATCTCCTTTGCCCTTTGACGAAAAAGAAAGACTTTTGTGTATTCTGTTATTTTGGAAGTGCTGGTAGCTCTTACCTAAAATTATTATAGAAAACAAAAGTTCTTTTTTTTTTATGTCAATCAATCTTTTCTTTATATTCTTTTTCAAGTCACATCTGATTCTGTGCTGCTGTTTTCTTCTCCAATCCGACTTATCTGTCTATTACACAACTTTAAAGCATGAACATTCACAAATATTCTCTAGATGTTTCAATGTTAGAGTGTACATAGTTGTAAATTAATGGTGAAGAGTATATATATAAGTTAAAATACGTACACACGTATTCCATCATGTTAGGTATAAAAACGTCAACAAAACTTATGCATTTGTGAGTATTTATGTATTCACATTCTGTATTTGAAAACTCGACTGAAACATGGGGATATATATAAACAAAATGAATATTTTTTTCAAGGGAAACAACTACGTAAGATGGGTCTACCATACCTCCTTAACGGTGTCGTGCTGTAAGAGAAATGACGTACCCTTATCAGCATCACGGAATATTTACCATCAATCATTTTTAATACAAATCTAATGTTACGGACGTACGCACATGTATTTACTCGGTACTGGCGAATTTCATATTTTGTTTACATACATGTAATCAAATCGGTCACACTTCTAAACGATATTTAAATCATATTCTGATTACAAATTTGAACAGACAAGCAAGTCACAACACTAAACGAATGGCACTGATCTGTGTGTATGCTATCAGTCTTTCTGTATTCGTCGGTAGAACACTACTTTTTCAAATGTTACTTTTATACCACGTATATAATCTGCACGTGTATTTTAGTATCCAAACCTGACATGGATATATCGTCAGCGCCATCCTTTATTACGATCAGCACGCAACGGTGATAAACGTTTAAATCTATATGGTGATTATTTTGAAACCTATCAACGCGAATTTCTGTTAAAATACATGAATCTGATGAAAATTAAAATCGTTGAAAAAATGCTGAATATTTATTGACGAGGTTCAAATTTTATTTCAATGCATTTCAAATATGACATTATGATTGATTGTCTAAACAAATGGTTACAGGGAAATGTTCTTATATGAAATATTTTCATTTGAATTATTAAATCCTTGCACATTGCATGTACATAAAGCATGTGAAAGTCAATTTTATACAACGGCTCCAGAATCGTCATTATGACGACACAAATAAATGTACATATAGTAAACATGTCAACGTTCCTGGTTCGGAATTTACAGTTCATCACACGCAAACATACAATTTACGTGTAGTATTCTTCTAAATGACTATTTGTATAACTTTCCCGAAACCATGACAATAAAAACCACGATTCACAATGTTCTGAAAAGAAATTGCATGTGGCGTGCACTACGTGTAGTGAATGACGACTTTATCTTTCATTTTTTGTTTACTAGAACATACACGAAATTGCAGTTTGATGGTTTTTCTTTATGGTTTGCACAATTGTAATGGTTTTGGGGGTAGCATGCTATGTCGTTACCCGTCCATCAAGCACATGAGCGTACAAACAATCAAATATCAAGGGATATACGCATTTTCCTGAATATTTAGAAGTTCTCATACGTTTGTGTGAAAGATAAGGAAAGTCCACTCGAGCGGTTATGAATTGGAGTTATACACGATGTTATACGAGGGCTTCAATCCCAGTTCATATCTGGTAATCCCAATGGAGAAATTAACCTTTCATTTACATACTGCTATTGGTTTTTTCTTTCTCTAATGCCCCGCATTCATCAACCGAGAAAATGTCAGTTTACTGTTAGAAACATATCAATGTTCCTGCCACCTTCTATTTTTGACATGACTTTTTGGTAGTTACACGTACCGCCATTATGACGATCATATTACTTAAAACAACGCCATGTGAAATGCCATACACGATCGATTTATACTTCCCATCAGAGACAGCTATCTTACTCACCTGGAAATGGGTATCATGCACCAAAGGGCGAGAGCAATTTTAGGTTTGGTTATATAAACAGTGTTTCTAGGAATTTTCTTGATCTGGGGTCCATGTGCACCGTTTTATTTCCGGTACGCATTCTTATAAAATATATGTGTCCAATTTGCTTGTTTGGTTCAAGCGAACAAAAAAGAACGACCACCTGATGTACTTTTAATCACTTTTCAAATGAATCCTGGATTTAAGTTGTTTATTTCTTTTGGATCTATCTTATATGTTTTCATAAGCCCGTTGTTAGTTTTTGATTAATATGTATTAATTATACATATATATTAATTATACATATATATATAAAAAAAAAACAAAAAAACTTTTCGTTTATTTTATATAATTTTATCAATTTCATTTTAGAAATGTCGTCTTAACCCTGTGGTGTTTTTAGTTTAAACCTTTTTTATTGCAAAACAAATGGATTGGGCACAAGTTGATAAACTGACCATGTGGTGTCAAGAAACATCTTCAACCTAAGATGATGTGAGAATTCGGAGAACGTTCTAAGAGAAGTTCTGTTGCTCCGAGGCCTGAACCTGTAAAAACCACTGTCGAAGACTATGTGTAAATAGCTACTGGAGAGTAGGATTTGATTTGAACAGACTCCTGCTTCTTTCGTATGACAAGGCTTAAGTAGGGTCGGCCTATGTCGTTTGTAACCTGCTCCTTACATATAATGCATGCTCTTACGTACAACGGTGCTCCCTGGCTAATGCGAACGTACTTTACAAAGTCCCGCTATCATTATAACTACAACAGCACTTTGTCTTTCGGACAACTCTTTATGACCTGGAGACACTCCGTCCCGACATCGGACACGGAGACGCCGTACTGGAGATGTTGATATATCGCAACATGTCCACATGTCCAGAAAATCTCAAAAGTGCAATGACTGGCCTACAAAAGTGCAAAAATGCATCCCTGTCTCCGAACGAAAACACGGTAATGCGATAATAATGTATCGTGCCCTTCTTCTTCAACGTTAAAAGCTAGTTCCTGTCACGCCCAGTTAACGGCAGACACATGATGTGTGTTTTAATGTAAAAATGTACATTAAAGTAAATTTTACGGTGGACCAAGTGATATGTAGAATTGTTATTTTCTTTTTAAAAAATCTGTTTCGTTATTACACGATGCCGCTCTCTTTTGATGACGTTCACTTGCNCCCCCCCCCCCCCCTCCGTTCAATTTCATGCTGGTATGAACGCAAATCGGTTACACACATATTCCATGAAGCCTGAGTTAGGGCTTCGTGTTAAATACGTATGTAATCGGTTTGTGTTCATACCGGCATGACTATTGAAAAATGCCGTTCAATCCTTGTATCTACATTCTAAAATGTTAGTTATTATTGATCTAAATAAAGAAATTCCCTTTTATTTTCGATATCAAATTTCTCAGTGCAAACGACATTCCTGGAACAGTCTAATCTCTAGTCGCTGTTTTTAATAACGTTCCTTAATGGTGATGTGAATGTTTGGTGTTTTGTCGAGTTAACGCGTTGTTGTAATTATGTAAATTTACTTTCTCTGCGGTGTTGTATCGTCTGACGTCAGTCACTTGTTTGCCGTTCAGTACAATTTATATAAGGGTGAACACAATATCCATGCGTTTGCTTTAGATCATTTTTATGAAGTTTGATGTTAATTTCTTGTGTTGTCGTTTTGATGTCATAACACTGTATATATCTTGTGTCTGTAGCGTCGCATGGAGTAGTACTTTTGAAATACGTTGTTCAGTATCGTTGCTAAACGTTGTCGTATGGTGAAACTAAACTGGTGAATTTGAAAGCGAGACTCCATGTTCATGTTCGTGACAATAACGGCTATGAGAGTCTTGTCATTTTAACGTTCTCCCGTAACCAATACCCCTTTTTTATCTAGAAATAATACTATCAAAATTTAATTGCATTGACTGTCTGAGGCCATTTTGTATATTGTACTTTATAACATGTATGAACCATGTGTGATGTAATTGTATAACCCATATGCTGTATGGCATTTGGTAAATAAAAATACTTCAAACTTGAACTCCGGCATCTAAATGTCATCATCATGTACCTAATAAGTCTTACTTACATATAAAGTATCTCAACTCTATAACGTCATCAGTATATCGCTCAGCTCAACTAACCATCCTTAAATATTAGAAGGCAATTGGGAGAACGGATTAGCTTTCCACCGATTTGTGAAACCTGTGTCTTGGGAACACTTCGGCGCGTGCTAATCATATCAATGCCACGCAATGCAATGCTTATTATATTAATTTAATGTAATTTGGTATCGATTTTCAAGAAAATTTAGAAATGTTACAGTTGAGTGCGACGCTATTGTTATCTCGGGGAGATTTTAACTTTAGCATATAACGGCAAAGGTCAGAAGAGTGAAGTCGAATTCAATCAAGTTTCTTTGATTACAATATACCGATTATACTCTACCAGACTAGAGAAAAATCAAGAGGATTCCGAATACATGGACCTCAAGCCAGCTCTTACAGTGTATGTGGCAATTTACAATGTATAGTGTATGCACAAGCAATGTGTTGTTTAATTCATGACTTGTGAAGATTAAACATCTTTGAATGAACGATTTCGAAAGCGTATGTGTCCTTCAAGCATTTAACCCAATATAATGATATACTGTAGTTCATTGTGGCGTCATCTTGTGGCATTTCAAACCGACGCCATGTTGGCTCACTTTAAATTTACCATGGCGATTCTAGAGTTAATCAAATTATGTTTTCTCACCAGTGGCCGCACCGTGTGATAAATACAAATCTGCTAGATTTCTACTATCGATCGATATATTCTCTTGAATCTCAACCACGTGATCGGTTACGAGTTTCTCGGACATCTACCACGTGGCCAGTTTACTTTATACTACGTGAACTGCTTCAAATCTCATAACAGTTGTTTTTTAGAAGCGAGCACATCCACATAACTTGGAAACAGAGCGTGCACGTGCGCACGAAAACATCGGCAATTGTGTTAGAACTCAAGGTTTTAGTTCAAGGACATTCCAAAGACTGTAAACGACTTATAATATCTTAATGTGAAAAATCATTGATGGATTTTTTTTTGTCTTATAAGGGGGTGTCAACATTTATTCACTGATCTCGGAGTATCAATTAAATTGAGATTGCTAAGGTGATTCCTTCAAATTAGGGATAGGTAATCCAATATTCTGGATAAACGCGAGCGTTGAAATGCAATCCTTTGTACAATTTTTGCTTCGTTAAAGAGTGACTGACTGAGCGATTATTGTTGGCGCCAGAAAGCTGTTTGGAATACCTTGACCTTTTTATATAAATCATTGTTACTACCACACAATATTAACAATTATAAACAAGTTCAACGAAACATGCTTCGCTTTTAATTAATTGTATTGCCTACATAAAAAAAACTGTAGAAAAATCAAAATTAGTTGTAAATACATAGGTTTAACATTTTATGCATAGACAAGGAGTTTCAAAGAGCAGAGTAGATAATTATTTTTTATTTCACGATCATTTAACACCGAAATCGACACGAACATTGTTATTTTTATTTCTGCCGATCCGGAGATGTTTTAAGACGCTAAAGTCGATCACAAATTGTCGACGTACAGAAAATCGATTTTTGTTTGTTTGTTTATGTTAAAGTTCTATTACAAATGTAACAGCTTTGGTTTAAGGATGTGCCAGGTTTTAGTGATGGAGGAAAGCCGTAGTACCCGGAGAAAAAAAACCTCTTCCTGCGACCCAGTGGTGGAGGGTTAGTGGTACAAATATCGCAGACTATCAGATGCCTTAACAGCTTGGCCACATCCAATCCCCATCCCCTTCCCCGAACCCCGAACCCGTGCCTTTCTATACACACGATTTCTAACAAGATCTAACGATTTAAATCTCACGGCCGAATAGGAATTGTTTTTCTGCTACTTGATTGAGAACGAAAAACAAATATGACTTGTAATATAAAGACGTCCATGCAATAAGTCAGTATTACAAATTAAGGGAGTCTAAGAAGCTTTATAAAGAAATATCTAGAATATGTTGTATTGTTCTCGCTTTCACGCGTAATGTGCGTGCAATCATATCCTTGTACCTGAAATTATGCAAATCGCCCTGCGCCCGAATTCACGCGCATTGTGGTTTTTTTTATCATATTCTCATACCCGAATTCACGCGCATTGAGAGTGTAATACATCGTGTACATACATGTATATTATTTTTGTATTCGACTTAATGAATTAATGATCATTGTGAGTATCATAATACCTTGAGTACAGAAGAATATTCCAATGCTGGTCAGACCCATTATCGGTTGGATGGTCCTCCTTCGTTAAATGTTTCGGCTCTTCACAACGATGGCCTTACAGATGTGCGCCGCCTGGATTGTTAAGACCCCGCCAGGGACTGGTCTGCGCTCTCTGCTGCTTGTTAAAATTACATATGACTGCCATGTTGTTCATGCACTGTTGTTGGTGTCCACCCCACTGCTCTTCTTTCATCCTCTTCCAACCTCTACTGACAGGCACCATACCTTCCAACTTCGTTGTTGGCAGTCCTCTACAAGTTGCTGGTACTTCATCCTCTTCCGCTCATGTACCTACTCTATCATGTCCTCACATGGGTACCTCAGTTATACCATCTAAACATGTTTGGAGTTCTGGGACGACAACACAATGTCTAGACTGAGTTGTGTTACAGCCACCTTCGCTGCGAAACCCATCCTCTGATGGGTGTCTGCCCTCATTTCCCAGTCTCCTGCTGTTGCCAATATCCCGCCTCCGTCTGAGCTGCCCTTCCCTTTGGTACAGTGTACCTATCTTCACGAAATTGACAAAACTTTAGTCCCTTTGTCACCACTCTTTTCCTCCTTCTGGCATGATGGAGCCCTCTGCTATTTCATTGATGACCTAATCATGGCACCATGTTACCTGCCATCTGTAAACTATAGCATATGCACCAAATTGGCAGGTCTTCCACAGAGTCCAAATGATGCATTGACCCTTAGTCGCTAGGTGTGTAGATTTGACGGGCTAGGTACATTGTAGCATGTCATACGTTGCCTTCAACAGAAAGCCAAGTACCCCTCCATCCTCCAAATTTCAACCCATGATAGTCTCCATTCTCTGGTACTCACCCAAATGTAGCCAACTTCCCTGTTTGTTCATACCGATGGCCCGTTCCTGCCTGGCATCTTCTCCAATCGTTCTGACCTCTCTTTGAGTTTGAGCCATCTCTCTGTGCTGTCTTTGGCTAGCCCTTCCCAATTAGGTCCGGAGATTGTTTCTAGCCCAAGGCGTTGTGCCTCAGTCTTTCTTCTGCCTTCTTCACTGCCTTTTGTGCGTCCAACTTCCGGTCTGTCACTACCCGTGCTCCCCTGACCTTGTCGTCTAAACTGTCCCTCAACATGATCACCTGCCGCACTTTTAATTCACCATAATCATATTGTGTGTTCGAATTTATGCGCATTGTATGTGTTATCATTTTTGTCGTATCCGAACTCATAAGCATTGTGCATTCAATGATATCCTTGCACCCGACTGTGTCTTGCAATATGTATGAAAATCATATCCTTGAACACAAGCTCACGCACATTGTGCCATATCCTTGTACCTACATTGTGCGTGCAATCATATATTTGTACTCGATCCCAAGCGCAGTCTGTGTGAAGTAACCCTTCCACCATTCACGGTCAGTATAATCTTGTATCGTTCGTCGTTCGTGAGATACATTTATAGACCCAAATTTCTCTAATATAGACAATGATGTTTAAAATTTAGGTAAATGACATGCAACAATACATATAAGATGAATATAAAATGTATCTACAATTTATCCCATTATCTTTTTGGTGCATCAAGTAGTGTTAAACAATATTCAAAGAGAGTTTGTTTGAAAGTTGCTAATTTCTATTTCAATTGACGAATGTTCTTTAGCGGTGTGTCTTCTTCAGCTGATAAAAACGCAAATTTAATGACGACAAGTACTGAAAAATGTTTTATGCTCATCCAGTTCCTCACCAGTTTTTTTAAAATAATGTAGTTTTCAAATCTGAGGTCACTCAGTAAATTTAATGTACGTAGATGTGGTGCATGTAACCCCACAAAGGTGTCCAACATACGACACTTGTACAGTATCTTACATACCTGTAAGTATGAAGGTGCGGGAAAGTGAAGAAGACGTTTATTACAGGCAATTGAGTTGACCTTTACAAAAAGTGAAAAGGATGAAGTTTTTCCCTGTTCGTAACAGCGTGTGGTCTTTTCTCTTTTCACGTTGCTTAAATCAAATTCTCTCCATTTGACCTTTTTATCACAAGTTCGTTCTATGTGTTTAAGCTTTTTGATATATTCTCTACCAGCACGTGACTTAAGTATACTTAAATTCAATTTTAGTGGTGGATATACTTATAGGATAATTCAGAAAAAAAAACCGTTTGATTGCTTTCCCGTATGAAAATATAAAGACCTCATGCTGAGACCGGGAATAATTTTCCGTGATGCAAAACATGATTAAAAATCTATTCAACGGTTTCAAAGAAACGAAAGCGTCTAAAACGTCTCTGTGATGGTGACTTTGTATATCAAGCTCCTTTGTGACAGGAACATTTGCAGACGATCCAATAGAAGATAGGGCAATATTTCGTCATAAAACAGAACCGGTATACATCGGTGGATCCAAATATGGTGTATCCTTGGGGGTGCAAATACCCCCTTTTTTCGAAGAAAAAGCTCCATTTCTACAGTTTATTCGAGGCAGTGATTGTTGGTTTCTCATGACCTCTCCTCGAAATCGGCCGAAAGATAGAGATGACGTTGCTAAATCATTTTCATGAAAACGCATGAAGTGACTGTTTGAGACCTAAAAACAAACCGTTCGATGGTGTGCAAGTACCCAAATGACAGAGATGCTTAATGTTCGAAGTCCAATGCAAACTCTTGATACATTTGTGTCTAGGATACCGACTGGCTCAATACTATTTGTAAAAATCAATAACCGCAGGAATTGGTAAACTATGGTGGCATATTTCTGCCATCCACTTGCGACTTACGAGTTACGTATGTCGACATAATTATTGAAAGATGTCGACATAATCTGAGAATATGTCGACATAATCTGAGAAGATGTCGACATAACTTTTAAATTATGTCGACATATTATCACATTTGCCGAGATAATTTTGCCGAGATAATTATCTCGTAAGTGGGTAACTCGGCTTTTTATCGTGTTAATGCTCGGGTGTGACATCGACTTACGACTTGCCACTTACGACTTATTTATGTAAAATCCCTCTTTGATTGATAAACTCTGTACATCATAGTAACCTACTGTAATATCCATATCTTTGATTTCCCATATTTACATTGATTTTACCAAGTTACTCACCAGTATAGTCACCACTGTTCAGTCACCATCAGCCCACCTTCGCGGTCCTCGTGCACAAGCCTCGTTTTGGTAAGTCGGCAATAATCTACTAGGATGTCGACATAAATAAGTCGTAAGTGGCAAGTCGTAAGTGGCAAGTCGATGTCACACCCGAGCATTAACACGATAAAAAGCCGAGTTACCCACTTACGAGATAATTATCTCGGCAAAATTATCTCGGCAAATGTGATAATATGTCGACATAATTTAACAGTTATGTCGACATCTTCTCAGATTATGTCGACATATTCTCAGATTATGTCGACATCTTTCAATAATTATGTCGACATACGTAACTCGTAAGTCGCAAGTGGATGGCAGAAATATGCCACCATAGTAAACCTTCTTATATTTATTTATTTATTTTGTGAAAATTCAAGAAATACCAATGTAACTGCATAGGTGTAAAAACGAAAAGCATCAAGAATAGCACTGTTTCTTATTTCCAACGTATATTTGCTGCTCATCTTAAGTTGTCCTTGGAAAATGTTTGTTGGTAGTTATAACCTCTATGTCACTTTACTTGTTCTTGTGGTGCGTGCTTGCTGTATCCTCGCCCAATCTAGCTTGTCGCCGGGTCGGTTATTGTATAAAACAAGCAATATGTAGTCTCCCGACGTTACTTAACGTAGACAAATTGAGTCTTATATTACAACTCTTTACGATATTGTCTTATAGTATCACAACTCTTCGATTATACAGTAATCACCGAATAGTTTGTTTGTGCATGCGTAGTAAATCGAACCAATCTTGACGACGATATGTCTTAGGTTTGTGATAGTCAGATCCGTATCGACATGCATTAAATATTAACAAAGTCACGTATATTACAGTTCATATTCTGTTCACATGTTATTTCTATCTAGCTACACTCAATCCCTCTAAACAGTCCTATGCATTGTGTCGGAGCCTTGGAGTACATTATTGAATGGTCGTGCATTTGTATTATCGTGTATCGTATTCAGGTTTATCTTATCGTCTGTCAATATATACAAGTTTGACGTGTACATGTGTATATGGTATGCGCTCGTGCATTCATAGTTTATTTCCCTAAATACATAGTTAGTATATCATCCGCGAATGCTTAATGATAGGGTGATTAAAGTGTCCGTGCGTACATGGACACTATGTACTGTACTGCATCTTCCTCCACGAGTACATTGTGCGTCCGTCCTTAAACTTTGTGTAATGATGACGATAGTGCGGACTGCAAATTGTTATATTCACATGCGTTGTATTAAAGGTTACTCAAGTCATATCCTTTATGCACGTGATTTCAACATCAACACTTTTTGCATACGCGTATCATCGCATTTTCATCTGATCCATGTACGTGTATATAAAAGCGTGTTTTACAGAAAAATAATAGTGCATTGTCATCACATTGTATGCATGCGTAATGCTGTTTTCACATTGCCTTGGTTTAATTCGTTTTGTAGCTAATTGTGTTTCTATAAACAGAATATCCCTACTTTTTACCAAATGAATTATCAAGGATTACTTGATTTTCTCTTCGAAAGAAATATGTTCGATTTTATTTTTTTTGTTTTTTCTCTCAATTATTATACATCGCCATGGATGAAGGGCCCTGTAAAGTCACATTGATAAAACAGGTGGTCTTATGTTTCTATTTCTCTGCTACACAAATGATACTTGCCATTAGACCGATTCATTTTGTTGGAGTTGGGAATTGTTATAGTGTGTAGTTGATCCCAAATAATATACCATTCAAATTCCTGTTGAAAATGATTTCCCATTTTTCTTCTGATTTAGGTTTTGTATTTGGTGTTAAGATTCTTTGGACTGAACTCTTTCAATTGCCTGGGTTTTGTCGTGGAAAAAAGGTACCATCTTTTAAATATCCTAATCCTAAAATCCTCGTTTGATATAAACTCTTTTATTTTGTTGTCTATTTGTGTTTGTTGTTTAAGTATTAAGAGAAATCTCTGAGGGATTGCTTTTTATATTTTAGTGAATTCAGCCATTCAGTTTTGATTGTGGGTCAGTTTATTTAACAGTGAATTATATCTATGCATTTATTTTGTGTGCTGTCCCATATGTCCTTAATTTTGTGTATTCCACTTTTTGCAAAAGACAGTAAAGTAAGGGGTTTTCTGTTAAACTTTATGTTAATATTGCCTAGTAATTTCTGGTTCAGAATTTGTGACCGTGTGATATTTGCCATTTTTTCTTGTAGTTTGGCCCAGGCGAATAGAGCATTTCTATAAAATTAAGGTATTTTTGTAAGGTCTAGTCCACTTAGGTCTGAACATTTACATAAATAGTTATGCATGTTATATTTGTTGTCAAACTGTTGTATGTAAAATCTACCTATACAGTTCCAGCTCTGTGGTGTTAAGTGTATAATTTTATATATTGTTTTAATGTATTTGGTATCTATGAAAGTTTCTAAGTATACCATTCTCATTCCTCCTTTGTTCGTATCATTGCAAATTACTTTCCTTTATATTTGGTTATTTTGTGTAACCCATATGTTATTCCAGATCAGTGTATTAGTTTCTGTCATATAATTAAATAGTATTCCCCTGGCTTCTATTTCAAATCGTATTTTCGTATGTTCGAAAGAATTTAGTTCATTGTCAGATGAACAAAAAGTTCATTCCGTTGTAGTGAACAAAAAGCAGTTGCCTCGCGAAATTCTTTGTAATTCACCATTTAAAACGAAATTCTTTATTCTTTGCAATTCACCATTTAAAACTATAACAAAATCCCTTTCCTCCAAGCCTCTTAACCTTTTATCGGTTTTATGTGTGGTAATATAGGAAAGACGCCACATTTTCCCAAGGTCCCTGGGGAATGAAGCCAGTGCTATTCATTGCCCTTGCTTTGGATAATTAGCAATTACTTTCATTATAACAACGCATTACAGGAGATACAGCATAACGGGATACACATTACAGAATAAAAACTACGGGCGTTAGGTGATAGCGATCATCAATATTGTCGTGCTTTTAATGTGGCCTTTCAATCTAAATTCAAATTTTAAATGTGCAACGGAAAGTATCGGAAGAAAAGGGGGAGTTTTTGGACGTGAAACCTATGAAAACAGTCCTTAGAGACTGTATCGTGTAAAAGGCTTCAAATGTCAGTAGGCTAGCAGGGTAACCTCTATATAGCCAAACAGAGATACACGAAAATACATTTGTACAACATACATGAATTAATGCAATTAAGTTGTCAATATTATGAATAATAATGGGCTTTTTTGGTAAATCTGCATTGCAAAATGAAATGTTATATCGGTACGTGTTACGAGGACTATTGTATTTATACATGCAATACACACAAAATACAACATCTTCGCAAGTATGGTACACAATATGGTTAGAGAAAGAAACAGAGGCACGATTTCCTATAATCTAGTACACGAGTACTTAATGATACGTGGAACGCCAGTACTCCATATGCACTAGTGCTAATCCAGCAAAATGACCCGAACATACGCCAGATCAGTGAACCAGTACGGGAACCTGAATGATTACAGGAAGGATGGCCCCATTACACTGTTGGAGGATTGTAATGCTTTAGGAAAATGATCTTGAAAACAGTCCCGATTACAAGGTTATCATACGCCAGCACAGCGAACCTGCAAATGGACTCGAGTACAACACTTAAGGTTTACGATGCACCAGTGCAGTGATTCGAAAACAAGACAAGATTACAAGACTAAAGTTTTACCATGCGCAAGTTCAATGATACTTCAAAATGACCTGATTATAGGATTCCAGGTTTACGATGCGCCATCACCGAGACTTGACAAAGGAAATTGATTAAAGGTCGATGGGTGCATATATGTATATGAAAGAAGAGACGAGTTGACTTAGTATTGAAGGTCAATTAATCTCAATAATCGATCGTTCTAGAATTAACGGGAAACCCGAGGGAATAACGGTATCAAAAGATAGGTATAAAAGGCCGCACTGCACAATCTTATTAATATATCCAGGGGAGACAATCACGATACGCAAACCATAAGGAATCATGTCACTGATGTCGGTCCTAAAGATAAGACGTCTTTCATCATCGTTTCAAAAAATGTTTTTTCGTTTTAGATCGTCAGAGGCTCGCTTAATTGAAAAAAAAAATAGGTTCGAGAAAACGGAACCACACCAGTGCCATTTAAAGTGCAATGTAACTGCAATGACAAAACCTAGACACGTAATCCTGTAACTTCCCCTGGTCACGTTATCCTGTAACTTCCCCTGGTCACGTTATTTTGCCATCGGGCCAATAGAAGGCGCCAAGAAAGGCACACTAAAAAAACTGCACAGGGTAGAAAAACAAACATGCATGACGTGTGATACGTACATGTGTATGTGCGTGTATGAAATAAAGTTCCGTTCAAACTTATTCCACATTACGCGGTAGCGTATCTTGGATGATGCGTTTGAACAAAATTGTCTTGCATAGCATTATAATATTTAAAAACAAAATGTAATTGAAGCCTTAGATAAACGTTTAAAAAAGCACTGTAAATTATGTTTCAGTTTTCTTTGTGTATATATGTTTCTCTGGTTAAAACAATGTGTTTTACCAAATATAGGAACAGACATTGTTCGGTTTTCTATAGTTCGGGCAGGAAACTTCAGTCAGAAATCATTCGTCATTTTCCGCCAAAGTTTGAATGTGGCGTCAATGCATGATCGGTTCCCGATTTCTCAAACAGTATGACGGGAAAACAGTATGACGGGAAAACCTGAAACGTTTCTCTGAACTAAAATAAAAGAGCAAGTGTATTAGTTCTTTTGGTAAAGCGTAAGACTACAATGTAGAAAGCCAGATATCCCGTTTCGACTCCTGGCGGAGGCATTGAAAAAAATATTAATGACTTCTGTTACAGTGGCGCCCACCTCGGGATCCTGATAATATAAACAAATATACTGAAACGCTTTGACCCCTTGAAAACTTGAGACGAGCGTTTTTTTGCTGGGCGAGTATGTCACCCTAGTAAAATATTAGCCGCTTGCTACTTACTCGGCTAGGGAGAATTTCTCTTTAGCTCATTCGGTAGAGCGTAAGACTATTAAGCCAGAGGTCCCGTGTTCGACTCCTAGCGGAGGCACTGATAAACAAAAATAATGTAATCTGTTACACTATCATAGCAACATTTTGAATTGGTAGAATTATCTACAGCCTGTAAATGTAAACTGGAAATATTAATATTAAAATAAAAACGACTATTTCATTTAGAAAGCTTCCCACTCAAGGGTTAGTGACACTGTCAGGACATTGGAATCCCAATGACATCATCTAATATTGCGACCAAGCTGTCTGAACATCAGTCGACTACGATAGTCTGATATATGTTTGATGAAACACAAAGCAATGTCCGCTAGAAAAGTCAATGAATGAAAGGAGATAGATACATTGTAGTATTTGTCTGGTCTAGTGATTGGTTACTTTATTATTAACACAGGCACCTGATAATCAAGACATTTCATATACGGATTTTTTTTCTTATGTATGTGAAACTATAAAAGAAGGAAAGATCAGTTGCTAGGTTCATTTAAATCCATTCCTTATTTTGGCTGCAAAGGTTATCTTTCTTGTGGATACAATGTGATCATTTTGTTTCTTGATAGTTATCGATAGGTACTTGGAAATATTTTTTCAATACTCATTTTGTTTCCCAATTTCTCAATGACCAAAAGCTACTCATTCCTCAGGCATATTACTATACTAAGCATTAATTTCAGGTTAATAGCCATTACAGCAAGCCAACAATTTAGTTGTCATGTCCATATATACATTGGACCCCTGCAGGTAGGGCGTAAGAATTGTACCTGCTGCCCCCAATTGCATGATCGTAAGAGGCGACTAAATTTGGGACCTTATCTCTTCTCTCCTTTCTAAATAACTTTCTTCTTCCTAATGTCTCCCTTGACAATGCCTCACTTTTGGCCATTTGTTGAGCGTTCGCCCCTGTGAGGAAGGCTTTGGGTTCTGTCCCCTGGCCGAGACATACCAAAGTCTTTAAAAATGGTAGTTTCTACTCCTGCTTAACGCTCAGCAAATTAGGAGTGGGACGACTGGTTCGCCCGTTGTCAGTATAATGTGACCGGGTGGGGCGTCCTGCTGGGTGTCTTCGGCAGTATGTTTCAGTGAGGTAGCACTATAAAGTCGGCATCAGTTCCGCGCTATCACAAGGAGACAAACACGAACATATCGCAGCCTCCCAAAATACACACACATACACTACACGCATGCATCTTGCACACAGGGGAGGCCGTCCTTAAATGACCTTAGCTGTTAATAGGACGTTAAACAAAATCAAACAAACAAACAAACAAAAATCATATACATTGCAGGCAAAATTCAAATTTCATTAGTCCCAAATTGTCAATTGCGCCAGAATGCAAACGACACTTGTATAACTATTACCATTTACATATAACAGACCTTTTATGTACATGTGTCTGCTTGATAAATGTGATAATATTGGACCCTACACATATGTGGGATGTTTTAATATTCAAGTATATGATGAGCTCTCGTTCTGATCTAAGATTTACATAGTATGTCCCCTGTTCTCAGTGTCTGTCCTGCGAGTGTACGACAAAGGAATTGGACCACATGCAGATGTTATATATATGTACCATCGTTTAAAGTATTGGAAGTGTGCTTATTTCAGCGCCCTCAGATTTTAGCGCATTATGGATTTTTAACAGATAAGTGCATTGATAAACTGGTGCACCCACAAAATATGTACAGAGAAAAAATAAGACAACCGCTAATATTTGTACGCTTACAATATATCTAAGAATAGGGTAAATCATACCATTTATATTCATGGGCACAAAATGTACCTCCGAACACAATCAGCATTTTCCGTTACTTAGGAAGCATATCCGAAACTTCTTAAACATGGTTTAAGATATGATAACGTTACTTTATTGGAAAGTCATTTTAGAACCCGTTAATGCTATATTTAAAAAAGCGGCAGTGATTTGCTGACAATCATACGTCAACAGGCTGCATTTACCTTGTACCTGTTTCTGACAGTTCACAAAACATGGAAATTGTTGCTGAAATAGAATGAAGAAATCGTGCGAAAAACACACTAATGTATTTCCATCAATTAGTGTAACCTAGTTACATAAATAATGGACAGTGTCGACACAGAAAAATGCAATTTGCCCTGTCGCCAAATAGTGTAACCCACCTTAACCCAGTGTTTCGGTTTAAACATGCCTCGACCTTAGAAAGACTACGAACGAATAGTTATGTCTGATTTTCATGCAACCACTACTGATACCCTTTGAAGGACTACAACAGTGGTTAATTGTGTTGGAATTTTTTAAGCATCAGTTACTATATCTATCACTTAGGGGGTTATTGCAACTATTGTTGCATTCGCACCCACTTATGCAACGGGGTTACACACATGAAATATCACTATACTCAATGTAACACGATTGAAGTATCCGTTGCCCCACTGGGGAGAATTCGTGTTATTCCTTCAAAACAATCATATCTCTAAAACATATTGGCCTATATTTGAACGAAAAAGCATTTAATACACTCCTTCTCCCCTTAAAATAATACATCTATATTTCTCTGAAAGACACACACACACAAAATTAAATTAAAAAAAACTATCCCTTTACATAATGAACATACCTTAACTTATCGAAGAATTAGATCACCATCACAAGACAACCGATAACTTCGGAACAGACAGTCTCTTTCTCTGATAAATGGAAGCACACAGAAAATAAATGAAATACTATTTACCATCACCTGCACTCTATACAATGTACCCATTTTTCATTTGATCAGATAAGAATAGTTCTTGTTTAAAGAACGCAGACTACTAACAGCCTAAACACAACATTCTTACCAAAATAGAAAACTCAATTAGAAATAGTGTGTTTTGTTAGATTACGCCTATATTTGGATGTATCGTCTTGGAATCGTCATTTAACGTGAACATGGATATGTTTACACTCTCTAGTGCGCTTGTTTATCAACGGCACCAGTTTTCTGATCATCGCTTAGCGCAGTTCCTCTTTTGATATTAACAGAATTGACAGTAACATTACGCCATAAACACGGACGTTGCAAATGTAAAAATGTATCTCGGCATCTACGTCCCAGTATGAAATCAGTTACAGAAGTTTGAGCAGTAAGGCGAAGACGTGGATAAGGATAGGGTTGACTATTCTCCGATGGAAAACAGGAAATTGTGTCCTTAACGATATTGTAACATTTAAACATTGAGCATTTTACAATTAGAGGAAAATTACAGGACAGCACGTCATTTTATAGTTTCCCTATGAATACCATATGAACACAGTTCAATACTTATACATGTACTGTCACAGTATAACTGTTCTATTCCCGGCTGTTGCACGTTTAGGATGTTTAGTTCTATTGAATTAAGGGAACAGCACACGGGAATTTCGCATTAATATTTCATTACTTTTAAAGTAGTCCCTGTAATATATCGATATATTTTTATATTTAACAAACTACAGTGTATATTTCTATTTGTTTGTTAGCGTGTTTCAGTATACTAAACGCTGATTTTTTACGGTATAATTATCCGTCATTACATGTAAGAAGCATTAGTCCGTGGCTACCGTGTCGAGCGATTCACAGTATTTCCTGTTCTGGTATAAGTTCATGTATGTATATACCAGCCTACACTCAGTTGTCAGTCTGAAATCGCATGAAAAACAGAATTTCGACTCATATGCCATTATTGAGTTGATGTTGGACTGAGATTTATTAGTATCAATTTATTTATATTGTAGTAAAACATGGTTTTGAAAAGAAAATATTTTCATGACCCGTTATATCTAATGCAATGCGACATTTAAACAACGTAGGTGGAAAAGCCTAGAAAATGGAAAGTTAACGATTGCAAAATGGAAATCGTTACGCTAACAATGTCTCATAAATCTTTGTAGAAAGTCATCACTGTTAGTCATGTTGTAGGAGAAGATCGAAATAGGATGTAAGCGGTTAATACAAATAAATATACAGTGTTCTTCATTGTAGTTCCGAATATCAACGTGGTCAATTATTTCTTATTATTGAAAGACAACGCATCATAAATAAATTTGAAAGTGAAATTGAAAGATTTGGCAATGTATTGTTCACCTTTCTTCGATAATTTCAGACTCACACGAAACAAAAACGAGTCGTTTCGTCATTTACTTATGGTTACAATGGTATCGACACTCCGCAAGTGGAGTTGTTTGGATGCTGATTTTCAGGTATTCAACATATTGTTTGATCAGCATTGCGCAGCCTTTCTACAGAGACCATTTGAGGTTTCGACTCTGCAAACTAGCACACCTGTTAACAAACTCCAGAAACGCTTTTGTTTTCTTAACATGAGAACACTGTTTCCAAAAACGAAGAACGAAATTACATTGACTGTAAATAATTTTGGAGCATAGCTTTTTTAACGAAGGGCAATATGAAATATAATGTTGAAAAATCATGAGAATGGGTAAATGCACGTACATGTATCTATGTTATTTTATATGTTGTATTTGAGTCCAGCGGGGAAAATGCCATCAGAATGTGGGTACTCCTATGGGGACACACTAGTCCCCTCTCCTGGCCGAGTAGTGGTAAGAATTATTAATTATGATATCTTACAGCAACTATATGTACATGTTGCAGAGCCGGTGATTACACTTGTTTATAAGGATTCCTTTCGGAATCCAATTAAAATTAAAAAAAGTCCGAATTATTAATAGCCAAACATTTGGGAAGATTGTGATACAGTAGTTTGTTTAGCTAAGTCTTACTCTTGGCTTAATATGGGCATATGGTAGTTCATATGCACTGAGTTTACAGACAAATATTGTGCTATTATATTTTTGATATTAGACCAATCAAGCATTTTTTAACAAAGGTTCATGAATGAAGAACTACGAGTGGAACCTACTGTCCATTTTAGCAAGCAGATCAACATTTGAAGGTTTTTATTGCTTGTTTAACACAAATGTGTACATTTTGTAAGCATGTGGCAGGTAAGTGCATGCACAGAATGATCTTCAGTTTTACTGGGTAAACTTTGTGTGTCGAAGCCAACAGTTGTATTTGTACGTAGCGTTATGAAAGGTTTGATTGGCAAGTGTTCCTATTAGCTGTATTAAGGATCCTCATACCGCTACCAAAAAAATGTAAATGCGCATAGGAAACTGATATGTCCGGCATTACTATAGCCGTAATAAAAAAACTTCTGAAAAAAATACGATAAATGTACTTTGCGGGATTTAAATATAAAAATAATAATAAAAAAAACCCAATTATAATCAACAAGATTATAAAAAATACTCAGCGGGGCTAGACCGGGATTCGAACACTGGCACTTCAAATTGTTTTACTCTCGCTGTAACCGATCGTGCTACCTGATCAACGGAGGTGTATTAGCCTAAGTATGCTACAGTTTTATCAAAACGGAAGATTACCGTATGAAGGGATCCTTAAGTGAGCTTAAAAATACTAGTACATTTTGTATATGTTTTTTTTTCATTCTTTGACCTTTAGGTAGTTCCACTGTTGGCCATTTTGTGCAGACAATGTTGACTCCATTCTATTAATTTACCTTTGACAACAGATATAACATTTAATAAAATAGCAAATGAACATTATCATACAGGCACATCTCCATCTAGTGCACCGCTTAAACCTGTCTATTGTTTAGATGGGAATTCCGCTTAAAATAAATGTAAAATGCTGCCAAAAAAGGTAAAATAACTACAATGTAGTTAAAACAGACATATTTTTTAAAAGACGATCCCCGTATTAGCCCGGAAGGTGTCATGGGGCCTAGCTGCATCACATTTTCATATACTGATGTTGTCTGTTGTCAAGTGTTGTCTAAAGGTTCATTAGTTTTTTCGACCATTATGCCAAAATATTCATGTGCAAAGTTTGCAGGATATAGCCAAATTGTATGGCGGCGATACCGCTTTCGACAATATCTATTGACTCTTCCATTTAACAAAAGACTTGAACAGTCGTGACCGAAATTTGCAGGATTCGTTTTTTAAAGCATCTCAGGGAGAATAAAACGTTTCTGTGTTGAAACTAAATTTCATTTGCAGCAGGAATTGTGAATGCTCTCAAAACATAATAACCAATTTCCATCAACGCAACTATCCCACTATAAGGTTCAGCTACAATGAATAACATGCATTAAGCCATTGCGCCGCCCTATGGGATTCGTATTCTAATGATTGGCAAATTAATTTTAAAAAGTTAATAGTGGCAATTCCAAGCGCAATGAAAATAATCTCAGTATATCTGTTTATCTTAATTAGATGTCAAGCCTGTCTTTAACCATACCTACTACATACTTAACAACTTACTAGATCCGACAATGCAAAAGTGCATAGACGTCTGGTTTATATCCTGGGTGCAGATTGCTTGTGATATTTATCGCGTGTAAAATCATATACTGCTCAAAAGACGTTCCTTACGATAGGCTGATTGTAACCAATGCTTCCATTGTTTCCAACTATCACTTTTTTCGATTCGATTGAAATAAAAAGACCGCAATGATTGAATTGATCTCCTTGATACTCGGTATTTGAGGGAGCTGAGCTGGAAATTGCCTAGATTAGTCAAGGGCCCTTTCTTATCGGGAGTCATGTTTTTTAATGAAGCCAAGATATCTGCAGGAGTGACAGAAATCCACTTAAACAAAAACTCTAGTATCTAATGTATGATTAACCTGGTAAAAATAGCCCGCCTTGCTTTTAAGCCTATTCATAATGGTCTTCACTCCACACAATGTACATCTGTAGCGGCGGAATCGAATGCATTTTTAATACCCCAGACTTGTTTCTGACAGAGAAGTAAGATTTTTGTCTCCCTTTTTGCGTTTCTACTGATGAATTTTAAATTCTAATTTTAATGTCATTGCAAATGGAATATCGACTTTAACCAAACACAAGTAGTTAAGTGACGGCAAGGAGGTAGGTTTTATGATACTCAACATTTCAAAGATGACAGACAGCCTTACACTTGGCAGATTTTAACCGTCTCGTGGAGGAACATTTACCAATACCTGTCAGAAAACAATCAAATCACCACCCAAAGAGTCAGTCGATTTACATCGCAGACTTTTGTATTAAAATTTGTTTCCTGCCTTTTACGTTTGATGTGTTCGAAAATCGAACAAAAATATATATTACATTCGTATCACATTTACCATAGACATAAATCCGCTCTTCGCAAACTTTTATTCAAATTGTTGAAAGTAAAGTACGCCAAATACTAGACATAAGCAAATACTTTTGACAACCATCTCACGTCGGTATGTCTGTAGATACATGTACAGTATGTATGGAATCAGAGGTTTGCATAAGACTTGCCAGTGTGTCGCGCTTTCTGAGGTTGCTCGTCTCTTTATGTATACGTAGCTGAGCTGAATGTGCGTAAATCCTCTTAGATATAATTACACGAATTTTCAATATTAAAGGAGTACTGAAAACATATTAATGTTCTCCTTCGTTCCTCTTACGTACATAAATCACCTCATTTCTAAATATTTTGATTGAAATAAGAACACAAAGACTGCAAAATTATTTTACATATTATAATTAGCATACCATGATTGTTACATTGGGTAATATTTCAAATCGATACAGGTACGTACATACTTAGTATTGATATACCGTAGCGATGTCATCAATATCCAAATATAACGCAGTGTCAACACCCAGGAAATCATATACAATAGACACATGTGAGGCGAAATCCTATGAGAGGGATACATTAAGTTTCATTCCTGCGAGGGACGAAGCCCCAAATTTTAAATCAAATAAATATCACAATACACACGAAATCCGAAATACACACTTTCCGTTCGATCAAAAAACATAACTGCTCTATATATAAGGTATAGGTTATTCTTTTCTCACATATTTTATATAGGTATCATTATACAAAATTAAATAAAAATCAAGTTATTATAAAAAGTCTAGTTTTAATAAATAAATTAAAGACATGTTAAAAAAGTACTCCTACATCGTGATAGAATTTTATTATGCTAAATTACAAGGAAAAAGTACAAAGAATACCAAATCAGCAAAACATATCCAGACAGTTCAAATAAATAATGTCAAGTTCATTATATGAAAAAATAACAATACATATGCTTGCTTACCGCAAATCTGATATCACATTCAAAATAAAGACATATCACATTTACTTTAATCTTTCTTGAAACAAATACACTTGGCTCGAAACGATTGGATTTTGGCTTTGCAACAATACATTCAAGGCCAACCTTGTTTATGTTCGCTGGTATGAAACAGCATAAAGTTGAGAGGAGAGTTATATCTAATATGTCGGTGTTTGAACATTCAATTTGAACATTTCTATCTATTTCATCTTTCTGAGAGGGTTCGTGAGCCGCTTTTTATTTAGATGTTTGTGAATAAGATTTACCTAATCAACCGACCGTTCCTCTCCTGGCCGTTATAAGTATAGGTGTAAAGTGAATAC
This sequence comes from Mizuhopecten yessoensis, assembly GCF_002113885.1. Lineage (NCBI taxonomy): Eukaryota > Metazoa > Mollusca > Bivalvia > Pectinida > Pectinidae > Mizuhopecten > Mizuhopecten yessoensis. The sequence continues at coordinate 880,694 of NW_018404479.1, forward strand.
TTACGATTCGTCTAAACTTTTCACCCGCTCTTTAAACATTTGTGGTTGAAGGAGTCTTTGATTTCGCTATATTTCCGAAAGTTTATGTGTTCAATGTTCGTTACATTCACTTTTAATTTGTTTATAGGTTACTTTGCAGGAAAATATATATAACTTAAATGGTAAACAAGTTTTCATATAACATCTACCGTTTTATTAATAAACACACGCGTTGTAATAACAACACTAATGTACCGGAAGAGAGTTCATATTCACTCTGAAAAAATAAAACATATTCAGATATTAAAATAACATTAGAAATTGGTTTCAATTTTGGTAAATTGACGTTTACCGAAACGCATGCATACCTGACAAAGACACAGGTAAAACTATGTACGGTACAAGAATGCAGAGCCTCGTTAAAAAAAAATAAAAAAAAATTCTCGTTTCACAAATCTCTTATGAAATGAAAACTCAGATTATCTACATGTATTCATAATTAACTCTGTCATCTGGAAAATATTCCAATGAATATTAATACTTGAAAACAATATCGGTTCTTAAATATTATAGACGCCCCTCCAAGTGGAACCCATTAAGCGGTCATGGTCAATTGCGTGTAACATGGGACGCATAGCATTGTCAGTCATACTGATCAAATTAATACACAATTATGTTAATTCTACATTTCCTCTACACGATTACCTCAACATTAAACCTTTAATTTACTGCTAGAACACATCATTAAGCAACTCGAACATCACTACAGTACATCATGTAGGATAGCGACTCCTCGGGAGACGGATACCACGCGAGGTCCGGACGATGCTCTCCGACATCAGTTAGTACACTAAGAGTATCGACCTCTTTGGCCAGTGTATAAAAGGAACAAGAGTCCGAGTACTGTAGGGAACCACGTGTCTGGTACATTGTAAGCTTAATACAATAAAAAATGAAGTAAGGGAACTTTTTAATTCAAGGTGGAAAATTTATGGCTTATCGCAAAGTCACTGTACTATTTTGTTTTAATTCTATTCTTTATAGAGCTTATTTTTAATTTTAATATATGTTTGTTAATGTTATATGATGGTAATATTTTCTTATATTTTTGTTAAGCTTGTAATGCTTTCGTACTTTAGGTCCTGGTCGATACGCTTCTGTTAGAAGGTCATTGGTATACCGCTTGTAGGTACCGACTAATAACGTAGACATCAACTCGTTATAGATCTGGGTCCCACATGAACTCGTCCAGTACAAAAATCAGACGAGTCTCGACCTTTACACGTTAATGAAAATCAAGAAAATCAGATAATGCATACATTTTTTATCACATGCACATTTGATGATGTGATATATTTCACGTCCGGTTAGTGAACCGCTCTGTTTGATTACAAATACTTGGTGTAGCTTCGTACAGTACTACTTTGGCGTGATAGCATTAGTGATTAAAAATTAAGTTTGTTCCCCAAGCAGGCGACCTTGTTACAGTAAAGGACGAAACTAAACTTTCCTTGCTATACATTCTGAAAAATACGGATGTTCGAGTTTTACGAACTGGCACTTGCTTCCGAAAATGCAGTGCAAACTTCGAAACATGGTGACAATCCATGTATCTGTAGCTTTGGGAAGGAAAAAAGATGTTAAAAATCAATTCAATCAATCTAACGTTTGTCTGATTTTCGTACATAAGCCGGCTCAACAAAAATAATGTTCCGTCTACCATTTCCAAAGTCTGCGTTTAGCTATGAAATATTTCATATTATGATTTATACACGAGGGCAGCGTATGAGCGGGCTCCTTTTCGATTTTTAGAGGTAATTGGGAGAGAAGATTATTGATAATTACGCGATTGCGGACGACAGAACGTCCCTCGTAAATGCCTGTACATGTAACCGTCTAGACGAGTATTCCCGAAACTTACCACCGATCCCTCAGAGTGATCCCGCGTGTCTGTGTCTGTCATTACGGGTCGGGAGGTTGATAGACTCTGGACTCTCTCAATGTTCTGACTCGGGGTCCTGCCATGGGAACGTGTCTGGCCTTTTATGGTTTAGATAGCTAGCCTACATGTACTTATCACATAGCTCCAGATAAAACACGTGCCCATTGAATCTTATATTCATGAATGCTGCTTTTTTGTAACCTTAGCTGTTTTATCTTGTAAACATAAAACATCACGATTGAAAGACGACAATCAGTTATACTGGCAGGCAATCCCACTGTAACCATGGTAACAGTGTCATCAGGTAGTACCGTATGTAGATCATGTACATGTATGGTTGTTCGTGGAAATTCTATGATATACCTTGTGAAATTTACCATACAATTCAAGGTCCTGTATGTTATACTGTAATTATACCATATATTGTATTATTAGACAGAACTTGTCTATGCCTTACTCATTCATTGTTATCAATTGATCAATCGACAAATTGAAACTGGAATTCGTTTGGAACATTTAAGTAACATTTTTCGCAGTGGTAATATGACTTCATTATTCTCTCTTCGGCGTCATGTTGTTCTCCGTTGTTGTTGGGTTTTATTTATATTCAAATATTTTGAGTGCTATGCACGTGTGAGGATGTCAAAGTTTTCTGCAACAAGTATGACAAAACTTTTGATATTTTATTTGTTATAGTTTCTGTGTCTTGCATGCATAAACGTATTTTTTTAATGAAAGCATGTTCATAACAGTTCAATGACTAACAATGTGGCGATACAGTTTCTGTTGGATACCAATTGTATTGGGATCAATATAAATTTAATATCCAAATGCTGGTATTGCTAGTTATTTTATATTCTTGATGGTGAAACATGTGCAGGTCTCAAAATAATACAATATAGTCGTTTTTCTTCAAAACGTAACAGTCAAAAAGATAATTTGCCGTCACTTTAACCTCACCTTAACAACTGTCTCTATTTTGCAGGTTTCCCCTGTCATTTGTTACCTGTTTTATTGAATTAGAACTGGTATTAATTACAGTGTTAACTAGCTCAAGTGAAAATTACATTTGGATATAACACGCTGTTGTGAAAAATATATAGATTTAACAATAATGTTCTGTAATATATTTTTAATAAAAATGTACTTAAACTTGTTGATATAATATCATTGTTCAATAATCAAAGATGTACTATTGCCTTGCTTACGACCATTTCGTTATTCACAAAGTTCTGAGGAGTGTTCCTGTAAATGCCATAGCCTTGGTTTATTTTTAGGTTTTTTCTCGGACACATTGTCGCTGGCTTTGTTTCAATTTTCACACACTTGTAGACGATAAATGGTCTGTCACATGTGATTTTATTCAGTGACACTCAGAGAGTTACATGTATGTGCAGACGAGAGCAGCAATGCAATCAGAATGTATTCCTCTGCGAACGCATAACGTCAAGCATCTGTCAGCGACTTGGCGACGCGATGTGCCACCGTTGTCTGAGCCAAGGTGTGATTCCTGTTCAGTCTTTGTTCCAGAGGTTCTAAGTCATGTATCAGCGAAACTGGTTACAAAAAAGGACAAAATAGCAACTTAATGTCGATTGGTATGACATCATGAACTCTAACAAAGGAAACGAAATCAAGCTACCGGACTTAAGGTCATAGGAGTGTATTGCTAAACGGAAATAGGAAGTACATCCCTATATGAAAATCCAATGTAGGGAGACAGTATCACAATTTCCGCATATTCTAATGTTTAATATTAAACTGATGAATATTGTATGCTTATTATTGACAGAACAATGTGTTCTTTCAATATGAAAGTATTGCAAAGCAATCAAGGGTTTAATGCAGTAGTTTTTAAATCAATGAGTCACATGTGTCCATTTTTCTGTACTTCGGGAAACCGGCTACCTATTTCACTACTGTGAAGTTTTTCAAGAACGATAACTCTTGCATGCAATTTCTATGTGTATATGGTTTTATTATAAAATGTCAATTTTTAATCGTTTATAGATGATTAATTTTATGAAATTGATATACATTAATGCAATACTAATCTGTTATTTTCATTTTTATTGACATTATTTTGCAAAAAAATTGTTTCAATTTTATTTTCAAAATTCAATCCTTTTTACATAAATTTCCATATAATATCCTTAAAATTCTGACAACTCATATTTTTTTGTGGCAGAAAATTTTCTTTACTTCAAAGCAAGATAACTATTAAATTTGAATAAATTCTACTGAGAAATGGCGACACAATCCTATTACCTTAAAGAATGCCTACGAGACGAGTTGTCGTCTGTTTCTGTCTAACAGAACGTCTGACGAAGAACATAGTTTCTGTAAAAACATGTACCTGTAAATCAATGTTATCATGTTCTCCATGGTTTCATTTCTTTGTCCTTGCTATTTCCTGCTAAACATTCGGCATTTAGGGTAAGCGAAACTATTGTTTGCCCGTTTGCAATATACCTTGACCTGGTGAAGTGCTTGGGGCATCTTCGAGTTCTTTAATGTCTCAAGTCTCGTATGGATGGGGTCCGTGTCAAATTACCACGAGATTCCTCCCCAGACTCTATGCAGCCTCGTTTTCACGAGTTATTGAAGAAGTCTTTATCCATGACGGATGACCATTAGCAATTCCCTGGGACGGCTACGTAGAATGACCGTTAGGTAGCCGGACCGCCATCTCCCTCCCCGGTGGTAACGACCACATTACTCAGTCTGGATATCTGGACACACCTTAGGTAGGGTGTTCTCACTTTTCACTTAGACGACAGTCCGCTAACGGATCGCGGTGTCACCCACTCGACATTCATAAATCTCTGTAGTGCTGTAAAAGGTCCTGAACGGATTCCCAATGGTCCTGTGCCGGTCCAATATCCGCGTTGAACAGCTCATAATTGATGCTACTAATTACTAAAGTGCTCATTTGTCTCTGTACATGAGTTCATTGACATTCTTTCCGCATTTTTTTTTTTTTTTTATCTTTATACTAATGTCAAAAGTGTTTCTATAATGATTCTGCAGCAAATATTGGAATTTGTTTTACGTACCAATTCCCCATGTTAAGTGATTTATTCAGTACTTCCGGGAAACATATCATTATTGCATGACGATTTGTGTATGGCTTATAGTATCGTTTTAAGTGCTTATATTCCCTTCAACGTTCATTGGTGGCTTTTAAGTATGTTAAATACATCGCAAATTGTGAATTTCATAGAATGCTTATTTTGAATGAAACATTAACACATACATCACATTTGTAAGCAATAGTAATAATGAAGCTCAATTTACCTTAAGGCCACTTTTACAATTAGGGCAAAGACACTGTACATGTGTATCACAAGTGAAAAGTGGAACATGTATAACAGGCGAGTACAACGCCATCTGCTGTACACTATTTTACCATGTACTGTACACCACGTTACAATGTAGTGTACATCAATATACCATGAACTAGGCCTATTTAACATTAAACCATTTGTTGTAAATTAAGTACTATAAATATTTTAAAGTATACCGTGTCAATTTTAATAAACACCGTGTAAAACTTTACAATGTATTGTTTCGAACTCGACAAAGTCCCGTTTACCGATATAAACTGAACCATGTGTTTAACATTATTTAACCATGTACAAATTCCATATTGGTCCAGTTATTAGGACAAGGTCTGTCATATTGGCCACGAACTGGGCCATCAGAATGTGACGACATGATATGTGATGATTGCTGGAGGGTACTGAATACTCATTGATTTGTTGCGCAACTGTATTGTGTTCTTTACTACACTTAACCATGTCCTGTTCACCAGATAATCATGTACTTAACACCATTTGATAGTGAATTGTTCACCTTCTTATCATGCAGTTGTCATCACTTTACAATATATTAATCATCTTTTTACTTTGTACAAAACACCATGTTTCATGTACTGTCACTATTTCACAATAGTTTTACAAATTTCAACGTGTACCATCCAACATACCATGTAAAGTGCATCATTTTGTACTGTTCACCAATATCACGTTTACTGCGTAACTCATTCACTGTGACCCTTTTTACACGAACTTGGCAGCACGTTACTCCATGTATATGTTCTTTGTTGTCAGATGACCTTTATAGATAATTTGATTTTCGCAATTTCATCAGTCGTAAGTCTGTCACCTCTCCGTAACAACAGTCATTCCGATGTCTCCAAAGTATCCCAATCTGACTAGGATACAACGATGCTGTGTTCTCACAAATCAACTTATGTTGCCTCTGTTGTACACTAAACTGCAGCTTGTACAGTAAAACAAGAACACGTCGACAAACTCAACCGGAACTTTATTCTTTATGACGTCAATTCAATAATTCGATAAACCGAGAAGTATCTGCAATTTATGACGATTTATCAAAGCGTAAGGTGTGTCTACGTCGTGGTACGGGGTCAGCCGTACCTTGTCACCAATGATTGATAATGATGTATTTACAGATTTCTGGGAACTTGAGTCTTCAAGCTAAAGATCGGCATAATTCCCACTAGGATGAAAATATCATTTATTTTCATGTTTTTTTCTTCCCTGAAATTTGCTTTGAAACAACGTGTATTTTGGCATACAGTAATACAGTAATCAATTCCACATTACAACTTCGACTTCAGAATAACTGCAGAAGTGAATGATATCTTTAGATCTGGGAAGTATTGAGTAAACAAGACATGGAAAAGAAAGACATTCGATAAGTTAATTACCTTAAAGAGAACAACGAGATCAATATCGGAGATTGGTAAGATAGATAACATTGATCTTCCGGCTAAAATCGATATGTCTGGGATGGATCGGCTGACGAATCATGTTAAATTGCCACTACAACATGACAATGCTACCTTTTTACTGTTGTTCATGAATTCTTGAAAGTACATTTTGTATTACCAAATGTTAGAATTATGCAATCGAACCAGGAACAAACGAAATTATTCAAATGCACATTAAAATTGAATTCGACATTGGCGTTGTAACCACTGTGGGTTGTTTTTCTAGTGTTATACATTCGCCCGTAGGGAGCACAAAGGTTACGTGTCGTTTTCCTTTGATTCTGTGAGTTCAGTACTTTTGAATTCGGTAGGCAATATTGACCGTATGACAAACACGTTCCTGTGCACGTACTTTTCGAACTAGTGTGTCAAACTGAATGTACTTGAACACCTTACGTATTGAATGAGAATGAGGCATGTCCAGACACCATATAACATCACGTGTTGCCCAACCACCAAGTACAACGTGGCCACAGGTTAAAATATCAAAATATATACACATATTACAATGAATACTTATTGTGGCATGTATACGCCCGTCAATGACACTTCGTACATGGTATAGAACGCCTAATAATGTTTGCTGTGCAACCAGGATAGTGTCATCCATTTTTAAGACATTTTTCTTCGCCTTTGATGATGATGCACTGCATTGTGTTCACTGCATCTAACTATATTCAGGTGACAGTACAAATATGTACGTGATATAAACACGTGATACATTAAGTAGATCCATAACGATATATATATACACGTGATATTACACTAGATATATACTGTGCACGTGACAGTGCATTACATATAAAAACGTGACTAGACACCTGATAAGACACTTGATATTTACACGTGATAGCTCACTATATAACATATGCACACGTGATATAACGCTTTAGATATACGCGTGAACATACTCTTTCGTATTCTAGGTTCATCCAACTGATGTGATCTATTCATTTGTCATAGGTCCAGACTTGTCTGACCGGTTCCACACGGGGCACTATCAATTACACCATTTTATTCCCACGTGCCGTTACGTTATATAACGCGGTGTCACGGTGGTCACATGTTACACCTATAATGTGTTGGCTCCACACATGCACAGGTGTGAAGACCAGTCAATAGGCACGCCAGCTCGGAACTTAATTGGACATAATGATGGAAAGATTGACCCTGGGGTTCCTCGGGATAGATGAGCTGCGAGTTATGTCGGCTACCAGCTGGCGACTCACAACATTTACTGTTAAGTAGAAAAGAAGTAAAATTTATTTAAAATGCGCAGAGTGTCGGAATCACCTCGTGCAGTGTATACTAATAGGTGGATTTGTAGACTATACTGGTCTGTCTCAAAAAGGTTTGCGGAAGATGGTTGTTCACATTGTAAGTTAATTACTTGTATGGTGCATTATGAAATACTTCATTGTTTGATAAAGGTTACGAATATGAGCTGGTTGTATGGACAATTTGAAAGATTTTAGCAACATTTTATAAACTTAAATTTGTCAAGAGAATGAAATCCGAAAAAAAACCCTCCGGAAACATTGTCTTTGTCGGAAAATATACGTGCGACCAATGGAAACGATGTATACGCATGCGTGAATTACGTAGCCTGCTCAAGATTTATTGAACCAACCCTGTATTGTATTATTGTTTCCCTCCTTATTACAAAATACAAAATAAAATGTAAGCCTTGAATTCCATACTCTACTAGAATAACCAGGATTCAGTTATCTATATTACATAACGATGATACATATGTGTTATGAAGTGTAATTAGACTTTCCTTCATTTTCTAAGAGCAATAACACATATTTTCATATTGTCTACTATTGTACAATTTCTTTAAAGTTTGAATCATGCTTTGTCAGAGTTACTTCCCTTCCTTTTCCCTGTACAAACTATCACCATGACAAATCTTTCTGATTGCGAACACTGGACGAATCAATCTACTCTATATCTTATCTTTAATCGAGGTCAGCATGGGGTATGATACACGTTTGTAAAACGACTAGCCCCACAGACCTTTCTACACAATAATACGTCTTCAAATACATCAAACCGTGATAAGACTTGGGAGATTGGATGCTCATAAGCTCTGTGAATGGCAGCTTGATATCGCTACAAATGTCAGCTTCTGACGTTTAATGAACAATGTAGTGAGACATTTGAGAAAGGTGTCTTGCCGAAGATATGTTCTTATATTACAACGTACCGGTGATACTCTATATGTTAACAGTGTTTTAGTACATTTCACAAAAGGTTGGGTAATATACAATGTACATGGCAATCATGTTTTGTGATGTTGAAGGCAAGATGAACACAGATATAATTTAATTTCTTACACTGCAATCACATATCTTTAATGAATAGGCTAGACATTGCCATTATTTATGAACATACGTACAGTACATATGTACTGTATACGTATAGAAAAGCATCAAGTAAATGTGTATAATTGTTAAGAGTCATTAGTTAACCTTAAAGACAGGATCGACAAACGTGAAGATCCGAGGAAACGGCAAAACGAAAAACAAATCGCACAAAAACGTGAACTCGTCATGACGTCAGATATACCCTTTACGAAAGTGACACAGTGGCGTTCCTTCCACGCCAAAAAAAACCCCAAAAGGATTTTTTAATCTTTTGATATCTTAAAAAGTTGCAAGTCTATTTAATGTGATACTGGGTTTCTCGCATACATTTTACTGGGTTTCTCGCATACATTTTAGTGTATTCTAAAGGACTCTGTGTCGAATGGTTGGACATTTCTAGGTATTGACATCGAAAGCTTCGAAAGTATCACTAACAAAGTAATTGTGTGGCTTTGACGTGGTATAAGTGTCTCGGTTCGTCCATAATAATGTATCTGTGGCCCAGCTCTGTCTAACGTCAACCTAGACATACAGGACGTGTGGCTAGCGTGGTAAGTGACTGCACTTAACCACGGTCTAGCACTGTCTAACGTTATATTGTTACCTGGACCTGAAGACATGCGGATAGCGTGGTTAGTGTTTTGTACGTAGCCGCGGACTATATCTGTCCAACTTTATATTGTTACCTGTACATGTACATGTAGAACGTGTGGCAAGCGTGGTTGGTGTTTTGTACGTAGCCGCGGACTATATCTGTCTAACGTTATATTGTTACCTGTACATGTAGGACGTGTGGCTAGCGTGGTTAGTGTTATGTACGTAACTGCGGACTAGCTCTGTCTAACGTTATATTGTTACCTGGACATGTAGGACGTGTGGTTAATGTCATACATGTAACCATGAACTAAATCGTTCTAATGGTACATTGTAACCTAGACTTCCAGGGCGCGTGGTTAGTACTCTGCAGGTACAATGTAGCTCTGTTTAACGTTTATCTGAACATCCAGGACGAGTGGTAAGTGATCTGTACATGTACATATCTTTAGAATAGCTCTGTCCAACATTTACCTGGACCTGTAGAACTATCCTATACACATGTACATCAGATTCCATTCTCTTGGACCAGTAACATCCCCAAAGGTTTTTCTCTCATTCGATCTCCTAAACTTCGTTCGTGCACTTTAAATCCGTGAAAAAAATCGCCGTGGGTTTATTGAATTCAATATAGTTTCGACATAGACGTATTAAACCGACAAAAAGTACAACTTAATTAAATTTTCTCAAATAATATATCTCAAATTCGTCACCTGAGAAACGAACATCAGAATATCGAAAAGTTAAAAAAAAAAGGTTGGGGATTGAACACTTTTGACGGATGTTTATTATTGGAATCATAAAAACGATGTTATATTGCGGTATATGTTCCTGCTGATTATTTTCTTGAAATTATTGGTTTTCTGGATTTTAACCACATTTATATGAACCTAACATTGAAAATCAAATGGAAGTGAATGATTTCCGCTTTCCTTTTTCTGAAGTAAGAAAAATCTGTCTGGGAGTTTGGAACTATAAAAAATCTTCTACATGTAACAAAAAAAAACAACAACAGCAGTCATGCTTTCTTGTGGAACTGTTTCAATAAAGACCACTGAAAAAACATGGCTTGATGCCAAAGATAGTTTTTATCTGATCTGCCTCGAAAAGAAGTTCTGGTTATGTTAGTCAAATCCGTTTTAAATTTATAGCAATTCCTATCAAAGCTGGCATCTCCTACCCGGGAGTATAAATGGTGTGCGAAGTTTAACAAAATAAGGAAACGTGAACCGATAGAGGTTGCATGTGATGCCAACACAATTGGCGAATTATATCTGCTTAGAGCAGCGAATAAAGAGTGAGCAGAGTTACGTCCCCCTGGAGGCGACAGTCTGGATCTTATTGCCAACAGAATGTCGTGTTGAAACGCGACCAATTACAAAGGACACTAAGAATGTCCAACTTTTAAACAAATTGCTAAATCACTTGTCTGAGGAAATCGGTCAAACACGAATTGTAAGTAATTTCGAAAGCAATCGTTATACATACATGAAAAACACATGTTGTACATTTATCTGTATAAGTTCAAAGGAAAGGATTTTCGGTCGGATTTTCATATTGGTTTATTGCCTTTATTGTCGCTTTCCACACAATTCTAGATATGTACAAAGCGCATTGTATTCACATTGCTTTCTTCCCTTTCAATAAGTGTTTTGATCGTTGTGTTAACTTTCCTTTAAACAACTATTTTATTGAGTTTTTAATTCGATTTATATTTACTATCAGACCTGTTATTTAATCTAGCACGGTGCCATATTGTGCATGTGATTCCGAGCGGGTTACCCGCATCTGAAGTTGTATAAACCGAACGACTGAGGCGCACAAGGGTTGTGTGAAATTTTCCTAAGATTTCTATTGTATAAGTATGTACATAAATCCAGTGAAGTACCACTTAAATCTTAAGACAATAAGTACAGTATCATGCCCGTTTCCCATGCAGTGCTAAGGTATTGCACTACATAAATGTAAAATGAAAAACCCAATATTTACAGTAAACTTTCCCTTTCTTGGGACCCCGTTTAAACTGTGTTTTGTTAGATTGTATATATATTTGTACCAGTCTGGCAGTCTTTAAGCAGATTTACTCGTGCCGTTAATCGAAGCAATAATAGCCCGGATACCAATGGAGCTGGAGAAAGTTCAAGAAAATTTGAATCTGTAGGATGCTCAAAACTCCCAAAGGATTCACCAATTTATCCTTTGAAATTACTTGAGCGCTCACCACTTTCCAAGAACATGCCGGCTGTTCTCTGTCTTAATTTGACATACAGAGTGTATACAAGTAGATATTTGGCTATGACTGTGTACATTTTGTCGACTAGTAAAATTCCAGACTGCAGTGTAACGCAGACATAAGTCGTCTACATCATCTAAGCAATCTTGACTTCCTGTATTTGAGACTAGGGGAAATAAAAGACCACATTATGACAATGCCGTGCAACAGATTAGTGGACCGGGAGCAATAGCATAAGGTTGTTAGCGGCGGGGAAGTTTGGGGCGACGGGAAAGTCAATGCGATGGTTAATGACATGAGTAGGGGTCCCAGCCTTCTCGAAGGTGTTACGTAGTCCGTTATTCCCAGCTAATCCTGCCATTACGACATCGTCACGTTTTGTTAACATCATTCAGAATTCAGAGGAGAATAGGTAACGTTAATTGTATAATGCACAGTGTGTTTGCTGAAATTCAATGTGGCTCAGCAAATGGATAGGGACTTAATCAGGTTTGGATGCATAAGCACCCAAGCCAGATGACATTTATAAAAAAAACGTATTCAAGTTGAAACGTCAGTCAAGAATGGCAAGTCAGCATACACAGTATAATATCATATCGCAGGTGTGGTGTGCTTGGTTCATTCAGTAGTGTAAACAAAGGAGATGAAAACGTTTCATTTTTTCGCCGACAATTTTATTGAATTTGCATGGTAGAACAATTCAGACTTTGGGGACTGAATCAATTCTGTTCATCCCTTTTCATGACGATCAGAGCATAAATGAGCTGTGAAGTAACGACTTCTGATACTGTGGTTCCACTATATTGACGATCTAGTGTCCTTGAATGGCAAAGCAAATAGGTTAAACGACTCGCATTTCATTTTTCTTTTGAACTTCAAATAAGATATACATGAACTACAAAACACTTTGTTATCTTCTCATATTGTTGTTTTTACCTGCTTTATCAGTAAGTATTGCCACCTCAAGTACAAAATCCTACTACTATTTCGCGGTCTTTACATAAACAGGACAATAATACCGTATACAGATATCTTAAGTGTACATATAGCAATCAGATATATTACATATTCTGAATGTTCTAAGCACAAGGTTTTTTCTAGATATTTTGAAAGACGCATTAATTCTAGTTTAAATTTTTATTCCGAAACGTAAAAAAAATACTAAGATATGAGTGATGTAGATTAAAAACAAATTTTCCTCAACTTACAATTTCCACAATCAAGTGAACACTGAGACATCGTTATTGTATGCATATACATTGTAATGTCCTGTCAAAATCTAGTACTGGCTTGGATTAATTGTAGCACAAATGTATGATATTTGTGTAAAGCACTTTAGAGTGGCTTATGTTAGCTAGATAGGGCGCTATATCAAATGTTGTATATTTATTTATTTAAAGTCGGCGGTAAGTATGAATTCCAAAACCAAATCAACATTCAAAGTATCGTTTTATGCGTCGTTTTTTTTTTTTATCTTTTTAAAGACTTGCATTCTAAAAAAACAATGGAAGGCATTTTCTCATGGACGGTCACAATCACAAGCTACAGTACATGTATCAGCAAGGTTGATTCCAAAGAGGTCATAAATAAGGAAATTATACTGGCATCTTACGTGTGATTAATACTATTTTAGTACAAATTTTACATTTTCCAAATCGAAAATAGCTAGGTAAAGGTGATAGATGCATCTTGTTTCTTGCCCGATCAATAACGTAGCTAAGGTATTCTACCTTGCAAGCCTGAATCTACGCTACAGACGACATTTTAGTTGTTCGTCAACTTTATACTGGTTGGTTAGCGTGTACGCCATAAAACAAATTATGCCTGTACATGAATATACGTGTTTGATGTCTGATCAACGTAAACAATAAGTGTTCTACCTGGTGTAGCCGACCATCATCATAGAAACAAAATAATTCACGTCGAGCTCTTACACAATAGGTCGTTTTTAATAAGGGCCAATATGTTTATCAGTTTCACTTCAGATCAAGTCTAATAGTGTAGAGGTTTTGTGTACTGGACACCCTAGCTATGTGGAGTATTTCGCCTTCTCGGTGCTTCACAATCAGAATGCCGTTGACGTCATCCTGAGAGAGGTTAAAGATAAACGCTATCTTGTCATCCACTGTTATTTTAAATCTTTACCGTCACCACGATCGATCTTCTACCAAGCCTTCCCTCTGATAATGTGCTTTCAATTTTTTATTTCAATTTTGAAAATATATGTTATGTGTTACAATTGTATTAAAGTTAAGCGATTTCTTCGGTCCAAGGCCAAACTATAGCTTCTAGAAATACTCAGGTTTTTGCTTTTTGGAATCAGAGGATTGATTTTGTGCGAGCATGTGAACCTCTGGTATGTGTCTCGATGAAATGCATATACACTTTACACGTATCCTGGTTCTACCGAACACTATCTGTGTTGAGATTTACTTCATGGCATTATGGGAATGGTCCTATAGAGATTGGAGCAAGTTAGAGAGTGTTATCACATACAAGTTATCTAAAATGTGGCAGTTTGTTACTAGCACAACTGGAGAGGAAGATGCAATCCTACACTTTTTTGTTCAGTAAGTGTAACTGTCTATTCTTTACAAGTTTCCTTATCATGGCTACCTGGTACCGTTGTGTGGCGAAAATGACGCCAAAACTAGAGAGCAACGCCATATTTCTGTTCACTACCAGTTTGAGACAAGTTTGAACAAAAACAATAGCCTCGTTAAACCTAAACCACAAACTTAACTTTCAAAGTCTGATTTGATTGGCCAAAGAACAACAGAGATGAACACGATGCCGAGGTAGACGTTTTTAACTTTTCGGCGGTTTTTTCTTCAAAATATCAATTTGTGTTGCAAATGATTTCTTATTTGTGTAATTCCGTTAAACGGTTTTTCCAAAAAAACAACAAGATTTGAATATTTCAAATCTGATGCGGATAGGATAGTCAATAGTTCATAATTTCGCCACGAAATTACGACGAATAACATGTTTCTAAATTTCTTCTTTTCACCGTGAAAAGAGGATAAAGTTTGGCGAATAATTTCAACTTACTTTTCAACCTGCATGCATATCTGTCTTTATTTCTTGTTAAAAATTCCTTTCTTTTCTTTTTTTTTTGTCGCGAAGGAAAAACTAAAAATGCACAAATGAGTCGGAATTTGACATTTATCTATACAGAGGGAGTAATAAGCACCTACCCTGTGTATTGATTTCGTGCCCTTACACGGCAATTGTTTATTTGATTTGTTGAAATTGTTGACATCTGACGTTTGAATTGTTGGTTTGAGAATATTTGAGATATTTTAAATGTCGATCTAAAAGGTTCCAATTGGTGATTTAAGCTGTTTGAATAGTGGAGTGATTTTTTTTATTTAAAATGAGTGAATTGGTGGTTTAAGATGTTTGAATTGGAGTGATTTTTTATTTAAGATGAGTGAATTGGCGAATTGAGAAGTTTAATTTCTTAACAATCTGTTGTTGCAAATATTTGTTTGGCCAAAAAAAATGTAATACTACTTAGAAGTTCAAATGAAATTTCAAAATACACTGCATACGTTTCTGATGCATTATAAATCACATATTACACGCAGCAATGAAACGCTGGTACATTTATTTATATTGGGTCTGCCCTTTTGATCAAAATGAAACGTAATAAACAATCTAAACTACCTGTTAACTATATTAATTATTGCGTATGTTTATCTGTGGAGCTTATAACAACAGTAATAAAAAATACAAATATCTTATGACTTTGACTGGCACTCGCGACAGACCTTAACAAATAAAAAATAGACAGAATTAATTACTATAATTGTTTTTTATACCAACGCTGTAAGCTCACTAGACCTTGATTTCATGCGGTGATTATCCGCACGTGCTCAGACATTATTACGTCACAAGCATTTTCAGCAGCCGGAGCTTTGATCTGGGCTACACCCAACCACCATACTGCGGCGCTCATGTTATGATATTCGCTTGTCAAAGCAACTTTGTAATTTTTCGGCTGTGTTTCTTTTCAAATACATCTCTTAATGTTACGCTATGTTAGATAGAAACTATCCAATTAACTGTTTTTGTCTTTCCCATTCTAGCGCTGTATACGATGTATTCAAGGTCAGTCCTTCCGAACGATTTCACAGCGGCCATACATCATGTCTGTTTTGAAAATTCTCAATTCCTCGCTTTCAGAGGAACTTCTTTTTGGAAGAGTCTTCTGGGTTTTAATAGTTCGCCCTGTGTGATCTATCATCATGAAAGCGAGGGTATAAACTCTAAAGCATCACTTCTGGAGGATCGTAGTGGCTGGATCGATTCACGCATGGGTAGCTTAATGCTTCGCGTGTAATACATATTAGAAATGTCTTCCTGAAACGATTTGTTCGGTATAGAAGCATTTTTTTCTTCTTTTAACAAAAGCTATATAAATATAAGCATCAAGTATAATATTTTTTACTGACAAGTGAAAAAAAATCGTAAAAATATGTAAGGAAATACCTTTTTCTCTTTTGTATTAAAAATGATATATTTTGTGCTTTGATAACAGTGCTGTATTGATATATATACTGGTGCATCTTCCACCACCAGGCAAGTATGCTTTCATTTTAGACAATAACCGGTAACTATATTTTTAAGTATTATCCCGTCAGCAACATCGACATAAAAGTATTTATTATAGATAATGTTGTAGTTTCATACTGTTATACTATATATATAAAGGATACAGTGATATATGTAAATCATTGATGCTATATTTCATTGGGGCCCTGTACAATATGGATCGAAGAATATAACAATATTTACTATAACAAAACCAAAATAAAATGCCGTTCCCTACAATTGTATCTTGTCCTGTTGAATTGAATTATATATGTACAATGGTGCTGAAAGGTGTGGTTTTGGTCTTGGTCTTACACTTGTGAGCTCAGACTGGCTACCAGCCCCTAAGTTTTTATAAATAATTTCTCAACCGCATTTTCCTACTAGCTCATCTCCCCCTTGTTTAGAACTTAGGAATTATGCATCTAAGTGATCAAAATTGTTATTAGAGTTAATTTTTTTCTAAATGATTTAATATTCTAGAGACGGGTGCCAGTCTATTGTAAGCTGTGGAGTAGCAGTGTATTCGTAAAAGTTCCCACACTCACGTGAAAAATGAATATCACTGAAATGTAACAGTTCAATTTAACGTTTTATCAATAGGATTGTAAAATGCAATGCTTTCGGACGCGATAAAATTGCGTTACCATACAATGAAATTAATTTTGACGCCCTATTTGAACCAACGTACTAATGTACTCATACGTTAGGGCCTTTAAACAAACGTCATGATATTCCAATAGAGGCACGTTCAGTAGTTTCATGCACATGTGTGTAACTTGTACAAACATGTTGGAGCCTCAGCAGGTACACACGTGTTAAGATATGCACGCCTTAACAGATAACAAGTACACATATGTGCGTAGATTTTGTTATTGATACCACGTAATGATACAATATTACCCCACATTTGTTTGTATTTCAATTCATCGAGTTCCATGTTTGCTATCTAGTGATAATCTAGACAGCTGAACAAATCATTCCTTGAAATTATTGGTTTTTTATTCTAATTGAAAACTCAAACCGCACTGCGTCTGATTTTATCATACATGTTTGACCTAACCCGATGCCCCCTGGGCAAAAATGTCGTGATAGTCTAGATTATAGCATGGTATTCTGCATAAACACAAGCAAATATGAAATGTTAATATGTATTAAGTACGCCAGTGTGAAGGACGTAGTTCTTTCCATGGCATAAAAAACGGCGTCAAATATGGCTGCCAAATATACGCGATATCAATCCGTATCTTGTCTAAACCATTGGCTATATTGTAAAATGTCCTATCTATGTTTGTGAAATATTGATGTCTATTGGAAACCGAAAATAATCATTTTGAAAAGAATGATCTTACCATTTATTTGACAAATAAGAATGCATTCATTGAAAACCGCAATATGACCTTGAGCAAACGAAAAAGTGAAACTGACGAGCAAGCAAATAAATGTATTATTTAGTTTTTACCATAGACAAAATCGAACAAAAAGAAAAGACAAAATAGCAAGCAAAAAAATAAAGCTACATGCAAGTTCAAGTTTTTCATACTTTAAAAAAAAACAGTTTTTAAAATCGTGTAATACATTTTATGATATAATACGTGGGAAGCTTAATAATGTACAAACCCACAGCTGTTTAGTTTTAGATGACACATTAGACAGATAAATATAGCTCCCATTGATACCTGTAATAAGACCACTTTGAATTTCCTGTCACACCGAAATGGCACAAATTGCACACGACAGCATGAATGACACCCCAACCCGGGTTAGTTGGATCCTAATTCCGTTTAAGAAAAACGGAACTTGGTATTAGGGTCTGGTTCCCAGTTCCCTTTTTCTTAAACGGTACTAGAAACTAGGAACTACATGCAGGAACCAACTGCAGGCTCCTCAACCCGATCTCGTTGATAACGAGCCTTCAAATGGTGCCTTTATAGATACCTATATTAGGGATCGAGTAGATAAAGAAAAATGACAAAATGATGCAACAGTGTCGTATCATATCAAACCATCTACATTTGTGTATGGATATTTCTCAAGGTACGGCTATTCTTATTCAGAACTGATTTTTTAAGCTATTGACATGGCAATTAAAGTTTTCAATTCAAAAGAGACCGTTTTTGCCCTGGTACGGGGATCCTTAACTACTGTTTCCGTTTTTCACTGCTTCCCTGGAAACGTCTGGTTACTTAGGTTATTACAACAGTGTAACCGGGAAGAACCTCATTTTACCGCGACAAATTGGTGACATTCCTTTGTCGTGGTACAATAAAGTGGCCCCCGTGAGGCACTTGTACCAACTGACGCCTTCTTCATATGTCCTTAACGGATGCGAACCGACTTAAACTTACAAATATCATGAAATATAAGATAGCGATAAAAAAATACTTTATAATTGATCCTCTAAGTCTGTGTAATTTTAGACGATTACCTACAAAGTACCGATCCAGTGCCGAGTTTTATTTGGAATTTAAAAGAATTAGTTTAAGTTTTAACGCAGAAACTGAAGCAATAATATAAAAAACAAAACCACTAAACTATCGCCATATATGTGTAACTTGCTTTTTTGTTTTTCAATATCTTTATAAAAAAAGCATTTGTAGTACCCAGCAGAAAATATGATAAATTGTACTGTGAGTTTAAAGTCAATTTGTTATTGTTTTTAAGAAAAAAAAGGTAAAATTACAAAAAAACAACAAAAAAAGCATCGCAACTAGTGAGATAAAAACGCTATCCCTTCTATGACACGCAGGTAATAAGTAAAACTGTAAGCTGAGATATTCCCCCTTTTATAACACTCAGAAAGTAGTAAGCTAAAACATTTCCCTTTTATAACACGCAGAAAGTAGTCAGCTGAGACACTTGCCCTTCGATAGCACGCATATATTATTAACCTGAGACACTCTCCATTTTGTGACGCTAAGATGGTACATGTAGTGAGCTGATATACTTACCCTTATATAACACGCAGATAATAGTAAGCTGAGACACTTTCCATTCCATAACACGCAGAAACATGTAGTATTAAGCTGAGACACTCTCCCTTATATAACGCTCAGAGAGTAGAAAGCTAAGACACTTATCTTTTATAACACGCAGATAGTAGTAGGGTGAGACACTTGCCTTCTATAACACGCAGATAGAAGTGGGCTAAGACACTTGCCCTTTTATAACACGCAGATAGAAGTGGGCTAAGACATTTACCATTCTATAACACGCAGATAGAAGTGGACTAAGACACTAACCATTCTATAACACGCAGATAGAAGTGGGCTAAGACACTTAACATTATATAACACGCAGATAGAAGTGGGCTAAGACACTTACAATTCTATAACACGCAGATAGAAGTGGGCTAAGACACTTAACATGATATAACACGCAGATAGAAGTGGGCTAAGACATTTACCATTCTATAACACGCAGATAGAAGTGGACTAAGACACTAACCATTATATAACACGCAGATAGAAGTGGGCTAAGACACTTACCATTCTATAACACGCAGATAGAAGAGGGCTAATACTCTAACCATTATATAACACGCAGATAGAAGTGGGCTAAGACACTTGCCCTTTTATAACACGCAGATAGAAGTGGGCTAAGACATTTACCATTCTATAACACGCAGATAGAAGAGGGCTAATACTCTAACCATTATATAACACGCAGATAGAAGTGGGCCAAGACACTTACAATCATATAACACGTAGATAGAAGTGGGCTAAGACGTTTACCATTCTATAACACGCAGATAGAAGTGGACTAAGACACTAACCATTATATAACACGCAGATAGAAGTGGGCTAAGACACTTACCATTCTATAACACGCAGATAGAAGTAGGGTGAGACACTAACCTTCTATAACACGCAGATAGAAGTTGGCTAAGACACTTGCCCTTTTATAATACGTAGATAGAAATGGGCTAAGACATTTACCATTCTATAACACGCAGATAGAAGTGGACTAAGACACTAACCATTCTATAACACGCAGATAGAAGTGGGCTAAGACACTTATCTTCAATAACACGCAGATAGTAGTAGGGTGAGAGACTTACCTTCTATAACACGCAGATAGAAGTGGGCTAAGACACTTGCCCTTTAATAACACGCAGATAGAAGAGGGCTAAGACATTTACAATTCTATAACACGCAGATAGAAGTAAGCTAAGACACTTACAATTCTATAACACGCAGATAGAAGTGGGCTAAGACACTTGCCCTTTTATAACACGCAGATAGAAGTGGGCTAAGACGCAATTCTATAACACGCAGATAGAAGTGAGCTAAGACACTTACAATTCTATAACACGCAGATAGAAGTGGGCTAAGACACTTATCTTCGATAACACGCAGATAGCAGTAGGGTGAGACACTTACCTTCTATAACACGCAGATAGAAGTGGGCTAAGACACTTGCCCTTTTATAACACGCAGATAGAAGTGGGCTAAGACACAATTCTATAACACGCAGATAGAAGTGAGCTAAGACACTTACAATTCTATAACACGCAGATAGAAGTGGGCTAAGACACTTACAATTCTATAACACGCAGATAGAAGAGGGCTAATACTCTAACCATTCTATAACACGCAGATAGAGGAGGGCTAAGACACTTACAATTCTATAACACGTAGATAAAAGTGGGCTAAGACATTTACCATTCTATAACACGCAGATAGAAGTGGACTAAGACACTAACCATTCTATAACACGCAGATAGAAGTGGACTAAGACACTAACCATTCTTTAACACGCAGATAGAAGTGGGCTAGGACACTTACCATTCTATCACACGCAGATAGAAGTAGGGTGAGACACTTACCTTCTATAACACGCAGATAGAAGTGGACTAAGACACTAACCATTCTATAACTCGCAGATAGAAGAGGGCTAAGACACTTACCATTCTATCACACGCAGATAGAAGTGGGCTAAGACATTTACCATTATATGACACGCAGATAGAAGTGGGCTAAGACACTTACCATTCTATAACACGCAGATAGAAGAGGGCTAATACTCTAACCATTCTATAACACGCAAATAGAAGTGGGCTAAGACACTTACAATTCTATAACACGTAGATAGAAGTGGGCTAAGACATTTACCATTCTATAACACGCAGATAGAAGTGGACTAAGACACTAACATTCTATAACACGCAGATAGAAACGGGCGCACATTGTAATAAGCTGAGGCCTTATCCCTTCTATAGCATGTACAATGTAGGTATTAGTTAGCTGTGACCCTTACCCTTCTATAACACGCCGGCAGTAGTCAGATGATACATGTACTTTATCTCTTTATAACACGCCGGCAGTAGTCAGATGAGACCTTATCGGTTTATAACACACCGAAAGGTATTAAGCTGATAAACTTACATGTACAACAATCAGATATTTCCACGACATGAATTACTTCATTGGTTTGTACTTTAATACAATGTAGTGCAATTATCGTCTATAAATAATAAAAGTGTTTCATAGCCGGCTTCAAAGTACTATAGCTTATAGATCAGCTACAGATCAGTACATAAACTGTACTTACATCCGGTGTATACTCCAGGAAGGATACCGGGGTTCACGTTATGCAATAGATGCTTTCACGCAAAGCATAACATGTACATGTTGATGTATAATTAGCTAGCATTTCTGAAACGAACTTCAACTAACATAATTAACAACAACTGTTTATACATCCTAGGCTTTTCATAACTAACATCAGACATAAAATTTCTGTTTGTTATTATTTACTTGCCAAAGATTCACTGCCAGAGGACATTATATTTGCCTTCGTCGGTTTTTATCCTTGTTATTTACCTGCGTTGTGGCTTTGAACGACGGAAAAGTTATCTTTTGCGAACGCACAATGTCCCGCAAGTCGTGCGGAGTTACTAATATGTCGTCACAGGAAGGATGTCTGGAGGTGAACATTACAGAAGGATTTAGTAACAAGAACAAGTGCTAAAACTAGGGGAACATTCATTTGTAAACAATTCAGTTTTCCGATCCGTGGAAAAATACATCACCGTGGATAGCAGGCATGTATGTAAGTATATGAAACCAGAGACATTTATATTGTAATGTATGTCTCTCATGAAACTCCAAATTATTTCTTTTGTTAAGATTTTCTAAATGATAAAACAGATATTTTCGTTCCTCATTATCACAGCAATTATGCTAATTTGTGAGCGTGATTCACCTTGTCGAGAATGAACGCGTACATAGTACATGGTGAACCTTGAAGGATGTGTTAATTCAATAAGGACTAATAATGCTACACTACAGAAATCGATCAGATGATATAGAAATAATGCTATAATTACCCAGGGGAAAACTACGGAGGTAATGTAATTGTTTCAAGTATATGTAGTATACGAAAGCAGTGATTTAGTGTATACAGGGGAGACAACGCACTATGCAATGTACCACTAACACAATACACTGAAATTACATTTATATAGGTATCGCAGAATTGATGACAATTTACAAAAAAAAACAATATTGCTAAAAAACAACAACATTTTTCCTTCCACCAAAACGCAAGACTTCAGTCGCTAAAATCCACCTCTTCATTTTGCAATGTTACTCTTTAGATGAACTCTGTTAAACTTCAACTGTTTATTGATTAGGTCATAGATTCGATTCTTGATACCATCCATTCGTCAATTCGGAACCCCATATGGCTGTAAACAGATGTTGAAAGGCAATATTCGTTGAGTAAAAAACACTTTATGTGACATGCATGTGCTTATTCGATCGCTTATGTTATCAATAACGAAACAAAAGACTGAAAATCTAAGGTAGAGGGAATCCTTATTGTAGACTTTAAAAAAAACCGTATTATGCCAGTGGTTTTAAACCGTATTCCTTATAGGAAAACATTGGATAACGAAATCTTGAAGCAATACAATTTCCCATCATGTAACAATTTGATGTGATGCTACGTGTACCAATACCTCAAAAAAGTGGACATTTGTTTTATATGGAACATTTAGAACATTTAGAGGGAAGCCTTACATGTATGTTATGTTTTTAAATACAAAGTGCGTGATCGGATATCTCAGAAAGGACATCGGATACTTTCCTGGTCGTTCAATTTCCTATCAAGATACTGCATACATACCGGTATATAATTTCGTGCAAACGGTTTATAGATTGCTAGATCTGCAATGTTACTTATTAAGAAATGTTCCATGTCCTGTTTAATCGGCGCATTCATACTGTAGCAAACAGTTCATAGCATTACAGCCACGGCATACAATGTATGAAGCTGACAAAGAAGAATCAGTTGTGTAAGATTTTGCAGTTCTGCGATAAAAAAAAAAAGATGAAAGCAGTTCCCGGAAAAAAAAAATGTCTAGAACTACTTGCATTTTATCTTTATCACAGAACTTCAAGAAAGACAGATCAGACACCACTTCGTCAGATTTATGTTTACGATAAGTACATAAAATGGTACAGTACTGTACGATAATAATATTATCAAAGTACATTTTACTACAGTATGTAACAAACTCAATGGTGATTTAATGTCTTGAAACATTCCGTTCAACAGTAGTTATATACTAAGTTCCCGCCTCTACTGGTGCTAGGTTTATATGAAAACCTTCCAAGAACTGATCCTAGAGAAACTCGTCAGACAAAATACACTGAACAACAGACACACAGTCTCACCAACAACAAGCCCTATCCTCTGGCCATTGATTTTCTATACTTTTACTCTAACGTCATTGAAGCCACCTCGGGAAATTCGGAACGGGCACTCGGGAGACCGTTCTGACGTCACGGTACTGTTAAGTGACGTTATTAACCTACATTAGTGTCAACATGACAGTGTTTATATAGGGATAGTGAGCCGGACTTCAGGCAGAACCCGGAACACAATTTGTAGGACAATATATTATTCCCCACGTCTTTGAATATATGCATGAGATTATTCCGCCGAATATATTACAAGGTAAAGACACAGGCGAGCTGACCTCATTCCAATACATTTTCCTTGCTGTGGCCTGTTTTTATTCCGTTTGTATTGCTACGGACGTAAATATACGTCCTTGGTGACGTTTTTACATTTCCGATCGTTTGCTTGTAAAAGTACCTGGTAAATAGGTTGAAATCACTCTGACAAGTAACGATATCGTTGAGGACTGGAAAATTAACGATTTTGAAAATATACTCGCCATGCTGGGTAGTGCTGTGACCATTGTTGCCATGTGTCAGGTAAATGTCTTGCTATCAAACTGAAGAGGGGTTTATTGTTATCTTTTCTATAGACATATTTCTATTCAGAAAGTTTACAATTAATGTTGAAGTAATGTTACGGTCAGGGTTAGGTTTGGTTACAGTCACCATCGCTAACTTTTTAGTATATACTTATCAAAGACATGTAGGTCATTAGTGTACATACATGGTCATTCTTAGATTTCGCGGGAGGCATCAAGGCGGATGAAGATCTTTACTTTTTTTTTAAATCATGTCTTGTTTATTATTTTCATTCGGGGGTTTGGGTGATGCTGTCCCTTAGTTTCTTGTGGTGTTTTTCCAGTTATTCATGTATTCCGTGACGTCAATGAGTCACGCTGTCGTATATTGTTTTGATGTGCTGACACACTGTCCGTGTATGTTGATGTTGAGGTGTAATTCATCTTTATCACGTGATGGCCATGTTATGCAGTGAATATACCAATGTCATATTTTTGCGTATGAAACTAGAGTAATATGACCTACCAGCCCTATGATTGATTGTAAGTTTCAAATTGTTCTTATTGTGACGTCATGCCTAGGACAGTTACATGACGTCATAGACTTCCGCACTGGAGTAAAAATGGCGGTTTTTACATTTCGATGTTATATGAAGACTGTCGTTTTACACGAATAAATGCCACACATTTTGATATGTGATAAAACAGATGTTACACTCGTTTTCATTTATGAAACTCGTGGCGAAACTAGTCTAAGAATTTTTTAATTTTAGCTCCGCAGAGGATCGCTAAATTAAAAAGTTCTAAGACCCATTTCATCAATCTAGTATGAAATGGAAATGCGTGTAAGATCCTTTGTCACCTTTCTAATTTGTAACACTCTTTCTGATTGGATGTTTCTGGGGGGGTCCCTGCAGGTAGGGCGTAAGAATTGTACCTGCTGCCCCCAATTGCATGATCGTATGAGGCGACTAAATTTGGGACCTTATCTCTTCTCTCCTTTCTAAATAACTTTCTTCTTCCTAATGTCTCCCTTGACAATGCCTCACTTTTGGCCATTTGTTGAGCGTTCGCCCCTGTGAGGAAGGCTTTGGGTTCTGTCCCCTGGCCGAGACATACCAAAGTCTTTAAAAATGGTAGTTTCTACTCCTGCTTAACGCTCAGCAAATTAGGAGTGGGACGACTGGTTCGCCCGTTGTCAGTATAATGTGACCGGGTGGGGCGTCCTGCTGGGTGTCTTCGGCAGTATGTTTCAGTGAGGTAGCACTATAAAGTCGGCATCAGTTCCGCGCTATCACAAGGAGACAAACACGAACATATCGCAGCCTCCCAAAATACACACACATACACTACACGCATGCATCTTGCACACAGGGGAGGCCGTCCTTAAATGACCTTAGCTGTTAATAGGACGTTAAACAAAATCAAACAAACAAACAAACAAACAAAATGTTTCTGGGGTCTATATTTCTATAGACCCCGCTCTGCTGGGGTCTTTAAAATCACGTGCGATGGGGAGATAACTCAAACTAGAATTTCTCTTCATGACAGCAAAGATGGCGTCAGACACACACAAGCGTTCGAGGTTTGCCAATCATTCATCGGATGAAATAGCCTACAAGCAATCTAAAACGACAGCAAATTTAACAAAAAGGCAATGAAGGGGCCGCTAGGATGCTAATTACTAAGATAGTTGTGTATTGTGACTATTGTCCGAAATATTGCCGAAAAGTCAAAAGGTGTCCGGTAGGGGCTATTTTGAGTAGCGGTCAAGTTTACCAGGTTGGGCACAACATCGCATATGGGTAATAATCCTGTATTTAGGTAAAAGTTACCCATTTGAGTAACAATGTTATTACTGAGTTGGGGAATAAAGTGAAAAACCCACATGCAGTTCTTTTAAACACCTGGAGCAAAAAAGGCGTCATTCTTTCAACATAATCCATATATGCGCCGTCGTGCCCAACCTGTTCAAGTCAAACTCACAAAATGACTTAAAGTTTGTCAGAAAAAAAGTTATAAAAGATTGTCAGGGTGACAAATTCGTTATCTTTGGGTTAGGAGGGGTCTACGGGCTCATAGACGCCTTTGGGTCTGTTGATGCTGAGGTATACTTTATCTTAGTGAGTTGACGCTTTGGTATATTGCATCCTTGTGTGTTTACATTGTATATGAATATTTTGTCGTTAATTTGGCTATATTTAGTTTGTGTTCTATTGTATTTCATTTGTTAACGTGTCTTCATATTACGTCATAGGGGCGTAGTCAGGTGACCAGTATTTTTAATTGCAGCTAATTGCTTGTGCAATGCAAACCATATCATTCTAATTGGAAATATTCAAAAACTAAATAGCTTGTTTACGTATTAGTCTTTAAATCGAGTAGCAAACATATAAAGTAGTGTCAGTAATACAGTTGTCGATGTATTCATGTTAATTTATGATAAATGTACCACTAGAATAAATTAAATAACGTCAAATGCTACGGCTGTATTATGGAGACGTCAAGTACACTTAATGAATACCTACACTGGATGGAAAGGGGAAAAAATTACAAAATGTCGCCAATAAGTGCTGTTATTTTGTAGGAAAGAGATAAATTGACTAAAAGGGGGATACATACGGATACGTTGCAATCAAGAAAAGTAGCGGGAGATTTATCTTGACAAGTGTAAGTTCGTTCATACCAGCCTGGTAACGGTTCCGTCTCTCGTGTCCCGCGCGCGACGTTCGGCGTTTGTCAGTCTGGTGGATTCATTGTGTGCATATAAAGGTATGGCTACGGCAGATATCGTAACTCCTTGAGGGTTAATGGATGTTATATACAAATCTAGCCGTCTAGTGACAAGCTTTGTTCACCGTTAATAGGACCAGGCACGTCATATCTGCTGTTACTATTCTGAAAAAAACATGTTGAAACCATTAATCCCAATAAGCTAGTGATTCATGCGAACCCTTCCGATTCGGAATCACATACCTTTTGTTGAGTCGGTAGATAAAATTATTGCCCGATTGTGTATATTGAGTACAGATATGAGGTCAATTACTTGTAAAACTGACTTGTAATGGAAAATATACGCCATACACTGTGACAAAACGGCGACCAGAAGTCTACGGAGATATCAGTGTGGAATTGCTGTAGAAATGACTGGTGGCTGGTCAGTGGAGTAAAGTTTTCTATTACTGCCATTACTATCATACCTTGGGGAGGATAGTCTAGCCTCCCAATATACTTCTGCCATCAATGTGATTGGCCGAGCGTGGTCAGATTAAATTGCCGAATTTTCCTCAAACAATGGATAACTCAGTTTAATGCTCCCTTGTTTTCAGATAAGTGAAATATCTATGACCATACCAGAGGAATTTACGTGAACAAATTGGTTTCGTATGCATAATTATATTGTCTTGTATAGACCTAGTATTGTACAACAGGCGGCCGTCTCTAGTCAAAACTACCGATTACGATTGCCTGGTGCGCCTTGTTGTAATGTTTATCAGTGACTCTTCTGGTTTCTCTTCATTTATTACCGAACAAGTCTCCAAGCTGCAATGATATTAACCTCACATTTCATTGAATCACAGACTTCATCTGCACTTTGTTATAGCAGAGACGTTTGGGAACAGATATTGTGTGTGCAAGGGCTAAGTCAGTTGGTGTAAGCGTACGGGCGCATCAAGGTCAGTGTGAAGTACGTTTAAGTCTTTATAAGGGCAAATAGAGTTTAAATGACAGCATAACGTGCAAATACATTGTTTAAACCAATTCAAAAAGAATAAACGTTAGCCGATTCCAATTTTTTGTGACGGTTATTATGTCTTTTCAATGTTGTTGTCAAATCGGTTGCAGCTTTCTCTTCGTATCGACGTTGAGTCTTGTTTTTCCATTGAAAGTCGAAAAATACTTCAGAAAATACGGACACGTACAAGTACAACTACCAGGCTTATCTGCTCAGATGCTGAGAGAAAAGAGAAACAACAAAAACAAAAACGATTAATAAATAAAGAGATTCAAAGGTAACAGATATTGTTATATGTATATGAAATATTAAAATGATATCACACCTGACAATGTATCTCCTTCATAGTAGCCAAAAATAAGCTCGAGCAGTCAAAATATTTGCAATAAATTTCCAATATTTAAAAATACAATGTTTATCTTCTTTTATGTTCTTTTTGCAATGGTCTATCAAAAAAACAAACATGCATAGCATGGCTAACGTTTTCTCTTTATGTAAATTATATTCAAACGCATTACAGTAAATGGTAATTGTTATAGTTTAAAAAAAGATTCCATTTGATGCCCCCTTCCCCATTTTTGTAAACATGCTTATATAAAATATAAACAACATGTTTTGTTTAATTTTTTTATGTAACATCCGAATAAAGCTGCAAATCAAACAAACTATAAAACCTTAAACCAATCGGAATAAAGTATGGACAAGAAAAAAAACTGTCAAACATATGGTATCTTCTATTAAGACACTTTTGTTGAAAAACTTAATTTTTAAAATAATTCAGTCTTCGTGTTGCGTTCAAATACTACTGAGGTAATCATATTTGTATTAGTTTAAATCATTTTCATCTTTTTAAATGCATCAATTTGCAGATTGGGCAGATAGGTCGAGTGGTTAACATTCCGGCCTTCCAAGCAGGCGGCCGGGGTTCGATCCCCGAAGTCGCCGTAAGTATGGAATATTAGAGAAAGTGTTTTTCTCCTGTCCACACAACTCCAACAACCCATGCCAGGTGGAGTATAAAACGGTCTGGGGTGGGTGTTGCGGTATCTGTGCTGTAGCATTCAAGTAAGGTGGCACTATAAATGATACCGTTGGAAGCACGGTCCTACTACAAACAGAACACAATACATCTCCAGCACACACACATGCATACACACATAGGGAGATATTAGCTAGGTGGCATATAACTAGTGGTTAGCGCCTGATAAGGCAGCTCCTGCGAATTCCTCAATATCGTAGCGATTGATATATATGCTAATTGTATTGACTGTATAAAATTGTATATCTATGTACTGTAAAGCGCTTTAGAGTGGCTTATGTTAGCTAGATAGGGCGCTATATCAAATGTTGTATATTATTATTATTATTAACTTCAGTTAACTGTTTTGGCCGTAGTAGCACACAGTGCTCGTTACCCCAACGAATTGACGCTTCACTTTGGTGTTAAAAAGGTATATTCTTGACTCTGATTTATGTAACCAATGTAATACAAGGAACAAAATAACTGACATACTTCAATGGAAGCTATCACTGGTGCCGAGTGTTTTGGTAGAAAATTACTCACAAACGGAAGGAGGGGTGAAATTTGCATGACATTAAAGAACAACAATTATTGATTGAAGCAGTCTCATGATATAAATGCGTTTAGTAATACTAAGTATTGGTGGTTCGTTTTAGAGTTAATTCTGGATTAGTGTAGAAACGTTTTGTTCCCGGAGTTTTCTATCGGAGATGTTTCACTCTTCGTTTCAGAAATGTTGCCGCTTTCTTCAAGATGTGATGTTCTGTTTAGCTATTTTAGAGTCTATCACAATTCACAATTTATCTATTACATTTTAGATCGGTTATGACTTACACACATTTCTTCGTTAAATGTATAGGAGATATGTATTACACGTGCCACGAATGATGCAGGAAACGTTTCCACTTCCAGAACACGATCTTTTACCTGGGTCATGATATCTATCATTTGTTTTTGTCTCCACTGTCGTAGATGTATTAAAATATAAAAGGAAACAAACACAACAATAACATAGTATATATATAGGATCTACCAACTAAGTTCCAATTTTTAATACAAAATGTTGTTTTCTTCTCTCTATTGCTTTTTCGTGGTGAATTTAAGAGTTATTTCGCCTTTGTGTACTACTGTACAATATATTTATTTTTTTATCTTGTATTCACTTTTATTTACCAAACCATTTGATACTTTTCTTTGGTTATATCTTACGGGGTTCTCATGGGATATAAGTCTCATTTTGTGATACATCAGGCGGTATCTGCTATATTTTTTACACGATATCCTTCGTAAACATGGAAGATGAAGTTGCATTAAGGGATGCATTCTTTGACAAGTGTCACGTGATGTAACACAAACTTATTTCCCTGAAAGCTTGTATATCATAATATTCCCGTCGTATTTCTAACGACATTCTAGACGTTTGCTGACAATGTATTATCCCTGACTGAATATTAAGCTATCCATCATATACGCACTTATAGAATCATCAATCATTGTTCAGTCCCAGGCTGCGTCCTACTGATACAGATATAAAACTTTTTTGTTGAATCGTTTACTTAGTACGCCTGCATTCTCGTACACTTTTACTCACTGTATGCGATACATTTTTAAATGTGTGTTGCAATTCGGAGAGACCGTTAATAAACTATACCATTATAACTGTAGTTTTCGTTACAAATGATCGTCTAAACTATGTATATCCACATAAAATACATATATATTAATTCGTTAATCGTAACATGCTATGCTATTGAGTTTAGCAAGTAATGAATTGTAGGTGTCGATTTCCACACAAAACCACGCCCACTTCCATTAAAGCATTACACTTCGTCTAATGTCGATTACTACGTGCCAAGCAGGCGTAATCAAACGAGATCCCTATTATGTAACCGTTTAATGTAGTAAGGCTTTCTAACGTTTGAAGGTATAACGTAGGTGTGCCGCGTCCCATTAGTGTAATGTTATTAATTACATGTATAAAGCATAATTGTAATTTTCAAATATGTGATTGAAGTTTTTATTTCTTAATGTAAATAGGATGCATGCGTTTATGACTTCATTTCACCAGGACATTATATAGAAAAAGAAATCCTTACGGCAGTATACAGCTGGAGTATAAAGAATTTGTCGTTGTGTTGGACTGTTGTGGTATACTTTGTCCGTGTATGGTGACGCTGTTGTATATTTGTCTTACAGTTATGACTGTGGTATATGACTCTGGTATATTACAGGTATGTCTTTGTGTGATGACGCTGTTGTATATGTTGTCCTTGTATGGTGACGCTGTTGCTTATTTGTCCTTGTGTGGTGATGCTGTTGTTTATTTGTTTTATTGTTATGACTGTGGTATATTTTGTCCTTGTATGGTGACGCTGTTGTTTATTTGTCCTTGTGTGGTGACGCTGTTCTTTATTTGTCTTATTGTTATGACTGTGGTATATTACAGGTATATCCTTGTGTGGTGATGTTGTTGTTTATTTGTCCTTGTGTGGTGACGCTGTTGTGTATTTGTCCTTGTGTGGTGACGCTGATGTGTATTTGCCCCTGTGTGGTGACGCTGTTGTGTATTTGTCATTGTGTGGTGACGCTGTTGTGTATTTGTCCTTGTGTGGTGATGTTGTTGTTTATTTGTCTTACTGTTATGACTGTCGTATAGTACAGGTATGTCCTTGTTTGGTGACGCTGTAGTATATTTTACCATCGTGGTTGAAAGATTGGAAATAGTTTGTCTTTATGCTGTAATGCTTTACAGGCTTTTTAAGCTAACGTCACGCTACCACAATTGATACAATTTTGACAGTTTTTTAGTGATTTTTAAAAATTCATATTTTGTATCTGGAATGTTTTTTGATTCCTGACAAAGACTACCTATGGTGGTTCATTTTCAGGAAAAGTTTTATATCTAAGTAATTTGTTGAAAATAGAACGCTAAACTCGGAGTGAGATTTCGTCCGTTTTTCGGCCGTAAATAGTACCCAAATTGGTACACCATATCACAGGCTATGGATTTTGTTTTTGCTTATACAAATTGATGTGCCGATCACAACAGAATATATTGCTTTTATAGATAACATACTGAACTATAATTGGATATATTCACTTTTATATTATCCGAATATTAGGACCAGAAATCAACATTAAAATATGCTTATATTTAACCCCTTGAAAATCCTCCAAAATTTCGTCGACGTACGACGTTTTTACTGGTTTTCTGATATGTTTACTCTGAAAACAAAGCTATGCGGCAGAAATGCTGATAAATATCTCTTTTGTTATACTGTCAAAGGAAAATGCTAAAAATAAATTTTAAAGTACTATTCTGACCGTGTACCAATTTGGGTAGTGTACCAATTGTGGTAGCGTGACGTTATGGTATAATTTTCCTTGTGTGATGACAACGAGTAAATTGGGCTAGGTGTCGAAAATGGGGAAATCAAAACTGGTCAACCTATGAAATAGGCCTACACTACCCATTACCCGTTATGATTTTAGGAAGTGACTGATGGAAGGGCCCCCTGTTGAGTCGAGTTTTTTTTTGTAAAATTGTGTCTGTTGCACCCAGAGAAATAGCTGGGATCTATTTCCTTTTTTCTCACTCCCTTGCACTCTCGTTTAGGTCTCCCTTGGAACCTGTCTTCATGTGACCATGACTATTAACAGGACGTGAAATCTTAAAAGAAATGTTTGGTACTATAAATAAATAAGCCATTAAGATCTGTGTTACTTGCTATACATGTATGATCTCAATATTTATTTACAAAAAATATGAAATAAGTGATTTCAACTAAGATTCATTAACCTTGTTTTCCCATAGGACAGGGTTTCATAACTTGAGAGGAAAACCGTTTTACGAGGAGGAAACTCTAGTTGTCGGACAGGTAACCCCCATATCTTTTTAAGAACGATCGGGGAATCGAATCACGGAAGTATTGTAACCATTTTGTCACCTGACCACCCTTGTGATTTATTTCACTTTGAAGTAAAAGTATAATGAACGGTCAACCCATGTGTATGCCGTATGAAACATTAGACTAAAATTGGTTACACGATTGGCGATGCAGTATTTTGCATCTCTTGTTTATTTTAACGTATGCTTGGCAGGCTGATTGCTTAAACACAAAACACCTTGGTATTGTATAGGAATCAAGTGGAAACAATAAACTATATGTAATGTTTTATTTTATTTTCATAAAATGTTGCCAACCAATCAAAGGCAATTCCACGTAATGTCGATTCCGTATGTCTCACACGTTCTTTTCATTTAATCAGTGATTATTTATATGTGAGTGCCTCTTGCCATGCTCGCGCTTTCGGAAAGAAAATATCAAAACAATTGTTAATATATATTGTATGTTTCAATCCTCATTATATGAAAAACATTGCACATAATCAATCAATTATTACATATAGATAAGTTCAATCTTAAACAATATGAAGCACATGTTTCATTCTACTGGTAAATTTCGAAGTGGATTACAAATTAGCGCAACATTAAACCCGCGAAAACTAGGATCCCCAACAGTATATCTGCTGCTCACCAGAATATAAATGAAAGACATGAAAACACTATACTATTTACATACGTTTTAGCAAGAGACTTTTTCCCTTTTAATGTATCTCCACACTGTTCAAACTGCATAAGCCTGTAATTGCATTATAATTCTCTCCCGCTTTAACGTAGAATATTGCAGGGATGGGATGGTTTATAATGTCAGTAAACGTCTCAACAAGCTATCTCGTGTACAAGCATTGTCAACTTCACTAATACATCGAGAACTAAAAGTGCCATACTAATTCATGAAAGAAAGATAACTATGCTTAGTCGTAGAGGTGTGTTTTACGTAGATAGAATAAATTTGAGTTTTTTTTCATGTTTTGTGTACAGTATATGTGGTTTCTAATGACTTGAAGTTGTCTGAGGAACACTCGCGAGAGATCGAATCGCGATTTATCCTTTATAAAGGATTTTATGCAACACGCTGTAAACATGATGTTGTATATACTCTATGTATACTATTGGACGTTGCATGAAACACTTGCTAAAACCCTAGTACGTTCGAAGGTTCCCTGTCTGCTTGAATCTATGTATCCAACTATTTGATTAGTTTTTATAATATTTTACTTAACCGTCTTTCAGTTTACAAGACAGATACGCGCTATTTAATTAAACGCATACGTTGTTTACTGTGTTATATTTATCTTTATTGAGATTTAAAGGCACTGAGACTTTGTTTGTTTTTTATCCAATAATGAAACCCAATTTTTCATTGTGTAAAGCATAATTAACTTCCTAGCTTTCAAAAGTGCATGTTTACGGTTTTAGTATTATGTAGATCATTTTATACTTACAATAATAATAAAAACGAACGATAGAAAACGGTTTATTGTCAATATGAAGTAAGTACATGTGTCTTTTAGGTCAAGGTTCTATTCCGAATTAGAAGTAATCCATTATCGGCCTGATGTGTCCCTCCACAGGGTCACAATAACGACTAATGTGAAGCTAATAATGCAGGATGTGGGGTTTCTCTCTGTTCCTTGTTTAGGGAATATTAAAGGTACCAACATTGATCTAAAGCACACATTGTAATTATCGGTACCATTTTGTCTTCTTCTAGTTTGTGAGACTCATCTATTTCTAGTCTCTAACAGTACAGCGGCGGTGTGCACCCTGCACTGCCGTTGTGTACTGTTTGACCTATACGGACAAAAACCAACATAATCCAAATCGACGTTAAAAAGGAGAGGTATCAGCATAAGCTTCAGTCAAATAATAATGTTATCTAAATTGACGCTAAAAAATGGAAGGCATTACACTGTAGCATCAGCTACGGACAAACAACTTGACGCACATTTATGCTTAAAAGGAAAGACATCAGCATCATCTACGTACAAACAACGACACGCAAATTTATACTAAAAAAGAAAGACGTCAGCATCAGCTACAAACAAACAGCATGATGCAAATATATACTGAAAAAGGAAAGACATCAGCATCAGCTACAAACAAACAACATGATGCAAATATATACTGAAAAAGGAAAGACATCAGCACCAGCTTCAGTCAAATAATAATGTGATCCAAATTGACACTGAAAAATGGAAGTCATTACATTGTAGCATCAGCTGCGGACAAACAACGTGATGCAAATTCATACTAAAACAAGAAATAAGTTGGCATCGAATTGACATTGAAAAAGGGGAAAGACAACAGGAACCAAACAAACAAAAGCTGCGGAAAACGAAACTAGAGGCTTCAGAACGGTCGCCATTCCTTGTTACACAGTATTAACATACGTTAGGTAGTTTACACGGAACACACTTTTATGAAAAAGGAAAACAGATAATTTCCACCCATATCCATAAATGAAGCGTTGCTTTGGTCAGATTTGTCCTCAATGTATCTGATACTGTACACAGTATAAGTCAAAAATAGCCCGTGAGTTGTATGCTATGATTAACTGTCAGGAAACAATAATTAATAAAAAAAAAAGGGACCACGTAATCCAGCTTAAATCTATCTGCCACCACAAATAACACAACGCACATGCTTCACATGCAATGCATGCAGGCGTAATTGTTGTCTTAATAGCAACGAAGCTGGCCGTCTGCCTATATTTAATGGGTAACGAGGACAGGGAAATGGGATTTAGTAAACATAGTTTCTGTTTTAGATCTGAGGCTGGATGAATCTTAAGAGAGAGTGTTTTTTTTTTATATATATATAAACCGTTTCAGGCAAGAATAATTACGTTCAACTATATCATAGAGTAGCAGGTTTTGTCATCACGTGAGTATATGACCTGTTGTCTTTGTTAAATTCTGCATCAGAGAGGCTCCGATACAGTGTCCCAGATGTTAAGTTCAGAGGGCCACCTATATTCAGTATTTAGTTGGTGTCGGAGGAGGATGCCAACCACGAACGTGTCTGTATAGTTACAGTGGCTGTAAAAGGGGAATACCAAACAACGGTCATTGTAACATAAGGTTGTCAGGAGGATTGACCAATCATATGTATTGCTATACATTGCTACAGCGGTTGTCAGGAGAGTTGACCAATCATGGTGAATAATTGTCATATATCTACCGTTGGTGTCGGATGAAGCGACTTATCAAGGCCAAGTTATATACATTTATAGCTACAGTGGGTGTTGTTAATTAAAGAACCTCTATTTTATCAACGTACAGTAGACATTACCAAACCTTGGGCGAGGTCTCTGAATTTTTTTACGTGAGTGATCTTGATCCGTTGTCAACTCTCAAGGTTAATCAGATGACAATAGATGAGGACTTATTGAAAACAAACATTCCTCCTGACCAAAACAGGGGGAAACAATCACTTCATATCTTGCAAATACACCTAACGAATAAGGAAGGATTCCATTAATCGTATACTTGTAGGGGAAGTTCTATTAATCCTATTCCGTACTGGTAAAGAAATATTCTATTACATGAATTCCTATATCCTACAGCTAGGGAAATATTCTATTTCATGTAATCCTATACCATTGGGAGAGAGTGTATGAATCATTTATCTTAGCGGTAGGAAAGGGTTCTATTAATCCTATACAAAACAGGTAGGGAAAGATGCTATTAATACTTTGTACCTACAGGTAGGGGAAATTCTATAAATCCTTTACCCTACAGATAGGGAAAGAATTATCAATACTACGGGTAAGGAAACACCCTACCGATTGTACACCGTACAGGTAGGAAAACACCCTATCAGTCATATACCCTACAGGCTGGGAAAGGTTATATAAACCCTATACCCTACAGGTATGGAAGGACACATTCTATCAATCCTATACACTACAGGTATGGAAGGGCACATTATATCAATCCTGTATCCTACAGGTAGGGACAGATTATATACATGTAATATGGCAAGAAAAAGTGGGAGGCACTTTGTACTTGGTTTACTCCTGTCACAAATAACAATTTCAAATAAAACATGAAACATTCAAATTGCTTTTTATGAAGGTGCAAATGGCCTGCTGTGTTCCACTACATGATTGTAGAATACGACTGATTAGGAAATCGTGTATAATCTATTACCGAGATTATCTGTGCTTTATTTTACTTGAGATTAACCATTACAACAATATTTTGCTGTACCTGTAATAATGTGTTATTTATTTCCGTCTATTGTTTCCGTCTGTCATCGGTTTTCTCTTGAAACGTCTTGCAATCCCAACATTAGAATACATAATAAGTTGGCATGCCAAGGTAAATGTTCATGAAGTTGTGTGGTCATGGGGAAGTGTATCCGTGAAGTAGCGTTTCTATGACTTGGAGGTGGCCCTTTCGCTGTCCCTAGCCTGGTCCTCGTCTTGTGGGTTTTCTTAAATTTGATAGGTGCCATCGATGAAGCAGAAGGCACTCAACCTTCCGGAACACCTGGTTTTATTGGTTATGTAATTTTCCAAGTTTTCCATGTAACTCATCCTTTTGTGTATATTTTTGTATCTCAATTTTCTCGGTTCTTTGTTCGAGTAACAATTTTATTGACATTTTGGCATTTTTTGTTTCTTTTTTTCCGTATAATACTCAAGCTTTTAACCTCTCAGGTAAATTACTTGAACTACACGAAAAGAATTTACCCTTTCATGAAAACGGACGATTCAATAAGCATGTAGTGATTAATCTGACATCACATTTCTTTGATTTAAGGCTCATAGCTGTAATTGTTTCAGACTTTCAGTAATAAAACTTGACTAGTCTTATTGCTGGCCAGTTAGCTGTGTACATTATCTACAAAAATATGATGGATAACTTTACTGATGGCAAACAGTTATGATTGCAGCTCAGCAAAATATTTATGCGCAATCCTAACGTGCACGTTTTGCTCCAGAGAGACTCAAGTGCGCTTATCATCTTCTTCAATACTGGACGTGTTGTTATGTTTTCGTTGCCGTAATAATTTGTAAACAATTTTCAGAATTTATAAAATGCACTTGGTCACGCATTTTTGTTTAGCAGTGAAACGTTAAACGTTTTAAACAATATATGTCTTTGTTACAACATTGCAATTTGCTCATGTTTATTTATATAGACGTCGAAAGTAAATGAATTGCTGAATGCAGTTTATACTAATGTTGCTCAGTAATTTTATGTCATTTCTATGGAGGATTTATACGACCATAGCCTTTTGCAATCTTCCGTGATCGTAAATATAGAATTGCTAACCATCCAGAGTCTAGGAATGTTTAACTAGTTTTTTATAACTATTGACTTTAAAAGTACATGCATACACAGACTATACTTACATGTACAAGCATCGGGTATATACTCAGGGTCTTAAAATAATTGAACAATATCGTGTTACGATAGGGGCAGTCCTTGTTTGAACGCTCGTATGTCAACAACATGGAGCTGATTCCTGATCGAACGCACCGATAACCACGATGTAAAAGTACACTTCCTGTAGCAGCTACACATACGGGTTTGTCGACACGCATCTTTCAAAAAAGGCATTAGATAGCAAATTAAGTTGACCATATTAAAGGAAAAAGAACGTCATGGATGTCGCAGACAGTCGAACGGACGCCCTACACAGCGCCATTTTAGAGCGTCTTTATTCTTCCATTGTGGTTAAAAATCACCATTTATCAATTTAGACATTGTTAGCAGAGACGTACAAAAGAATGAAATATGTAGGTCTACGTTGTTAGGCATTGTGGTACAGTAGACTAATTTCGTTTTAATGAAAGGATACTTTCTGAAATAAACAGAATGAGGTAATATCGCAGGAACATCTCCGAACTGTTTCCACAAATGACGCCTTTATGATATACAATTATATACATCGTTGTCATCATATATTCATTTATGCGATCTCAAAATAGATAGAATTAAATATCTATCAATTATAAATATTTGTGGATTTAAAAAGCCTGATATATCAATATGAATTTGTATATTTAATTTTTAAATCTTTATAATACATTTTGAACCAAAACATGGCGAAAAGCACCAAAATTATTTTACTGATATTTTGCGTACTCTTGTACATGTCCATTGTTTCCCGTCGATCTTCATCGGTCAATCCAGAGAGATGGTAAAATGTTGAATCAGCTACCGCAATGGAAGTAATCATGATCAAACACAAAAGACCTGGCACATTTTCTGATGCTCGTTATGATAGTTATTGACTATTTACGAGGGAAATAGCAATTATATTAACCCTCAAAACTACAAAACTAATATATCTTGATTTGATCCGATGGGAAAGGTGTAAATCAAGATTAAGTTTTATGCTGTTTGGATGTGAAAATGACCAGTAGCTATCTACATTGCCGAGCCGCGCCACTCTTGTCGTCTGCTTGTACACGGTGTATGTGTACATGTGTATGCATCTAGCTGCGTTTCCATACATTGGCGTGTTCTTCGTTTTCCGATATGTTGCTAACGATGTGTAAACAAATATAATTATAAATTTGCGGACCGCGGATCAATCTGTATTCTGAAGGTTATTATGAAATGCGCCACACTATGGTGAAATTGCAGAGTTGTTGAAAAAGAGCTATGTATGTATCAATAACTTTGTAATGCATTAGTGTTTCACGCCCTCAAAACAGCTTCGGCTATACGACGACATGTGCTTAGAGGAGATACCATCAAAAAGAAATAGTTGAGAATTGAGAAAAAAATAGTAAGTGGGAAAGTAGACCAATCTTGGTCTTTCCAATGCCCACTTTTTAGAAGACACAGACGAAAACCTCGATTCTTCAAGGGGCCCTACATTAGTCGCCCTTTACTGTAAGATACACCATACAGTTGGATACAGCTAGTCTGTTCTTGGTTTTTCAAATGTCTTCAGAAGATACGAAATAACCCATCCTTGATTCTGCAGAGTGGGGACAGGGGTGAGGGTGTGGCCTATTATTTGCCCCTTACGATCGTGCAGTAGAATATGATAGTTCAGGCTATAATATGCCCGAACCTTAACATGTATAATATTGGTACATACGTGTACATGTAATATCGCACAATACTGGTACCGCTTGTATAATACAATAAAAAATGTACGTAAAAATAATTCATCTGGTATTTCTAGCGTATGGTACAACAAGCACGAATTTTGTTAGAAGAAATGTCATTAAAATATCATTCATAAAGAATTAATACCTTTTATAAATTAAATTAAGAAACGGCGGTAAATAAATGATGAAATCCTGCAGTAATCTATGCAGTTCGCAATAGGTTATTGTCTTTCATTACGCCCAGCTTCCAGTTATTATTGTATGACAAAACCATATTGTCAATTGAAATGTGACAATTATATTCGAGTTTATCTCACACTTTTGCAATTAAATAAATGAAGAAAAAAAAACTGCCGTTGGATAAAAATACAATTAAAGGTCCTCCATAATTTTCAAAATATTTATGTCTGATATTTCGTGAAGATAACTGTGATACAGTACATGTGGCTTTTCTAGGCTGTTAAGAACAGGGAGGGTGACTGTACCTTACTGCAATTTAACTTAGAAAACAGGATATATTGATCGTTTTTTAAACGACAGACGTAACACGTATATGTTCATATCACCTTAAGCAGTATATAAGACGCAGGAAACGGAAATTGCATTATAAAAAAAAATCCTTCAATGTCTAGTCCGGTGTTACGATAGGCTTTCTTGATACATGTCCATCTACACATTGATATACGTACTTGTACATCTTATATCTCAGATTAAGTTCACTTATATCATTTTCATACGTTTACTTACAAACACACACGACAATTATAAGGAAGCAATGCTTTTTATTTTTACTGCGTGATCAAATCAAACTGTACTTTTACTCTATTTTACAATGTACACAAACACACTTTATGAACTTATAAATTTATACCTGTAGTAATCAACTTTGTTGACGCTGATAGAAGCGCGCAATAAGGTTGGTTGTCTATATATGAGAGGGAAATGAATACCCAGAGAACACCAACGTGGTACAGCTGTCGACCTTATACCCATTTATGTCCGATCAGGGTATCGAACCCCGCCCGTCGCGATGAAAGGTGGGCGCTCTATCCACTTTGTCACACGACCTTCAATTTATTTTTAATCACTCATTTGTCGTTCTTCCGTGTTAAACTGAATTGAGCACCATCCTTACATTACATTTCCGGTCAAAAGAAAGACATAAAATTACACTAGTGAATAAATACTATAGATATGGAGAGAGACAACGTTTTACCAGAATGAAAATGGTGCGTTTCCTTTTATTTTTGTATATAAGATTACCTTTAATTAGTTCCAGGATACGCAGTTGTAAGAATTCGAGTGTTATCGTTAGTCTGTGCATGTCTATTAGTTTTATATACGCATCACCGTGGTCTAATTTGTCTGTTTGCATTAAAACACCATCCCAGCGAAATCAAACGTGTTTTCCTACCTCACGCTCAGGAGAGCTATCCTTGATTTCCATGTCTGAGGGCACGTTGAAATGGTTCGTGTTCCTATATATGCAAAGCCTCTGGTATTCAGTGTGGGCGTTTGCTTCCTTTGATATTTCAGGATGGTCATCTGTTGTTTGCAATCGATACACGTAATTCTAATTTGCTTTTAAACCAAATTTCGTTCTTGTAGAAGAGAGGTGTTTGCGTAATTACGTAATGCATCCTGTGTAATAAGTTGAAATGCTCCATGTAAGTGTATTTTATTCAATAAGCCATACCGGTGTGTACTGTACAATCCAGTGTTGTCATGCTACTTGTATAACTATACGGTTTATTTTGTAATAAAGAAACTCTGACACTACACTACCTTTAATAAAATCTGAATCCTTTGTCTCACGTGAGTCCATGGTGACTAGGACAGTTTTACTATTTTCTCTTCTCCCAAAATCTCCTTTTAGATACCTGATGCATGTAAGGTTATATACACTATAAAACACGGCATTGGCTCACTAAATTGTAAAAACCAAATGACAAATGTATTTCTGTTTATTGAGGGAAAGACCTGCTGGATGTATAAAGCTTGTTCGTGATGTATTTATTAGCTGCGAGTTGTGATCGGAGTCCCGACCAGACATATTTATATCTATAACACGCATAACATCAACTTACTTCGGCAGTTCCAATACACATTTTGGTTAAAGCATATCTAGAAAGGACATTGCATGAGACGTCATGATAGTCTTGGACAGATGCACCGATGTGTATGGTACAGCTTACATTATTATACTGTAAATTTAGTGAGAGTTATTTCCCTTAAAATATTTTGATTTACATTTTCAAAATTAAATATAGAACTGTCGATTTCGAAAACTCTAGTGCTTTCTTAAAATGTTAGAAACAGTTTGTGATACACTTATGCAACTTAGCTCAGTAATTAGTTATTAGGAAGCCATGTTTTACCCAGATTTACCGTAGCTAGGTTAGATACATGTACATGTACTGTGCTACTTAAACTAATACGAGAATACCACGCCAAGCCTTTCCGTTGCATTGTCGCGCTGGCAAAATTAGAGACAAAGGGTTATTTTGATTGACTGACTTATGCAAGATTAAGGCGAATGTATGATTCATTCTGCTTATGAATTGATATATGACCACATGGGTTTTCTCCAGGTAATCGGAATTCCTCCCAAATTAGGACCTCCCAAAGCGCTACATTGTTACATCCGGGCCAATAAAAGGAATTAATATCAGTTGTATTTCTTGTTTCATAATTGTTGTGAAATGAATAAAGTTCATATGTTAATGAATTGTTTTTTTCTATTCCAATCTCAACCTCAATTTATTTTAATCATTCATACATACTTTTCAACAGAACATAAATTATCAGAAAATTATCAACTAGGGTTCTGTAGAATCATCTAATGCCTGCAACTGACAGCCTTTGTTTTGGTAACGTCTATCGATAACTCTGTTAGGGTAAGCTTTGTTGTTACTTAGTTTGGACTTGGTAACATCTATCGATAGCTCTGTTAGGGTAAGCTTTGTTGTTACTAAGTTTGGACTTGGTAAAGTCTATCTATAGCTCTGTTAGAGTAAGCTTTGTTGTTACTTAGTTTGGACTTGGTAAAGTCTATCTATAGCTCTGTTAGAGTAAGCTTTGTTGTTACTTAGTTTGGACTTGGTAAAGTCTATCTATAGCTCTGTTAGGGTAAGCGGTGGTGTTACTTAGTTTGGACTTGGTAAAGTCTATCTATAGCTCTGTTAGGGTAAGCTTTGGTGTTACTTAGTTTGGACTTGGTAAAGTCTTGATGCAAACTGATGAAGTCAAAAGGTGATAAGCTTAATTAATGATTAGCGCAAATTTTCATGTTTTTCTTTCCTTAAAACACAACCATTAAATTAGTTACAACTTTCCAGATATCAAATATCTAGAAGAGTGCATTTACATGCAAAATTGTGGGATTTTACCTTGTCGTTAAACAGTCATTAAGTTAACTAAAATGTACCTTTGAACAAATGGGCCCTGGTCTACATTTCAGACTCAATTAGTCATAGCGAATTGTCAGCCAATCAGAACATCACAACTGCACCATGAAATATATACTTGTCTTTCTCTTGCGTTCTTTTAAAACTTGACTATATGGTACTCAAACACACTAGCTTGTAATGCGGTGAATGATTATGAACCAGTCATTTTCTATCTGCAGCAAATATAATCACAAATAATTTATTGTCGCTTAAACAGTTAAACCAACATAAATAATCCTGTACCTTTTGTCAGATTTTAAAGGCCTAATGCACAGGAGTTTTCGAAACTATTATCAATGCATTTTTTGTGTACACCTTCGGTTAATTCATCCATAATGGACATCAATATGGAGGTTCACCTATTCCTTATTTGGAAAACTTTTGGGTAGGCGATATATTGCATTGTAAGGAAGCATATCCCCTTAAGTCGTTTTCGTTTGTCACTGTAAATATAATGTTAAACACATATGTAGAACTCAAACACGCGTTCGACCGAGTTTATACAAGATGCACTTTT
The DNA here is from genome assembly GCF_002113885.1 of Mizuhopecten yessoensis. NCBI lineage: Eukaryota > Metazoa > Mollusca > Bivalvia > Pectinida > Pectinidae > Mizuhopecten > Mizuhopecten yessoensis. Next base: position 925,122 of record NW_018404479.1, read on the forward strand.
TTGTAGAAAGACAAAGATATATAACATGTTGCTTCTAATTACTTTCAGATGTTTGGATTCCTGCATAAGATTCTAACATCGTTAAATGCATATGGAAGCAAACACTGTACAACAAAGCTATGATCTTCCCACATAGCTTTCACTTCAAAATGTAGTTTACATAGTCCACTGTGAAATAGGTAAACATTAACACATGTTAATAGTTGTGTTTTCATTGTATATGTATCTACAACGTTTTCGAATGATCAATCTGAGGTTATAGTTGCAGAATAAGCTGGTTAAATCATCTAGATTACTAATAGTTGCCTCTATATTTTTTAGCAGGAAACATTGTCACTCGTTTGATTTCCCTTAGAAGAAGTATAATATTTATAGGCACGCCCGACTATGATTGAATGCAAAAAAAAATGTTCTAGTTATTGCAATGTAGTCAGAAAAAATTCTTTAACATCCTTGTAGGTGGAGATAGCCACAACGTCCTCCATGGGGTCTATTTGAAACATTTGGACATTGGGTTTGGTTTGCACTTCATGATCACTTCATGTTTTCTTGTAATACGGATAATTTCTTTACACTTTTCAAACGCTGATGGAAATAGTATTTCTTTATCTCTGCCAATGTCGACATTTTTCATTTCAAAACCTGACCATCAAAACAAAAAGAGGTGATACAAAATAATTTCGTTCTATCCCATTATGTTATATTTCAGTATGTCGTCATAAAAATATTTGTTGCGGTGAGTACAGTTTTAAACTAATCATGGTGATTCCAGTATTACAATGTTGAACGTACATGTAGAATGGGAACTGTTAAACCCTACTCATGCGTTTTACAGAGTTTCTTGAAGATGCACCTTTTGTAGAAAGACAGAGATATAAAACACGTTGCTTCTACGTGTAATTACTTCCAGATTTTGGGATTCTTGCTTTAGATTCTAAAATCGTTAAATGCATGTGGAAGCAAATACTGTATTGCAAATCTATGATGTCTCTAAATATTGATTCTGATATGTAATCTCTTGAATTACAACCATTGGATATTTCAATAAGCATTGCGATGACGTAGTGAATGCATATGTCCGGTGAACATTTGATGAACTGTGTAATTTAAGGTATTTAGCTGCTGTGTAGTGACTTCCAGAGCTGTTCTTGAGTAATAGCATTTGTCCGAAAGTTAAGTCAGCGACTGGTCGTTAGAGAAAGGATCAGACGTACAAATGTAGAACATAGAAGACAAATCTTTAAGTACTGCTTCGACCGGAAATAAACACATGCAGTTTACATGAACTGTGCTATTCGCATGTCAAAGACATCCGGTTTTATATGTGAAGCAGTTTCATGGTTCTATGATGATAATACACGTAATGAACAGAAAGTTCATTGAAGTGCATGCATTAACGTCTATTTCAATTAAGATAACTACTGTTAATCGAAAAAGAAATTGTATTTCGAATGATAATAATAATTAAAAAAACAATACAAAAAAATCATTTTCTGAAAACCATTTATCAATAAGTTGATTATCAGGTATTTCTCTCGATCAGATAAGTTTGGATGTATATACATATATAACTAAGCTTTGTGTTGGCGTGTACAACATAGGAAACGTGATCTTTATCACGGCTTCTTTCTAGCTTAGCGTGAAAGCCGAGCGATAACATCAGCCTGATTGAATTATCCATTAGATAACACTAATGGAAACCCAGCCCAAACTCGTTCTATATGAGGTCATGCTTTTTTATTGTCCGTTAGCTTTTCAGTTTTTTTGCTCAGCATGTTTATATCTATTCGGACACATACACTACACGCATGCATCTTGCACACAGGGGAGGCCGTCCTTAAATGACCTTAGCTGTTAATAGGACGTTAAACAAAATCAAACAAACAAACAAAAATCTATTCGGATTTTATAACATGTTCAATGTTTTGAAGTTGGCACAAAGGTTTATTTAATGTAACATTCAACGCTATGTATTTTTTTATAAGAAAAAGTGGACGCTAGGCGAATGATTCTTTAACAAAAACAATATTTCAGACAGACATGTGACAAAATTGACTTTATATATTATTGCTGTGTAAGTGCAAATACTAAAAAATTGTGACTTTGTTTTTCTTGAGAACTGTTTAAGTATGTATTAAACCATTGATGTTGTGCCTTTCGATGAAACAGTACACATTAATCCGTGCTTTTGCAGGAAAAGCATACATAGAAATAGCTTTCCCGTGGTGTTTGAACAAACGAAAATCACAATTACACGAGGTCAAAACACCCACGCCTACTGATGTCAAGTACACCTGCAGACGTCTGCTTTGCCGTCTTGTACATTGTACATGACGTATAGAAAACTCGTGTACGGGACCATTCATGGCGATCACAATGACCTGGATGTCAGCATCACGCGATATTTCCCTCAGCAGGCAATAGGTCTCTCGCACCTGGCCGTAATATAAAATAATTAATACATCTGAAAAAATAAAAAACCCACAAAATCAGGGATGACTCTTTTTGCTTCAAAGCTGCTGTGTAAGTCTACATGACCAATTGGCATAGATTGCGTGATATTGGGAGCATCTTCATATACAGAATGTTTGATGTTATCGACAGATCGTGCCTTTAATGTAAGGACCATTGCCCTCAGCATTCAGATTCGTTTTGTCCAGCCACTCAAAAAAATCACATCAAACTATTACTCCACAGGTAATAAGTAACAAAATATCATCTGTAATAGGGTTCCACTTTGTGAATTATTGAAAAAAGAAATAATTTTAAACTATATCGCCGAAATGATTGAAGCTAATTCATTGAACTATTTTGAAGGCTAAAGAAAGAAAGAAATATGTTGATCCTAGTTACAAACGGGTTCACTTTTTCTGTCTTGTGAAAGAGGTTTGAACAAACTTTTTGTTATATAATTGCATTGTAAGGAAGCATACGTCGACATGCTCACGAAACTTTCACTCAGTGGCGATCGTATATTCCTTGCCACAAAGGCACGCAAAGTGTAAAGTGCTAGGCGCTATGTTTTTCCCGAGAATACAGGTATATTATATTTTGATCATTTATTTATTTATTTATTTGGCAAGATCGTAAGTGTGTAAATAGCGACAGTTAGGGAAGTTAAAACTGGAGAAAGAATTGTATCGCAAAGGAAGCAGCAATGTTTCTTCAATGTGTTCAAATAGACAGATACAGAAGGAAGTCCCCATTACACGATGTCAAATACATGTACAGAGACATATTCACTTTCCTAGCATTGCCAAACGTGCAGGCGACAAAAGTCTTGACGTACCTCTTGTATTTTTGCAACAAATGGAAATACTTCATGCTTTTGTTACGACGTTTATTACAAGGCAAACAAAAACTGTCTGTCCATTGTTTTTTCAGAGTTTATATAACAAAATATCACGGATGCGATCCATCAATATCAAGTGTACAATTACAGTGAGCAAAAATCCTGTATCTCTCTTTAGTCTACGCAGCGATCTCGTTTACAGTTTTCTTGGGGTGTTTATGCGATACTGGAAACTACTTCCTGGTACAATATGATATTGTATGTATTTTTTAACGATGTAAATACAAGGTACGAGGTACAGGTAAAAATATTACATATACAATGTATTTTATATATCAAGTGTAAAAGTTCTGTAAAATCCTCTGCGTAGTGTGGGTGATCAATATTTATCGTGACCACTATGCTTACTTTTAAAAAAAACGTTATGACGTCGAGTCTGCATATTATTCACAATACATTTGTACATTACGTAACATTATCAGTGATAATTGATTTACATGAAAATCCAAAAAATGAATGCTGAAAAAAAAAGAATTAGATTTATTTATTAAGATAATGGTGGCAACAACGAATCTAAGCCAAGGATAATTAATCATTAATTTTGTTTGAGAGTGATTTCGACAGATGGTCCGGTATAATGGTCGGTCTAAGGAGAAACAATCAATGTAAAAAGAGCACGTGTTTGTCACATTATGAGGCCGCCTATCTTGCGTGCGATATAAAATATTTTGAGGTTAATACATGTAACAAAAAGGCACATAAGATAAAGAAATCGAGGATGCGGAATGTAAACGGAAGCCTCATCTATATTGTATGTATAATTAAATCCTATTTGGTGTACTAAACTTCACCGATATTGGACCAGATCCGCCATAGAGGTCTATTTACATACTAATTTCGTCCCGCTGTGAGATGAAACTACGCTTGCATGGGGATAGAAGCCATCAGCGCTGTGCCGATACAGCGATTTAACCCGCCGGAAATGAATTTCTTCTCTACCACTGCTGGACTCTCGTCACTGGGTGACTCCTTCTAATTAAAACATCTACCAGCTGATTTTGCTCCCATCTATTCATCAGGGTAGACGCGTTCCGTAGCGGCTGGTTAGGTTCACCTTTCAGGTGATAACCAAGTGCAAGCTACGGGATGCCTTCAAAAGGACAGAAAAAAAAAGAAATAACAGACAAAACAAACAAAAATACCAATTGACTTTACCAATTGACAAGTGCGTCTGAGAAATGTGGTTTTTGTTTGAATAAAAAAATGGTCCTCAGAAGTTAACCAGTGTAAATGTCGCCTAAAAGTCGTCAATCTTGTTTCATTTCTCCTGACCCAGAGGTTACCATGTCAACGTTTGGTTCATGGCCTGCCTGGTGCCTTCCATGCATAACATCCGACCTCTCGCTTGATCTGGCTCGTACCACGCATTCATAATAACCGAATCGGCCTTTCATCAATACGTTATAATGTAAAACCTTCGCTTTAGACTCAAATCTAAATTTGGAAACCAAGGCCGCAAGATGTGCTTTCTTTACATGCGAACATGCAAACATGGATTTTCACTCAACAGCACAATACACGTGTGGTCGAAACCCACTCGAGTTCTTCATACAGTTTGAAGCTGGCATGACTGGTGATGATACTTGATTACAGTACCAGGGCTTGACCTTATCTGTAATATCTACACAGAGTCACACCAGAATTCCAAATAATCCATCAAGACATGCATTGGGTATTGCCGTAATCGCCATGTACACCACGATCCCCACATCACATGCATGTACCAGTTATTATACATGTACATAGATAATTTCATATAATTATGTACGCATATTTGCTTAAGTTAACTCTCTCCGATATTTTCTCACATTGAAGTATTCAATCTCTTACTAAAAGATAGATTTTTTGCTCTATCCAGTGTTCTTGTTACTCTCTCAAATTACGAGACACGGTTACAGAGATAAGGGTTACCGCAGAACATGTTGCTCAGCTAGGCCTCCTAAAAACCTCGTCCAAATCATTTAAGGAATGTGAACTTCGTGAACTACTCACGAGAACAATAAATGGGGTTTGATGTATAGATTCAGAATTGTACATGAAACAGAGAAGTATGATGCTTCCTATTATGAGAAGTTAATGCATTCGAAGGCGAGGTAATCGGTGGTTCTAATTGTTTAAACAAACCATTAGTCTACCGTTATAATATTTTTAACCAAGGGTTAGAGTGCCGTATGATGCCATTATAGGGATATTATACCAAATCCTAAGAGTTTTTAGTCCGATCTACATTGTAGAATAGTCCCTTTGCGCACGCGGCATTGAGGTTCGGGTTATATACGTGGTGCCCATCCAGCACATCGTAGAGTCAATTATGTTGTCAGCAACACGCACTGTACACACGACCCGCGACTTTCTGTTCAATAAAAAAGGATTCTCAGTCTTGAACAGCACGCCATATTTGCAGGTATACATGTTGTACAAAAGTACATATCAATACATATATATATATATATATATGTTTTGTACGAAGATTAAAAAAGTGATTGCTTTTTCATGTCCTTGATACTAACTTTGTCAATCAGTATCAATAAAGCGCTTTAAAACTCGCCTACTCTGGCCCTGACCCATGGTTTGAGGCTACTGTGGGACTGGTCGTCTTGTCTGTAATCGGTAAAAAAAATGGAAACATTCTGTGTTAGAAAATCCATCATGTTCGTGCTGTGTGATGTGATTTTATCTCGATATAGATATTATTTTGCTGATTTATGAGTTTGCCTGACGGGAGAGTTAAGTTAGTCGTATATATCATATCCGGGTTTCGTGGGATGTTTTAATGTGTTTCTATGTTAACACATGAACGATGACATTCGACTACTTTGTTATGAATCTTAGATTCATGTACCCTTTCATGAATGGCTCTAGCTTTACAATGGCATGTGTTTTCAAAAACGGAACTTTATCACGACCATAGCTTGTTTTCTTTTTCTCATTTCAAATATAATGGTTCAAATCGGTTTTTAAAAGAGAACAAAATGAGAAATAACATTCATACTTGGAAAAAAATTCGAAATAAAATTCATATACGGACCAGAAATTTGAAACAATAGCTTGACCGATCTTGAACATCATCTGATCGCGAGTCTATCAGCAGAGTCTGGTCAGCTTTATGAGAACCTTCCGCAAAACTCTGATCTAGAGTATTTTCAAACAGTTTTAAACTCAGAAATAAAACTTTATTTGATGTATGCAAGTCATCTTTTTAAAGACACGAAATACAAAAATACATGTGTATTTATAGGTATTTCTCGAAGACAACTATATATATAGCGTTTTGAGAATTTTCTAAGGACGTTATGACACATTTTACAAACTGCAGATGTAAAGCAGTCAATTTATAGAATTAATTTTACCCTTTATTAAATAACTATTGTTTTGCTAACAAATATGAGCTTAAGAAGACTTACTACGTCTGTTATGACTAATCGGTGATGCTAGAGGCCACACTGGTACATGTGCTTTTTGTAGAATCCGATTACACTGAACTATGGTTGAAACAGAACGGGAAGTGCATAACGCCCCTAAATTATATAAATTTCAAAAAAATAAAGGAGTACTGGTCACTTTCAATTAAAATAATCAAGTGTGTATATTATGAACCATGACACTGGGCATAGTACTTGTAGATAATTCTGGTCATCAAGATTACGGCAAAATTAAACAAAATCAAGTAAAATGCAAAACAACATTTGATAGGTAACTGGACAGATAGCCTTATGCATTGACGCATTATTCTGCGATAGTCGCGTTCATCTAGATACAAAATATACCACGTGTTTACACGTGTCACTTGGTAGGAACCCCCAACACGTCTTTATTTTACAGCTTTGCTTTTCGATCAATGTGCATTCTATAAAATAAAAACTACAGGGCGTAGATTCATGTTTTAATTTAAATGTTTCACGCCTGGATACAGAGAACGGATTCCAAGGATAGAATACTCAGTTGACACGATCACAGAGATGAAAGGTACGATATCTGTCTGTACAAATTTGTCCGACCGTTTAAGGAATAGCGACACATTACCATGCAGGCGTGTCCAGATGGGACGTGTGTGGCCCCCACTGACATAACGTGTTCTGGTAATACCGCGCCTCGTCTTTTAAACACGAGTTAAGCACGTGCGATGTCCGTGACTTGTTTAAAACATTAGTTTATTGCTTGTAACATGAGATGATATGATCAAAACAGGTTTTTTTTGTATCTCTATGTTAAAACGATATTCACAAATTTGTCACCATAGACCACTCACTATATGTCTGGAAGTGGGTATCAGGGGACGAAAAGTTGTCACCCATGAAGAGAGGGCGCCACTGTCTGCGACGATGACGCAGGTTTTAAATGAAGCAATGCTTGCCCTCTTTTGATATGCTCATCGTTCAAGGAGTCTGTTATACAGATGTAGCATTATTGTCGCGTTGCTGCGGTACAAGTGTGCCTCCATCAATTATTGCCAGATAACACACTAAAACAGGGTAGCATCGGCGACACCAACGCTTAGGGTATAGTTTAATGGTGAAGTTTGGTTCACGATTCCCAGAGAAGAGATTTAGTTGATAATGTCCTCGCAAGCCTTGACCCTGACCAAATCACATGATATGATGTACTGAGGTTTTACAGAAAGGCTTCAATACATGATTTCTAAAATTTAAGTCGTCTGATTAAGTTAAACTATTTATCATTTTTACCCAATCAAAGCAAAGTGCAAGTTCCCTGTTCGAGCACTGACATAACCACACACAATTCTCCAAAATAATCTCCGTTGACATTGATCATGTTAGGGATTCATCGAATATGTGCTATTTATACAAATGTAAGATTTAATATAATGACTTTTAAACATCAAATCAACAAACATATAAATGTTCTTTAATTGAAGCTGTCCGGGATTATATTGAAAATATTCTCCAGTTATTACTGCATTTTTTGTCGCAAACGAAACGATATTGATGAAACAGCACTACAAATATCTTAGTGACTTAAATGATTGATCTAAAGCTGTTCATAGCGTTATAAAAGCGAAATTCCAAACGTTTGCAGATAAATATCAAACGTGTGGCAAAACCAAAAACGGTTGGTTCATATATGTAGTTCGCATGCCTTGTAAGGACTAACAGCAAGATACGATTAAATCTACTACATATTTCCTGTGTAAGCAAGAAGTAAGGAAACTGCTCACCACGCTAACGTCTACTAAATCACAATTAGAGAATATTTTGTGATGAGCAATTTTCACTTTCTGTTTTGATCATTCTTCTTAAAATGACAGAAATAAAGACATTTTAAGATAAATATTTGTATATGTAGTTCAAATGCTAGCTCTTATGACTGTGAATAAAAATGTGTTCTAATGGAATCAATTTCTTGTCATGCAAACTGCTTCAAAATGTTCCACAATGTTTTATCTCCTTCGCAATGTACACGCTGTCAAATGCAGTTTGAAAAAGAACGAGTAGTGGTAAATGTCATCTTTCTCTTCCAATGATGTTCAAGCCTCCATTTGAAATATTGTTTCCCTCTGTTATTATATTTTAAATTCATTCAAGTAAATATAGCCATCAACATCCTCCTGTATCTTTATATTTGCCGATGCTTCGATTATTTAGATGTTGAAAACATTAATTTTGTGTGTACAAACATGGAAACCAGATACATTTCCAACTTGCTTAAACCTTTATGGTAAATACCTATTGTGTGTCATTGACTGTACCGTACCACATAATTTGATTGCGATCTAGGTCCGTGATCGTGCACACTGTTCAAGGTACCTATAGTTTACTTACAGTGTACAATTGTACCTACCTTATATAACTGTATTTATGATGTTATATACATGTGAACCCCTGTCATTGTAGAACCTTACACCGGCATCGCATGTGTGCTAATACAAACAACACGTAAATGTCATAGTGCTATCATCAAAAACATAAAAAAAGGAACGGTTTAGTATGTCAACAAAAGAGAAAGATTTCCGGAACAGAAGGTTTAACATTACCGCCAGACAAAGCAACACAGACACTTTTTGATACAGCGCCAAGGCACTATAATTATGAATAATTGTAAGCTTCCTATTCGAGTAACTACAAGAAAAACAAACATACGCTTCCCTGGGGCTATCAGATTGGCACGTGACGTAATAATGAAGATAAACACAACGTGCTGTGCCGCAAATTGATGGAATTCAGTAGATGGGTATCTGTTGATCATGCATTGTTCCAGTATTTCAAATACATAAAATGGTACGTTCAAATTTCAAAAGGTATGCAACACACATTCAAACCAACTAACCTCAACAGGAACGCTATTCGAAATCATAATTTAAAAAACAAAGACAAAGCGAAAAGTCCGGAATAATTTAACAAGTCTTCAATCATCTCCACCCAACAAGGAAACCGGAATATACCACGTACAGGCTGGGCTGACATAGCCAGGTTCCACCTTAATTGCCGCTAAGTGTTTCTACATGCAGGCGTTCAGTAATGGTTCTAATGGGTGTTCAGTGGTTCCTACAGCGCGTACATGTTCCGTTTCGTTATTCTATCATTGAAGTAATAGCAAATTCTCTGAAGACAAACCCTTTTTACTAAACAAAATAGATAAAAAAAGCACAAACTCTTCCTCGTTAAATTCAAAATATTGCTGTCGTCCTTCAAAACGAATTAGGGCCAGATATGTCATATTATTGAAAAGAAGCGCATGACCACTATTTAATGGCATTATTGTGTATTGTGCTTAGGAAAACATTCAAAATGGATTACAGAAGCGTGCATTTCCCATAATGTGTTAGAATTTGAACACGTTTAACGTTGTTGCTAATGGGCTACCCCTGAACTCACGAGAGCAAACGTCAGAGCAGAAATGGCTGTCAGACGGTAATTAACGCGATCTTAATGACACCTGAGGACACTTCTCTAAAGTACACGTACCAATTAACGTTCCACCTGTAGGGGAGTGCTTGTTTCCGCCCCGGGAGGGTGGCAGTAACCATAAGGTGTGTGTGAGAGACAATCCTAATGCTTCACTGTTACATAGAAGTACAGTAGACATGTACACTGAACGATTTTGATAATTGAATGGTCTTGTTCCTGTGATTAAGTCCTTAAAATAAAATACGAAAATTGGGGAATTTCTCCTTTAATGGATGAGGTCTTGTGCAATTGGTGCATATGCATTACGAATGCCACAACAGAAAAATGGTCTATACTTCACATTTACATTTCCTCCTGTTTTTAGAACGATTTTGTACATACACGGTGCATTGCACATGTGCATGTTTATTACAATGCATTTTCGGAATTAAGCACATCTTTATTTGTAAGAGGTTATGTGTGATATTATTGCAGTTGCACTGCAAACAATGTTGTGGTCAAAAGGTTTACATATCTAAACAACAGAAAGATAAAGAAGCATAAATGGAATGTGTCCATCCTCCGAGTATGTTATTACAAGTATGCAGATAAATGGAATATCAATCACGATTGGGAGGTTGCTGAGACTCATTTGTCGGAGTGATGCAGATACTATGAATTTTGCGCATAGGGACAATGAAATGCAGAGGTACTGACAATACATGTACAGTTTGTTTATTTGGGGTTTGATATCCTTGTCAGTGCCATCTACCAAAATCAGAGTGTACGTAAGGGAGAAAAGAAAAGTTGATGATCAATTATGGTCTATTCGATGTCGTCTAAATCATAAGGCGCCTCATACGACTGATTTGTCGATATCTGAGTACCTATTATAGCGACAAAGATTTATTTAGACTTACTAATGTTACTGGACGTGTTTTTCACCATTTCAAAGGTTTGGAAATACTATTCGTGTTTACTATTGCTCCATATACTAAATATTTGAATTGTTTAATGCCATAGTACTCTTTATTATTCACAGTTGTAAATCAAACGTCGTAATTAATATCTTAGCATGGTAACATAATCCTGACTTGTTTAGAAATTAATAGCATAGTCGTTTTTTGTTTAACTTACAATGCAATTATTTTATCTGGGAATATTGTACTTCTTAGAAATGCAATTAAAATACAACGCAGACTATATAATTTCGATATCAGTACTTACGGACGATAAACAAAGATAATCTTGTATGGACATATTGACATTCAACAATCTTTGCTTAAAATCTTATTCTTCGCATGTTTTTTTCCTCTTTTCAAGAACCATTTAACTGCATTAAAACGATCATAATTCGTTTATAAATCATGGATATCGGAAATTCAATCGAACTGTTGTTAAACAAGGTGACGGATATCGAGGCATGATGCATGATCGAATACATCTAGTTCTACCACAATTCGCTGTGTTATTCCACTCTCAGATCATTGTATAAACACGCAGACTGTTAAATAAATATGAGTTATATACCACACGTGGTATATGACCTTCAAGATTTTTGATTGGTCGAGAAGATGAACTTTGACCAGGAGTACTTTTTCCACGTGCTTTTTGCCACACCTGCTGTTTTGTTTACGTCGTCGGTTGTCAACATCCGACAAATGTTGGTGATTTTGTGAGGTTATGCAGAACCCTGGGTTATTAAGGCAATATCAAAAGATGATACTTATATATTTGATCACTAGTTTCAGGCAAAATTGCTACAGACGCTCGATATCGTTTCGACGTCACACCGTCGCGTGTCCAGGTCGTGAAACCAAAACAAGATCTGTCACAGTGTCGGGAAATATTTCGTTCTCCTATCGCTATTTATACGGTCGGACTATGGCTGAACTTTCACTATAAACGTCAACCATAGAACCGTCACGAAGAAACGTAGGCCTATGGTTTTGGATATTGACAGCGATAAGTTCAACACTTGGCGGGAGGCAGACTTCGTACGATATGCTTACGCGCATATAGTCCGTGGTTAATTTATATAAATTATTGCAATACTGCTACTCTCAATACCTAAAGTCGTTCATCTATTTTATTTTTTCATGAAGTTGTTGCCGAAACATTAATTTTGACAATAATTAAATTTGGAAAAACAAAAGTCATTTTTGAATATTAATGAGTGGCTTTTAGCATATGGGTCATATCACTACGCCATTCTTGTCAACAAACACATGTGTGTATGTTATTTCCGACTGATCATGAGACTGTGGTAGAAACAAATCACACGACTCGTGATTGTTGAGTATGGTATTTATTTCACTCTTGTTAGTTAATTTTCAAAAGTTACAGAAAGACATTCGCTAAAGCTCGTGTTTTTTGTAACTTTTGAAAATTAACTAACTCGAGTGAAATAAATACCATATTCAACAACCACTCGTTGTGTAACCTCTATTTATACGCAATGGACGTTCGAATATTTCACCCATAAACCACTGTTTTTGTATTCGCAGTTATATAGTGATAATGGTTTGCCATTATAAGTCTCTATTAGTCATATAAACCAATCTAATGCGCTGCTGTGTGTGTGAGCTGGGTTAGGTTGAACAGGCAGATACTATAAAGATGTCCTTAAATTACATTACAATGGATAATGGACACAAAAAAGAATGCACTTCTTTAATTTAACATTTCAACAAGGTTATTATTATATTAGTTGTTTCTGAATTGAAGAGACGTTTTAATATTGTAAGCGCATGTACTTTTGGTTTCTGCGTTACTTTGTTGTCCGTCTTCATATGACCCTAGCTGTTGCGAGGACGTTAACCCCCACACAAACAAACAAACCGTTGTCTTGGTAACGTTTTTTTGTATAAATCTTGAATGACTGAACCCTATGTCTTAGAAGTTTGCCTAATCTACTGGTATACAAAATGTTCAAAATGAATGATGTCCCCCAATCTATCAATATCGTTTAAAATATGATTTAACATACACGCAAATATTAAGATATGGTAATAACATGTACAATGTATGTATTGTTTCAAAATTTAAGCTGATTTCGAAAAGAAATTTTCGGGACAAATGAAAATAAACTTTACCCTAAATCTGGTCCAAGATTCGGGCTAGTCCTATCACTCACCAGAGGCATTGGAAATATTCAACCATGTCTGTTGCATTTTATGACATGTAAGGTCCCATAAGTTTAAAAAATACAGTGGAATCGGGGCCATACTTACCCATACATGTAACAATAATAGTTAGCTATAATTTTAGACAGGCTATGCAAGATGAAAATGTAGAGTATTGTATTCTTGCAACTGCCGGTTGTTGTGATATCTCACACGAGTTTTAACACAATGCATGGTACTGCATGGACTGGTAAACGTTTAAATGGTTCCTTAAAGCTCGAGACCCGTATACGGCTATTTCTCCAAGCTACTACAGCACTGGGTATGCTTGATCGATTATACAATTCTTACATTTTACTCCGTTATGACAAAAAACAAAAGCATTGTCATTTGTGAACAACAATTTGGAAGTCCATGGCGCTGTATGTGAATGCGTTGTCCTAGTTGGTGACAAGTGGCTACAGTGTAGGGTAATGTTGCGTAGGGACATTTTTGTATATTAGTCAAATGTTCTACTTTTCTGCTGTAGTTTTGATCTTATCGTACTTCCTCTGTTTCAGATACGGTACGGTAGATACGAGTCTGACTCTGTGACATTCACCACTGGTATCTACAGAATTGACGCTGGTGGTCCTGTTTATAGAGACTCGAGAGGATGTATACAGATTCTACACATGCGCGATCTCTTCAATAACTCGCTGTTAAGTGTCACACGACATGTTATGTAAGAGACAAGTAAGCCACGCCCTTCTGACCAGATCGCAGATGACATCGATTATTTAAATCCTAATTGACTCCCCGTCTCTTTCTCACCTTGCCAACACTACGCTAAGAGGATCCCTTATAAGGTAAGGATCATTTTATCATATCTATATAGATGTGACTCTGTATCCTGATGTACCCTTTAATAGATATTGTGTAAAATCCATGTTCATTGTCGACCTCATACATTTTTTAGATGTACTGTATTATGTGAATTCTTATTCTACGACAGCACATAGGATAGTTTTGTTGTTCATAAATATATGAATAGGACTCATTAAGTTTCAATAAAAAAAAATGCCGTTTTGGTCAAACGTTTATGTCGATGGTATAGTTGGTATAAATGATCATATACATGTAGATGTAACTAAAATGTAACTGCCTTTTGTTGCATGTATATAGGTTATAACATATTTAAATATGGTCATTTTCTTATAACGAAGTTGTGTCGTGTTGTCTTAATATGATTCGTCTATCACCGACACAACATCATGTTAAAGGAAAATGTACCACGTTCTTTTCTGTCTTGTATTTACATCGGATTTTTTATTTTTGATGTTATAGTTTATCACTATGCCCTTTTTATCAATATTAATCGCATAATGAACGCTAGCGCCGATGTATTGTGCTCAGAATATCATTGTAGTGTTGCATTAGGGAGTGAGCGTCAATTTTAATGAGGGTTTTTATGGAATATGTACTAAGCGACTGCTGTTCATTTCAATATATGGAGAAATATTGTTATATTTTCATACTGAATTATTTGTATCGTCGATGCAAAAGGTATCCCTTGAACTCATCTAAATGTTTGCTTCGTACGATGATCTCATGTTATATGCGAGACGAGCGAAACGTCAAAATGACACTTAGCCTAGTGCGTCCCTATCTCTCTGAAAACAGTCGTTTCTGGTATTGGTACTAAACTTAGAGACAATTACCCGACTACACTTTGACGAAACGTAAACACATTTGATTTCGGTTCTGTTTCATGTCCGATTGATGTAATAAGTCTCCAGAGTACGTACACTTAAACACGTCTACACTGTTAACGGTCATGGGATGATTAATTATGAAACTAACGTGATATTGGTCGGTCCTGTTTAATACAGACTTACCATTGGTTAGTTGCGTTGATATAGACATCTCATTGATTAGCCGTGATACATGCATTTCATCGGTCAATTTTTTTATACTGACATTTCATTGGTCATTTGTGTTCAATACAAACAAATTTCATTGGTCATTTGCGTTTGATACATATCATTGATATGTCGTATATAATACAGTTATTACTGGTAATTCGTGTTTGATATAGACATGAATGCTATCGGTAACTTATTGTACTTAAAATGAAATGAAATTTAGTCAGAATAAATAAAATGGTTGTTTTTTGTGTCCAAAAATAGGAAAAACAACGTTAGTCACTGGCTGTACACATCATAAATACTATGTGTAGGGTTTATACCACAAACCGTACGACGTCATCATGACCACCATGACTGACCAGTGTTATGTAATTACATTGTACAGGCCCTGCGAGCGTGAGTATGATTGTTGGTAATAGCCGGCGGACGAGATAAGTGTTCTCGAGACTGACCGTGACTCCGATGTGAAACTCAATATTCTACGCGACGTGTAGGATTGTTTGAAATCATGGAACACAACCTTCGAGAATTAACCAATATGCAAATATTTTAAAAGCGGTTGTATAGATAAAGCATTCCTGAGACTGTACATTGTAATATACATGAGACTTGAAACATGATTCGATGATGAAAAATGTATACGAAACGTAATAAATAACTTCCGGCAGACAGACCTAACCCAGCTGACTTAATGGAGGACATCACAGTAATTTGTACGTAATTACATATGTATTATAGGAATGATAATGAAAGTACGCTACACACATTGTATAATGCCGCTATATAGTGTAGGTCACGTAGTTTTATACGCTACCTACTAGTTATTATTTGTAACATTTGGATTCTTCGTGGAAAAACAGTGCTTTTCATTAAGGATCCCTGTCCCTTGCACATTATTTTTTCGTACATACAGTAATCTCCCCTTAATTAACTCTTCGATATATCTGTAGCTTAGTGTGGGGTCGTAAACAGAGTATACACGTACGTAGGTCAACCGGTTAGAAACTACAGCATGTAGTATACCAATCCAAGGTATGGATCTGGAGTTAATCCCTCTTAATGTTTACAAATCAGAACGGCATTGTTATTTTTTTGTATATTTCTATTGCATTTCATTAAAGTCCCGAGAGGTATGGTTTTCTTATCAAAAAGGATTATCTAAGCTATAGTTATGCCAGCAAAATCGGTTTCCAGTGCATATTTATAGTTTATAGCAGTAATGGGAAGGTTATGATATATGAATAAAAGGAACTGATTGAACTGATTGATTTCGAAACACGGTAATATGTATTTTTCAAATATTTTAGACATGAAAGAGAAACAATTGCACAATACTTAATTGACCTATCAGCTATGTAGTAAGACAATTAACTAATGTCTAATTAAAATTATAAGAGGGTTGATGGGTGACTTGGATAATTTGATGTCACTCCGTGGGTTTGTACATGCAAATCAGCTTTAAGCAATATCAGTCGCACTTTTTATTTAAATCCTAGAATGCACACATGCAGCGCAATTTTAGCTACACAAGCTATATGTTTGGCCAAAAAGAAATCTCATTTTTAGGAACGTGCCTTCTCGAAGAACTTGATGCTTCATTAACAAAGCTCCATTGGGGCTGTTTGATGCTGTGTTCAATGTTTTGTTGGACAGTGTCAAGGTGTATGACATTTGTCTAAGAAACGTGAATGCACCCCGTAACAGAGTACTGGAACTGTAATGTAATTACATAAAGTTTGACACAACGATGGAGAATGGTACAAGTACAAGTAACTGGAGTGTCAAAATCGACAGAAATTGCGAGAAAATGGGTCTTTTTCTGATGGATTACATGTACATTAGAGTAGTAGCTTGGAACACCATTTTATGTCGTACATTACAGTCAAACCAAGTTGATATGTCTACGATGATTTCACTAAAAATGTTTTACATTGAATTTCCACTTGGCATACGACTCAAGTTGTGTTTAAACAAATATCATTTTTCATATCTGGAGGTATAACTCTTAATTAAAACCCTACGAAATAACGCATACCGGAGTTTATATATCTTAATAGAGTGTTGAGTTTCCCTCACAGCTCTGTCTGGTAATTGCTTTTCCCAATTCAAAACGTTGCCACACGGGGACGTGTTTGCTTTTCTCGCAGCAAATTCACACCATTCATTTTTTCCCAGCGAGAATTTACAAAAAAGTCTTAAAGAAATCGCCTTGAAATTGATTTAACAAAAACCTTCAGCATCATCTGTAATCTATTTCCAACAGGAAACCCCCATACGGGGTAATATTTCATATGGAAATATTGTGCTTCTTAATTTGTAGCACTATTGACATTTTATCGGAACATGAGCCGCATTGGTAATCTAGCTACTTTCAGTTCAATCAGTCTCTGTGTTATAACGATCTTGGCGCAATCTAAATCACAGGTCTCCCAGGGACACTTGTGCAGTCGAGGGGTCGCTTAAACTATAACGAAGACTATTTGACTGTAACTTGGACGCTTCAATTAAATAGAAAAACGCTTTAACGTTAACGAGGACGCTTACAATATAACGAAAACGCTTTGACTGTAACTTGGACGCTACAATTGTCACGAGTAACGCTTTAACGTTGACGAGGACACCTAAACTATCACGGAGACGCTTTAACTGTAACTTTGACGCTTCAATTGAAACGAGGAGCGCCTTAACGTTGACAGTGACGCTTAAACTATAAAAGAGATGCGTTGACTGTAACTTTGACGCTTCAATTGAAACGAGGAGCGCTTTAACGTTGACAGGGCCGCTTAAACTATAAAAGAGACGCTTTGACTGTTACTTGGACGCTTCAATTGAAACGAGGAGCGCTTTAACGTTGACAGTGACGCTTAAACTATAAAAGAGACGCTTTGACTGTTACTTGCACGCTTCAATTGAAACGAGGAGCGCTTTAACGTTGACAGGGACGCTTAAACTATACAAGAGACGCTTTGAGTGTAACTTTGACGCTTCAATTGAAACGAGGAGCGCTTTAACGTTGACAGGGCCGCTTAAACTATAAAAGAGACGCTTCGATTCTACCTTGGACGCTTCAATTGACACGGAGAACGCTTTAACGTTAACGGGGACGCTTAACCTCTAATTAGACGAAGCTTTGACTGTAACTCTGAAGCTTCATTTGACACGGAGAACGCTTTAACATTGACAGGGCCGCTTAAACCATAAAGGAAACGCTTTGACTGTAACTTGGACACTTTAATTGTTCTATTGTCGATCCAGGATTTGAAAATGTGTTACTGAATTTGCGATTTTTTAACTATTTTGATTACTTTTAAGACTATGAGTGCATTTTTTTTGATACTTGGAATGCAAAGTATTACAATATATGAATATATATAAGTACTGTTAACTTTTAAACAATAACATGTACATTCCATGTTGATCGACATATCCTTTAGTCCTCACAGGGATGGAAGCAAAATGTTTAAAAAAAATCGTCAATGAGCCCATCGGTCGATTTCCCATCTTTTATTTATTGGCTATTATTATTCTGACATCAATTTCCATGTCGAGTCGGAGGGGTGTTTAGTAATTATCGGTTAATCATGGCTGTTGACACACAATATAAATCTTGTCAAACACACAGGTGACACTGGAGCGACAATCCTTCCCATGACTTGCGTTCTGCACTGTAACACTATCGCTCTGTTGTATTGATTTAAGATCAATTATGTTCAAATTTCTACATTTCATATATTAAAACCAAGTTGTACACACCTTTTATAAAACAGCTAATGTGCATATTGGCAACACTAGCCGTCTCATGTGATGACATAAATATTGCAGACATTACGTGATGAGGCGAACTGGATGTGTAACTTGATGTGCTTGACTGTGGTGAACCGCTACCGTACCGGAAATAGATTGTAAATGATATATGACACACAAATATATTAGATAGTCCACGTCATCATGTTACATAATCGATATGTTAAGTCATGTTTCGGCTGCTGATTTATAATATATTTAAAACATGACTTTATGACGTCACAATTGTAACGGTGAAATTTTATAATTTGCCAGGCGAAACTAAAATTCAACGTAAAAATGTAAATATATGAAATAATATTTTATAGTTCAATATGTGAAGGCAAAGCTTTTCGTTGTAACGTTGGCATTTCCCTTTTGTATATAAAATTCAATGTAAAAATTTAAACATAAAAGTTTTGATTATTTTAAAAATGTACATTTCGAGAATCACAAGTTCATGCTTCAGTACCTAAACATGTTTTGAGCAAGGATTAAGTAAAGGTTATTGCAAAACATTTCAAATAAATTGGTAAAGATTTCACAACATCCTTTATATTCTAATGTGTATGAATGATTATTCTGTATTGTTTATTATACATACAAAGTACAATGTGTATACATACCTGCAGACTACAAAATGCTAAGGACTACGTGTGGTGTTTGTGTTTTTGTCCCAACAAACAATGTAATAAAACGAAGCTTCACAATGTTATTATCATTTGGGGACCGCAGTACTTTTATACTAATATAATCATATTAATTTTTTATTCTGAAACAACATTAATTGCTTTTTAATTGGTTTGTTCTCGTCAAATACAATTTACTTGTAGAACAAATGTTAATGCTTAAATGATTTATTGATTCTATCCTGTACCTTTTTATTGTTTAAAGTAGTTCTGATCTGATCCATAACCGCCATGTCATACAATATCAATAGCCAGAACGCCATTGAGTGACACTTTTCAAGGTTGATAAATGGAACACAATTGGTACGACTCTATATTATGAAAACCCATCAGCCTAATGAGACTCCAAGGTAACATTTGAAATGGCGATATTTTCATTTTTGTAAAAACTAAAATCAAATTTTACATGTTATGGTATTCAAAACGATCTTTCGCCACTGTTATGTATACAAATTGTCGTTTTCATGCGATTGTTTTCAAACGAAATATAATCTGAACATTTGACTTCAGTTTAGGTAAAGCTACGTGTACGGAAGCTTTGTAAAAGCAAATCAAGGCCATTAAAATGCCAGAACGGTATTTTGTCGTTAATGCGGCAGGTTGCTGATGATCAACATGGCCTATGATTTCAATAGCTTTTCCGGAACGTGTCATAAAAAATGTAATAACACGTTAATTTCACGTGCATTTGAAGATACTTCTGGCTTGGTAATTTATCGTCAAGTTCAGAGAGTACGAATAGCATATTGCAATGCTAAATGACATAACGGTTAATTTGTTTTACAATAAATCTGAATAAAACAACAAATATTGATCGGACCGGCCGGAAATGCAAACCGAACTGACATTCGTGTACAGTTAGGAACCGGATGTCATTTCAATTGAAAGTAAAGGCATGCGCATGTCCACACGTGGTTTTTGATACAGGAAAGATGTACATGTACGGATATCATGCCAGTTTCAAACTTCAAACCAGTGATTTCTATCATATAAGAATAAAATTGGCAATGTCGGTTCTTTGTTCAATGATTGTTTAGATGTGTTGTTCTGTTTAAACGTGCACCATTTTTTTGTTATAATAAATCAAACCATAAGCAGGGTGTTAACGAAGTTTGGTTAATATCATATTACGGTATATACTTATTTTGGCTTATATCATATTACGATGTATTCAGAATTTGGTTGATATCATTTTGGTTGATATCATATTTAGGTGTATACAGATTTGGTTAATATCATATTAAGGTGTATACATATTTGGTTTATATCATATTACGGTGTATACAGATTTTGCTTATATCATATTACGGTGTATACATTTTTGGTTTATATCATATTACGGTGTATACAGATTTGGTTGATATCATATTACGGTGTATACTTAATTTGGTTCATATCATATTACGGTGTATACAGATTTTGTTTTCTATCATATTACGGTGTATACACATTTTGGTTAATATCATATTAAGGTGTATACAGATTTGGTTTATATCATATTACGATATATACATATTTGGTTCATATCATATTACGATGTATACAGATTTGGTTTATATCATATTACGATGTATACACATTTTGGTTTATATCATATTACGGTTATACAGATTTGGTTCATATCATATTACGATGTATACATATTTGGATTCTATCATATAACGGTATATACTGAATTTCGTTTGCATTTTTTCATATCACGGTATGTGTATATTTGGTTGATATCATGTTACGGTGTTTAAAGATTTGGTTCCTATCATATCACGGTGTATACATATTTGGTTGATATCATGTTACGGTGTATACAGATTTGGTTATTATCATATTACGGTGTATACACATTTTGGTTTATATCATATTACGGTGTATACAAATTTGGTTTATATCATATTACGATGTATTCAGAATTTGGTTGATATCATATTACGGTATATACAGAATTTCGTTTGCATTTTTTCATATCACGGTATATACACATTTGGTTGATATCATATTTAGGTGTATACAGATTTGGTTAATATCATATAACGGTGTATACATATTTTGGTTTATATCATATTACGGTGTATACAGATTTGGTTGATATCATATTACGGTGTATACAGATTTTGTTGATATCATATTACGGTGTATACTTAATTTGGTTCATATCATATTACGGTGTATACAGATTTGGTTGATATCATATTACGGTGTATACAGATTTGGTTGATATCATATTACGGTGTATACATATTTGGTTAATATCATATTACGGTATATACTTATTTTGGCTTATATCATATTACGGTGTTTACATATTTGGTTTATATCATATTACGGTGTATACAAATTTGGTTTATATCATATTACGATGTATTCAGAATTTGGTTGATATCATATTATGGTATATACAGAATTTCGTTTGCATTTTTTCATATCACGGTATATACACATTTGGTTGATATCATATTTAAGTGTATACAGATTTGGTTAATATCATATTACGGTATATACTTATTTTGGCTTATATCATATTACGGTGTTTACATATTTGGTTTATATCATATTACGGTGTATACAGATTTGGTTAATATCATATCACGGTGTATACATATTTTGGTTTATATCATATTACGGTGTATACAAATTTGGTTTATATCATATTACGATGTATTCAGAATTTGGTTGATATCATATTATGGTATATACAGAATTTCGTTTGCATTTTTTAATATCACGGTATATACACATTTGGTTGATATCATATTTAAGTGTATACAGATTTGGTTAATATCATATCACGGTGTATACATATTTTGGTTTATATCATATTACGGTGTATACAGATTTTGTTGATATCATATTACGGTTTATACAGATTTGGTTAATATCATATTACGGTACATACATAATTTGGTTTCTATCATATTACGGTGTATACAGATTTTAGTTTATATCATATTACGGTGTATACTTTTTTTGTTTTTTATCATATTACGATGTATACAGATTTGGTTTATATCATATTACGGTGTATACAGATTTGGTAAATATCATATTACGGTGTATACATGTTTTGGATTATATTATATTACGGTGTATACAGATTTTGGTTTATGTCATATTACGGTGTATACAAATTTAGTTTACATCATATTACGGTGTATACAGATTTCGTTTATATCATAGTACGGTACATAAATATTATGGTTTATATCATATTACGGTTTATACAGATTTGGTTTATATCATATTTCGGTATATACATAATTTGAATTATATCATATTACGGTGTATACAGATTTAGTTTAAATCAGATTACGGTGTACACAGATTTAGTTTATATCATATTACTGTACATAATTATTTTGGTTTATATCATATTACGGTTTATACAGATTTGGTTTATATCATATTTCGGTATATACATAATTTGAATTATATCATATTAAGGTGTATACAGATTTTGTTGATATCATATTACGGTTTATACAGATTTGGTTTAAATCATATTACGGTGCATACAGATTTCGGTTCATATCATATTACGGTATATACATAGTTTGGTTTATATCATATTACGGTGTACTCATAATTTGGTTCATTTCATATTACGCTATATACAGACTTTGCTATATATCATTTTACGGTATATACATAATTTGGTTTATATCATATTACGGTACATAAAGATTTTGGTTTATATCATATTACGGTGTATACAGATTTAGTTTAAATCAGATTACGGTGTACACAGATTTAGTTTATATCATATTACTGTACATAATTATTTTGGTTTATATCATATAACGGTTTATACAGATTTGGTTTAAATCATATTACGGGGCATACAGATTTCGGTTCATATCATATTACGGTATATACATAGTTTGGTTTATATCATATTACGGTGTACTCATAATTTGGTTCATTTCATATTACGCTATATACAGACTTTGCTATATATCATTTTACGGTATATACATAATTTGGTTTATAACATATTACGGTGTATACATCATTTGGTTAATATCATATTCCGTATATAAAGATTTTGGTCTATATCATATTACGGTATATACATACTTTGATTTATATCATTATACGGTTTATACAGATTTGGTTTATATCATATTACGGTGTAGACAGATTTGGTTGATATCATATTACGGTGTATACAGATTTTGTTGATATCATATTACGGTTTATACAGATTTGGTTTAAATCATATTACGGGGCATACAGATTTCGGTTCATATCATATTACGGTATATACATAGTTTGGTTTATATCATATTACGGTGTACTCATAATTTGGTTCATTTCATATTACGGTATATACAGATTTTGCTATATATCATTTTACGGTATATACATAATTTGGTTTATAACATATTACGGTGTATACATCATTTGGTTAATATCATATTCCGTATATAAAGATTTTGGTCTATATCATATTACGGTATATACATACTTTGATTTATATCATTATACGGTTTATACAGATTTGGTTTATATCATATTACGGTATATACATAATTTGAATTATATCATATTACGGTGTATACAGATTTGGTTAATATCATATTACGGTATATACATAATTTGGATTATATCATATTACGGTGTATACAGATTTCGATTTATATCATTTTACGGTATATACATAATTAGGTTTATATCATAATACGGTGTATATAATTTGGTTTATATCATAGTACGATACATAAAGATTTTGGTTTATATCATATTACGGTGTATACAGATTTTGGTTTATGTCATATTACGGTGTATACAGATTTTGGTTTATGTCATATTACGGTGTATACAAATTTAGTTTACATCATATTACGGTGTATACAGATTTCGTTTATATCATAGTACGGTACATAAATATTTTGGTTTATATCATATTACGGTTTATACAGATTTGGTTTATATCATATTACGGTGTATACAGATTTGGTTTGTATCATATTACGGTGTATACAGATTTAGTTTACATCATATTACGGTGTATACAGATTTGGTTTATATCATATTACTGTACATAAATATTTTGGTTCATATCATATTACGGTATATACAGAATTTCGTTTGCATTTTTTCATATCACGGTATATACACATTTGGATGATATCATATTTAGGTGTATACAGATTTGGTTAATATCATATAACGGTGTATACAGATTTTGGTTTATATCATATTACGGTGTATACATATTTGGTTGATATCATATTACGGTGTATACAGATTTGGTTTATATCATAGTACGGAACATAAATATTATGGTTTATATCATATTACGGTTTATACAGATTTGGTTTATATCATATTACGGTACATAAATATTTTGGTTCATATCATATTACGTTATATACATAATTTGGTTTATATCATATTACGGTGTATTAAAAATTTGGTTTATATCATATTACGGTATATACATAATTTGGATTATATCATATTACGGTGTATACAGATTTAGTTTACATCATATTACGGTGTATACAGATTTGGTTTATATCATATTACGGTACATAAATATTTTGGTTCATATCATATTACGTTATATACATAATTTGGTTTATATCATATTACGGTATATTCATAATTTGGTTCATATCATATTACGGTGTATACATAATTTGGTTTATATCATATTACGGTGTATACATATTTGGTTTATATCATATTACGGTACATAAATATTTTGGTTCATATCATATTACGGTGTATACATAATTTGGTTTATATCATATTACGGTGTATTGAAAATTTGGTTCAAATCATATTACGGTATATACAGATTTTGCTATATGTCATTTTACGGTATATACATAATTTGGTTTATATCATATTACGGTGTATACATAATTTGGTTTATATCATATTACGGTACATAAAGATTTTGGTTTATATCATATTACGGTGTATACATATTTGGTTTATATCATATTACGGTGTATACATACTTTGGTTTATATCATATTACGGTATATACATAATTTGGTTCATATCATATTACGGTATATACATATTTGGTTTATATCATATTACGGTATAACATAATTTGGTTTTTGTCATATTGCGGTGTATTCATAATTTGGTTCATATCATATTACGGTATATATATAATTTGGTTCATATCATATTACGGTGTATACATAACTTTGTTCATATCATATTACGGTGTATACATAATTTGGTTCATATCATGTTACGGTATATACATATTTGGTTTATATCATATTACGGTATACATAATTTGGTTTATATCATATTACGGTGTATACAGATTTCGGTTTATATCATATTACGGTGTATACATAATTTGGTTTATATCATATCAATGTGCAGAAATATTTTGGTTCATATCATATTACGGTATATACATAATTAGGTTTATATCATATTTCGGTATTTACATAAATTGGTTCATATCATATTACGGTATATACATAATTTGGTTCATATCATATTACGGTATATACATAAATTGGTTCATATCATATTACGGTTTATACATAATTTGGTTCTTATTACGGTATATACATAATTTGGTTCATATCATATTACAGTGTATGCAGATTTTGGTTTATATCAAATTACGGTATATAAAGATTTTGGTTTATATCATATAACTTTATATACAGATTTTGGTTTGTATCATATAACGATGTATACAGATTTTGGTTTATATCATATTACGATGTATATAGATTTTGGTTTATATCATATAACGGTGTATAAAAATTTGGTTTACATCATATAACGGTGTATACAGATTTGGTTTATATCATGTAACGGTCTATAAAGATTTTGGTTTATATCATATTACGGTATATACAGATTTTGGTTTATATCATATAACGGTGTATACAGATTTGGATTATATCATATTACAGTATAATCACATTTTCATTGATACCATATTACGGTGTATAATAATTTAGTTTATATCATATTACGGTGTTTAGAGATATATACTAGCGGAAAAAAAGAAACTGTGCATGCCTAAAATGTGTTATAAAAATAAATGTGTATGACGTAGAACAACATGGTTTTCAGGGACAATTTATTTGTTATTTATTAACAGTTGCATTCCATTTTCCACGTTATGGAATCAATAAGTTCGCTCAGGAGTGNATTTCATCCCAGACGTGTTCAATGGGCGACAGATCGGGGGATACAGCAGGCCAGGGCAACACGTCAACGTTCTGCTGGGCCAGAAAGTCCATAGCGACACGAGCTGTGTGTGGCCTGGCGTTGTCCTGCTGTAGCGTAATGTGACGTTGCTGCCCTTGCACGAATGGAACGACGTGGGTCCGGAGGATCTCGTCACGGTAACGTAGCGCGTTCAAATTCCCGTTAACAACCACCAGAGGCGTTCTCCCGTTGGCTGTGATGCCGCCCCAAATCATAACGCTGCCTCCGCCGAAAGAACGTCGTTGTACCACACACGCGTCACGGAAACGTTCTCCAACGCGACGATACACTCTGGAACGGCCGTCACTACTATCCAGGTGGACTCGCGACTCGTCCGTTAACAAAATGCCTGCCCAATCCCGTCGAGTAAATCGCAGATGCCTTCTGCACCAGTCCAGACGTGCTACACGATGACGTGACAGAAGAACTGGGCAGATTACAGGACGTCGCGGTCGGATAGCTCGTTCACGCAATCGGTTCCGTACAGTTCTCGGGCTTATTGGTAGCAACCAAGGGATTGTCCGTGCAGTCAAGCTAGCCGTTTCTCAAATGGACAAGCCGAATATTGTTGTCCTGTTGACGTGACGTCACACGTGGATGTTACGCACGAGGTCGATCGCCGACGTGGCAAAACTGTTGATGTCGTCTCCACAAATCCCGGATTGTGTTTTGATGGACATGAAAACGTGTAGAGACAACGGCTTGGCCCATACCAGCTTGAAGCATACCAATACTCCGGAGGCGGTCATTTTCATTGAGCCTCGACATAGCATTAATCACAAATTAAAACGTTATAATGCTGTTTTCACTCTTCACTGGTCTCAACAGTGTAAAAATAAACTTTCGTTGTCGAATTGGATGGCTGGACGAGAAAAACGTGCAAACTGGTCAACGCCTATAGAGAGCAAACTGCACGGGAAAAACTGTCAATGACACACGGATAGTGTGTATGTGTCATACTCGGTCATGAATGTTTATGTATATACAGTTGGTAATACTCTCCGCATGCAGTTTCTTTTTCCGCTAGTATACATAATTTATATGTTTTTAAAGATATTTTTTTCTGGTATGGAAATATTATGGGTATGACTCTTTTAAACAGGTCTTAGTAAGAAAATAATTTTCGCCCTGGCAAAGAATCAAAAATATATTTATCCTTTATCGTTTTAATCTATCGAATATTTAACTTTATACTCGCATGTGAATATCCTTGCCCTAACTTAGTCAACGCGATCAACACGAACATTTCTACATCTCCAGAGTTTCCACTATTTTCCCGATTTCCTTGTAAATATATCATTTTTGCATCGATAAACACTTTATATTTAATTCAAGAATTAATCACTCTCGGAAAACCAGGTTAATTGAGCATCGAAATAGAAAACAAAGGATTGCCTTTTTACAGAAATACTGAAACATCGGTGGTCATATTGCCTATCATGAATTATAAATCAGTCGAGAATTAGTGTTCGGTTTTATAACACGGAAGTTCATATTGGTGATAACCCTCAAATCGTATGCCAAGCATCTCGACAACTGTTTATACAATGTAGGCATTCCAATCATGTGCCTGTGTTTTATAGAGAAGAAATCTGGTTTTTCGTCTCTATGGATGGGTATGGTGTGGCAAAATAAAATGGAATTGAAACACTCACTGGGATGAACACGACGCTATACACTACTTGTTTATATGACTAACGTCTGTCGGTAGATATAAAGTTTTACGATTGGTTCCGATCCACAGCCTCCCATTTGGAATATTTGCATGCAATCTATGAGGATAGTAAGATTGTTGTTATGTAACCATCCGGAATCGCCAACAGAAGATACAATTTGTTTAAGAGTCCTGTTTGAACAATATTACATGTATTATATCCTAGACCGATGAGCATTAAACAACACTCGTACCGACATCGAACACGCCAGATCCCCTCTCACGACCCCACCTAACTCAACAAAACGCCACACAATATCACCACACCCCCAACATTATATAATAACAGCCAACATAACAACAATGTTTAGACACCAACAAACTCTACAACATAACACCAGGATGCTAAATGTTGTTTATTTATGTAACTCACGCAGGTAGCAAGGCCAATTCAACCAACACCAAGACCCCATAAAGCACACAATACCAGCCCAATTCGCACAAACACAAATTCATATTTATCTTTACTTTTCTCTCTCTCCAAATGCAATTAAGTATTTCTTTGTCTGCACTGTCGCTATTATTTCATTGTCCATATATCTTTTTAAGTTATGACCATCCAACCAACCTTTTTTTGGATCCAGTGCCATTATTGGATCATACTGTCGTTATTACATAAGAAACCTATATGTATTACATATGCAATGTACATGTTTAATACCACGTACAAGATTACGGATTATTTTGCAAAGAAAGTATTCCTTTTGTAGTACAATATACATTTAACAACCTACCGTTTTGACACTTTTGTATAAAACCTGCCCGAAGAACCTATCAACAGTTGGACGTCGGTAGTGATAAAATAGTCCCATGCCTGTATTTCCTAGCTTATATTATATTTGACAAAATAGTATAAAACGCAGTTTCTCAGTAAAATCTATTTTTGTTATAATCATACATAATCTTAGCTCTGTTTCAACGGCATTATAATGTTCAGATTCAATGTCAAGAGTGTTATCCTACATGCAATATTGACTATTTTTTTTGATACTAGAGAAAAAAAGCTTTGTTTAATAAAATTGTATTTGAAAATTACCTTGTGTCAATAAAATAAGCTTTCAAGCCGCCTCGCAGTTCTTGAATAAAAATACTATGCATGCAGTAGTTGAATTTTGTTTTCAACAGACTTTTTTTCCAGTTTGCAAATATGGAACAATCTTAATATTGTTAAAATCTACATGAATCGGGTTTGACTTGACTTCAGGTTTCTTTGTCTTGTTGTGACGTTCAGCTCCAGCTTTGCATTATAACACGATTTTAGTTAATAGTTTTTCATATTTAAATGTTCAGGCAGTACATTTGTAGGTCATGTTAGTGTTTTTACACTGTATATGTAATAAATACCTTTTCAATTTCAAATTATAACATGAAATTATGAGCAGTTTTATTTGCATGTAATCATCCATGATGTAAAGGAGATGTGCATGTTAAGTGTATCATGTTGATACATCTACAGTCTATAATGTCTCGATATCATGTACTTCACACACATATTTCTGCATGCAACATATGTATAAAATTACGTTATAGTTACAGTATTACATATTGAAATTTAACATTCTTTATTTTACAGTACTAATAACGTGTGTGTGTGCCTAAATTTCATCTTCAAATAGGTGAATCACTAACTGAAAATCAAATCTAAAGTAAAAAGATTGTCCGTGGAGATTGTCCGGACTATCATATGCCCATCGTCTTGACGGTATATATGGATGACCATGTGGTGCAGTGGATAGCGCACTAGCCTTTTACCAAGGCGGCCATGAAAAGGTTGGGGTCACCTGCCCGACCACCTGGGTTTTTTCCGGGTACTCCGGTTTCCTCCCACACTAAAACCCCCTTCGTGCTAACATACGGGCTAACAAGAGGGATTAATATGAGTTGAAATAATTTGTTTCATGATTGTTGTAAAATAAATAAAGTTCATATTTATATTATAGTATATTTGACAGTATATAAAATGGAAATCGTTCTGTATATAAAACAATCAATAATTTGAATTTTTCTGTGTACTATACTCAGAGACATAACAAGGCTTCGCATGTACTCGGTACAACAACAAACAGGTATCATATGACAGCATAAAATCGTTATAATGTATATAATAGTAATTTCCTAATTTCTGTTTACAAAGATATGTTAAAGATACATCATTTCTTTTTTCGGAATAATCAGGACACAATCCTAGGATGCCGTTGTTATATATAACATTTTTGAATAATTACATATACAGCTTATCTTCATAATTATCAGACGTCACTGTGTTAGTCATTGCGACCTGTCAATATTTCCTGTCGAGACGCCCGACTATTAAATGATTAACGCGTCTGTGTCAGTAATGAGATTAATGTATTTATTAGTTACATTATCTGTGATAGCTTTCCAAGTCAAATTTGGACAAAAATGATCTCATTTTCCGGAGATTTTATCTTAATGCTTCTTATAAAACAACGCGATGTCGTGACACTATACTCGACCGTATGTGCTTAGATCAGCCCTAAATACATACCATTACAGCAGTATGTTAACTGAATCACGAACACGTATAGATAAAACTACCAGCAATCCCTGGAGTAGGAAGTGGGACACATTGAACCCCTAGTGGAATATGTAAATATTTACAATAATTTCTCCTGTTTATCGGTAGTTGTGTCAACTTAACAAAACTGTTATAATTAACCAGTTGATTAACACTCCCCATCCATTGGATTGATTATCTCAAATCCTGACCTGTGACCCTACATTCCTCGATTACGGATACCGATGCGCGATATAGTACCACAATTAACGCTTACATTAAACCAGTTACTGACATTACGAACAGGAATAATTAATCAAAATCGAACGAATCATTAAACAAAATACTTGCGTATAGAATTGTAAACATAATTGGGTGAGTTTTGAACATTAATGAGCAACTTAATCAGTTCTAGCAAATTCCTACCCAGCTTGACCCCTACCGTTCATAAATAAATTATTCTGATCTCACTTCATAGTAACTTACAAAATGTGAGAGATAATGATCCACAACTAGGGATAATTTCACATTGTTTTTGGAGGAACGGTTATCCTCTCGTGGAACAACTGAGTGATTTAAGTTGATAAATGTATAGCAAAGTTACTGTACCTTGTTGCAACAAATGTTAAGGCGACCACCACCGGTGTATGAATCATGATTTGGGTCAATGCCAACGTCACGGTTATGTAAATACAATGAACTACTGTTGAATGTAAATACGAAGGTCAAGGCCACGGCTATATGTATAGTGAAATTTAACAAACTACACGAGGTGTAGTGCCACTAGGGAAGGTGTTTGCTAATCAACGGGAAAATACATAAGTGACTACATTACCATAATTCGAGATGAGAACCGATGAAGCCAGGATAAAATACGAAGAAATATTTACATTTGCTGTGAATTGCCACTAATTAACACTACCAAGGTCAGTTCCGTGTTGCGATACAGCATCATAACACTTGCGTAGTAATATCTCATCGGGTCCGACTAACCACCGGATCGCTGTTACCCTCCGCACTAGCACGCATATACATGTAAGCTAAATAATCCACTATGATTCAATTATATCCCCCGTTTTATGTAAGACTATTATGAAATGTGAATTCAATAAATTGATTGATAAAATTATGGAAATTGTATCGTTGTTTTTGTGTATATTTCCACGAACTATATTTGTTACGGGGGAAGTAACGAGACAACATTCCGTGAGCAATTCAATGGGCTGTTTTACCTCTAAAACAAACACCGTGAAATTCGAATTTTAAAGTGCGTTATGAACTTAAAAATGAAATTAAGAAAATGAAAAAAGTATATATAAGAATAAAACAGGATTCTTTTCCGTGTGATGGTCCTAAAACGCGCGTTATTAATTTTGTCTGGAATCCTGTTCCGTGTTACAGGATTACATGAAATAACATAGTGACCTTTGGAAACGTAAAACAAAAATAAGACCAGATGGGCTGAAAGGGTAGGCGTTTTCGGCTTGATTGACGACACCCGCCTAAACATTTAGATCTGGTCAACTTCAAGTTAAATCATGTCCTCATAGGTAGAAACGAGGTAGTGTTTACAAACGAACACGGAACACTGATGGGCATAATCAAAAAACTGTTCGTATATGTTATTTGTAAAAATGACAATCTTACGTATCTAAAAATGTAATTAAACTTTAATCAAATCTTGCTATGCATGTTATAGATAACACCGCCAAGTCAATAACAAGACCACATAGTATTGTTACATTATTAACGACATAAGCTGATATACGATGGCATGTCAGTCGAATGTTCTGTAATAACCGATAAAGATATAGCGTGTATGTAAGTAATATCCTTTCAAAAATGGAATTATCAATGAGGAGCATATTTATGAAATACCTCTTTACAAGATAAAACTGTTTTCCCCTTCAACTGATACTGAAAACATGCAGACGTGATTCATTTGTAATTTTCCGTAATCAGAGCATGTATTGCTGTTCCTAGCGTGACTTTCCGGAAATAACTGTCTGTTAGGAAGAATCGTTGTACATGCATAACGCATAAAAATGAAGGACATACTATGTTTCTTCAGACGAAAATACATCAATTTTAAACTACATTCGCTGACATTGATTTAGCAAGATTGTATTTCTTTGATTTGTCAATCCATTTAGTTCCCTGAAAGTAATATTGAAGAAAGACTGTTAAAGATGTGTAGTGGACCTCAATTTGTGTTCATTTTATAGTACGGTCATTGTAACTGCTTTTTTAACGGTATGTATCAAGCAATAAGTTGAATAAGAAACAGCAATAACCCCAGACGGAAATATATCGAAGCCAAATGTTTTAAACTCAAGCGACTGCCTTGTTCTATTCTGAAACTACGCAAGAGCTGGATGGGACTGCGGATTCTCGTTTTGTTTCGGTAAATGCCATGGTCACAAAGGATACCCCCCCCCCCTAAATATTGCACACATGTATCACATGTATCATTTTGGTGACGAGGAAAAGAATCTCCAACTCGTTTCAGATTCCTATGAGATTTATGAAACTCCTTGTTCTTTCATTTATTAACGCATTGCCTCGCAACGACAGAAAAAATAGGATTTTTTTTTTTTTATAAATTTCATATAAGTGAAACCTATTGAAGATCCTTTGTGCGTAATGAAAATGTTATTATATATCATGCTACGAAGTATCTAATAGAGAATTTCATCAAGGTTTTTGGTACATTAATCATCTTGTGCTAATGATAAAGCACAATATACGAAATGGGTATACTATACCAATAGAAAAAGCAGCTTAAAACACACCATTGAACAGTTTTTGGGTGTTTGGCCAATCCTCATATGAGCCACGACCTTGAGAATAATAACGTAGCCGCACGCAGTGTCGTTACACGCTCGTGATTCTACAAACAATATAACGTTGGCCTAGGTTATCAATATAAGCAATATGCTGCTAGTGGTTTGGGTAGGAATCTGTGATTAGTTTTAACACGCAATAGAGTGTGTGTCACTGACGACAACTTAAATGACTTGAACTGATGGACTGGAGCAAGGTCATTACTGAAGGTCGGGCGAGGGAAAATCTATACAAGATTTTTCAATCCGAAAGCGTGAGTAGTAAATCGATCATAAATGTCATGGGTGTCTTCTAATGTTCAAAAGAGGAAGTAAACGTGTTCGGAGAAAGGTTCATATCAGTTTTTGTTTTGACAAATATGTAACTTCATATAAATCACAGGTCCTTTTGTGTTATGCATTTAATACACCAATTGCATATCTTCTGTATATGGCCGTGTATAATAGCATCGATCGCGACGTCTGAATTCAGACAATTGTATGACGTCACATTGAAGATAAGATTAAATTGAAGTCAAAATGTTGACTTAATGTCTTAACAATGGAAAAACTAGAAAATGGACAAAGATCCGAAGGAGACGTTTATTTCACAAAATGTACATGTTATCCGACTTTATAAGTTGAGCAAGATTTCGGTCATTTAAGTTACGTAGTCGTTACATCTGACAAAGTCTCTATACCAGTAAATACTGTTTTGGATGAATTGGTGTTGTCATACAGAGAAATAAGACAAATTTTACAAAGTTTAATGACAATAACACAAGTATACACCATTAGCTATTCAACAATATTCAATACACTGCAGTATCCCAAGATAGTATTTGAGCCTTTTCGGGAACCGGTAGGTGTGCACAGACTGCCACAGTAATACTCTGTTGTCGATGATCATACTACACAAACGTAAGGGATTTGATTCACCACTGTACAGTACCCAGGCCGACTCATATTTTCTGCTTGTACGTACACAGTGCACATTGCCAAAAACGCTGACAATTATTCATTGTTTATTCTGTATTTGTCCCGTTATCAGGTTTAGTCGTTGTTTATTCTGGGGCAGTCTTGGTGAACAGTACTGATTGTACACATCATTTTCAGTTGGTTCTTAGAAATATTTACATAAAATGAAATAAAGATAATTCGGAAAGATGCTTTTTGAAAATGCTAGAGTTCATTACATAACCAAACAACAGACACAATAAACTGCTTTCAAACTTTATTTGTTTATGTTGTTTAACCTTTTTGTGATACGTGCTAGTGTACACAAATATTGCACCCTTTTCTAGTCGATCCAATTCTGTGTTCTTATAAAATCTAATTAATGAAAGAGCTTTTTGTATCGAATAGATGACGTATAAACGGAAATACAATGTAATATTTTACGCTCTGATATATTAAATTATACGAGTTTCGAGAACTTTTTGTATCTGATTCATTGCGTACAATTTGTCTGTTTGTTTGTTTGTTTGTTTTTGTTTAACGTCCTATTAACAGCTAAGGTCATTTAAGGACGGCCTCCCCTGTGTGCAAGATGCATGCGTGTAGTGTATGTGTGTGTATTTTGGGAGGCTGCGATATGTTCGTGTTTGTCTCCTTGTGATAGCGCGGAACTGATGCCGACTTTATAGTGCTACCTCACTGAAACATACTGCCGAAGACACCCAGCAGGACGCCCCACCCGGTCACATTATACTGACAACGGGCGAACCAGTCGTCCCACTCCTAATTTGCTGAGCGTTAAGCAGGAGTAGAAACTACCATTTTTAAAGACTTTGGTATGTCTCGGCCAGGGGACAGAACCCAAAGCCTTCCTCACAGGGGCGAACGCTCAACAAATGGCCAAAAGTGAGGCATTGTCAAGGGAGACATTAGGAAGAAGAAAGTTATTTAGAAAGGAGAGAAGAGATAAGGTCCCAAATTTAGTCGCCTCTTACGATCATGCAATTGGGGGCAGCAGGTACAATTCTTACGCCCTACCTGCAGGGAAGCGTACAATTTGTAATTAAAAATACTACAAACTCCTCATTATCGTCTTAAAGAGCTAAATTATAACCATGGGCTAATTACTTAGACCCGTTAATGTGATCTACAATGTAACCTTCGTGTTTTTTTCCGGATTTGGCAGAAGACAGTATAGCGGGTATTATAATACACCTTGTTTCGCAGAAGTATTTCGTAAGGGATCACAAAATGTTTCGTTTCGTTTTGATGTCTCCAAAATTCCTGTCGCCTTTTCGTGTTAACATTGATTAAGCATTTAATGTTGACACTGATATTTATTTGCTTGAAATTATTCCCCACTACGGGATCATAACCAAACCATGGATCCGTATTCTTGAAACAGTTTTTATAGAAATTTTGTGCTGAAACTAACTTTCTTACGAATAATTAAAATCGTGTGACATCGTGTCTCCCAGAAGATGTTCTTCGAATGTTTTTTTCTCAATTTATCACCGGAAAAAGAAATTGCGCTTGAGCACTGGATCTAAGTTTGAACATAATGACGGTTCCATGGATAGATAAGGCCTGGTGTCTGTATAAGGATTCACACAACTAAATCGTTTAGCAAATAGCTTTAATAGTTGAAGATCAACACTAGTGACAACTGTCTATATCCATAGATACATACCCGACAAAGGATTCATATCAATCCACCATCACATATTAAAATCTGCTAAAACTATACGTTTTTCAAAGATTAAATATCAGTAGGTGTCATTCAATGTACCATTGTAAAATATTTCCACAATTACCCGTTTAAATTTCTCAGAAGCGCTGTACTTGACCGGAACAAAATTTAGGTAGGGATTACACTTACAGATAGGCTGATGTAGTTGTGCGAGTCCTACAACGGTTGTGTGACATTGATGTTGGTTTCCGTTTCAGTTAGGGGCGGTACATTTTATAGAATTACGCAAGAGACTACGTCATATGATTATTTATTAATACTCTAGTTACTGAAGTAACTGTATTGCTGCATGTAAGTTTTTTTTGATAAAAGAGTGTTCTCTGATACATGAATCTATTCGCTTTAAAGTTTCTTGTCAGTGACATTTTTTAATGAATAAAAGTGTTTACTTCAAGGTGGTGTTTAAAGAACATAATTCACTATCAAACTAGCGCTAATCAAACTAATGTCTTGCATGCTGATGATCTAAATTATAAAATATTACATCCTATATCATTATATAAAGGCAATGAAGTATGTGATCACCAAAACGTTACATACAAATATAGACATTCATGGTCACATAATATCCATCATCATGGTTAAAAAATTGTTACGCTCGTCACTCCAAAATAAAAGAAAAATAGCATAATTATAACATGAATTATCTCAATTATTTGTTATAAATATCAATAATGTCAGCAAAATTTCCATACGAAATCATTTATAATTTTGCATGACTCGGATCAGATTTAGAGAAGTCGGGTTTTTTATATATAATGATGATATATAGCTCGTAGAACTGTGTGAGCGAATTTATACGTCGTTATTCATCTGCTGTTCAAGCACAAGTCCTGTGCTATCTCATGGAGTTGTGGAAAGACTCGCTGTGACATGGTTGTCCATGGATGACGTCAGCGGAAGTTGTAATAATACCTGTCATACCACATTTATAATGTTCACTGTGGTGTGTTCGTCGGAAAAACAGCCCAGCTTACAGCGCTTGTCCTCCACCAATTACAGAGGAAATGATCGCGTTAGTATAATTCACAGACAATTGTTATCTGATTTGCTGTGTCTTTGGTTATTGTCACACAACTCTAATTGAATTATGTTGTCATAACAGATAGCATTCCCCTCGAACTGACCAGTGTGTGTTTGACCAGATGATGATTTAATAAGATAAAGATTCGCGAGCCATTAGGTAATTCACTTCCCACCATCTCGGGTCATTGCAATTTACCATTAGACAATCGACGTAGCTTTGTACATCTCCATGCTGCCAGGTCGTCAACTCCAACAATTGCAGTGAACTGTACATATTACTGGGCCTTCACAATTACAAACTACCACTACCGTGAACCAGCTATAATGCCTGCCCATGTATACCACCACAGTTGTCGAGCACACGTTAAAATGCACCCACCTTAACATGCCACTATTGTCGTGCTTCATTACACTGCACACACCATTTGACCCCCACCATTGCTATGCACACGTTACATCCACAGTGCCTAACCATTTGTCGTCACCAATGCCGTGCATACGCTACTTTTTCTTCACCATTGATTGCGGTCATTGCCGTTCATACTTTACTTACATGTAACTTCATCTAGACCCCTACCATTGCCGCGTGTCTTTTTATTACTGAATCACCATTAGAAAGACTCCGAGGGTGTACATTTGCCATGGCGTCAACAAGAGCACAACTATTATTTTATATACGTACAACAACTATTTTGAATGTGTACACGCTTCAACAGTGCAGGTATACGAAAACCGTTTTTGTGTACTTTCACGCACCAGGTATGCACTAATGTTGCACACTTGTTGACGACGAAACATCGTTCTGTTACCATCCTTGCTGGGATCATGTACGTAATAGTGTTTCAGGTATCCTATTTAGGGTATACACCTCGAAGTCAATAACTTAAAGGTCAAGTAAGTTTGCTGATATAGACGCAATCAATAAAAGAGTTTTAACATAAAATAGGATATACAACAGGAACCAAGGAGACACACAAACAAAAGGAAAGCTTTCACTAAAAATTAAAATGCGATAACTCATCCTGTACCAGATATGGTGCGTATGATGTCTCCCGTCAAATTAGGTCACTTATAACAAAGGACTCATGTACCACTGCAACAAAACAGTAACCTTGCTCTGGAAACCGATTTTGCATGCATGCCTTCAATATACCGTTGACAAGTCATTTCTTAAAAGAAAACCATACCTTGTTAGAGGTTATGACCAGGAATAGAGATAAAATAAACAAAGTAAATAAATATAAATCAACGACAGATTTCTTAATGCAAAACTCGAATTCAAATGGTCATACTGTCAATCTAGTTGCATAGGCTATGTATATATAGACCTCATTAACCAAGGTATCCTGGTCCAATTGTGATAAAACTGTATGTACATGTATTACATCCAAAATGGTACGCTCAGAATAGCAAGCAGTTCTTGATAAACATTTTAACATTTTTTGCGAAGGTTGAATCCCTCGTGTATAAAAACTTGTATGCCTGATTTTCGGCTTTTTCAAACGTTAACGTGTGCCATGTATGCATCCTAAATCAATGTCATATATATAGCATTGTACCGAGACATCATTTACAGCCTCGGATGATTTTATTGATCAAAATCAATTATTGACAGTTTGACAGAACAACTAAACAACAAACATCGTGACAAATCCGGAAAAAACCACCCAATACAGATTGCATGTTAAACCATTATCAATTGACATGTTATTTCACTATTGAAACAATGCAAATACATTTATCCAATCCCCACAACAATCATAATATCGATGCATATGGGATATTTTTTATGTTTATTTCAATCGTATAATTATATATATCTTCTTTCTTTTTCACGTGAGATATCAGGATAGATTTAGAGCATTATTGACTGCGACATGTTCTCTAGTGGAATATTTTTGGCTTGCACTCCATGGGATTTTATTATATTTAGATAATAATGCTATGAGTACACTCGATGTTGATGGGACAATTACGGTGCATCGAAACTAAAACATGCTCTTTTTTGCAATCCCTCCGGATCAACCTTTAATCTAGAACCTGGTTCTTGGTTAAAACAGAGAAACTATAGCGATCCCGAATGATGTAATGGGTGCATCGGAATTATTTTTGGACGTTACTGCTTCCAAAGTAAATTCCTATTCTGCAGGCGGTGAGCATATTGGTTATCGTATACATTGTGCAGCTGGTTGATGCAGGTACATGCATATCCTTTTCTCAATACCCGATCTGCAGAAGTTCCTAAAACCAGAGGGCGATCTGTCATAAGAAAGTGGTCTGTGTTATTGTAACTTATCGAAATTGGAGGCAAATTATCTACTTGTATACGCGAAATTTCTCCGTTCATTATCATGTTAGGTTTGTGTGCATTAGACCCTCATTAATTGTAGTTGTTATGATTTATTTTTTTTAAATGATACTCTACAAAATAATTCGATATAAAAGCGACATTTCTACAATTTTTGCAGAAATTAAGTTATCAATATGTTCCCACTCCAAAAAGATCATTCTTGTAAATATTTGTTGTCCCTCATCAGCCGTGTGGTAGTCCAGGTGATCGTCACTAGTGTTTGACCTTGGCCTGTTTATTTGTAAGTTTTTAGTTTCGACTAAAACATTACTGCAGACGACAGTTATAGAGTGTCTATGACTCTCTACAGGTTTTCAGAACTTACGAATTGAAATATTGCTTATAATAAAATGTCTGTGCGATTCGTATGGGTATAATAAAAAAAAAGTTATAATATGTGATTTAGCAAGTGTCTGGTTCCATTTTTTTCGCCCCGAGAAACAATGAAAATGTATATAATCAAATGCGATCTTTAACACGTATCAATTCAAATGAATTGTGTGACGTTAGTGTCGTCTCGTAAGACATGGTGTTGACCTGTGTCCTTTAATGTCAGTGTAATAACACAAAATGTTCGTGGCGTTATCCTCTATAATTTCATTTACTGCATGGTTAAATGTTGCTGTTATACGTAATTATTTTATATTATTCATCTCAAATAACCATCTAAGATAGTTTTAGGCTATACAGTCAGGGACTGAGTAAAGCGCGTGCTTATCAGATCCTACAGTACATGTGAGCAGGTTTCCCAGTATGACCACCAAAAGCACATTTGTCACGTCCGGAGTTTTAGTGACAGAGGTCAGTTTATTTTTACTGTTGATTTTTTAAAGTAAAAACACTATTTGTGTTACAATAATTGTAAAATATGTTATATCAACATTTACCAATCACTGTTGCTGGCGCGGAGAGTAGCAGCCTTGATGTGGGAGAAAAAAAGTAGTTGTGATACCGCCTCGTGGGTTTCTGATCTTATCGTATATCCACTTGTCTTTGAGTTGCATTTTTCTTGCTGTAAGTTGATATTATCGTGTGTATTAAAGTCTTGCAATTTGTACAGCTGGATTAAATGTCCGCTGGCCCATCATATCAGCATTGCAATCCTTTCTTTTACAATAAAAATACGGAAAATAAGTTTGTATAACATATAATCAACTTGGTTTTGGTGTTGCTTTTGACACAAATGTGCGCATTCTAACAGTTTTGCAGGCTTTCAATGTGTCTATTATATATGTGTTTCTGTACTTTCCGATAACGACAAATACTTCTGTGCATCCGTCGGCCCCAATTAAAAGCTAGGTTTCAAAATATCTCCTTTTAATTAGGATGACTAGCAGTCTTATACATTTTGCTCGTTTTTCGGAAACGTGAATGTCAACATACATGTGCTATTTTCAATGGCTTCCCCAAACCGTGGCTTTGGAAGAAGCTACATAATTGGAGGCAGTCGAATGCTTTTAAACTATCCCGTAATTACTAATTAACGCTTACAAAAAATACTGTAAAGTATGCACAATTTACGTGTATGCTTCAAGCAAGCAGCATTAAAACATGGATGGAACAGTGATACAAATGTATCGAGTCCGCGTAAAATGAACAAAAAGAGTTTACTAAATATCATCAAATATACCATGTGTCTGCCT
The DNA here is from genome assembly GCF_002113885.1 of Mizuhopecten yessoensis. Taxonomy (NCBI): domain Eukaryota; kingdom Metazoa; phylum Mollusca; class Bivalvia; order Pectinida; family Pectinidae; genus Mizuhopecten; species Mizuhopecten yessoensis. The sequence goes on from NW_018404479.1 coordinate 966,800, forward strand.
ATATCAACATGTACAACCACTTATGTATAAAACACTAGCTGTACGTAACCACCACTGTCTATATAGCGAAACAGCATTAATTAGACACCATCTGACAATAGATACAACTTGACTATTTCTTATGTAGACACTGCCTTAGATTCCGTCTGACCATATATACAATTTGTGTATAACTTGAGACAAAACTGCCGTAGTCAACATCTGACAATAGATACAACTTGACTATTTCGTATGTAGACACTGCCTTAGATTCCGTCTGACCATATATACCACTTGTCTATAACTTGAGTCAAAAATGCCGTAGTCACCATCTGACAATAGATACAACTTGCATATTTCTTATGTAGACACTGCCTTAGACGCCGTCTGACCATATATACCACTTGTCTATAACTTGAGTCAAAAATGCCGTAGTCACCATCTGACAATAGATACAACTTGGCTATTTCGTATGTAGACACTGCCTTAGATTCCGTCTGACCATATATACCACTTGTCTATAACTTGAGTCAAAAATGCCGTAGTCACCATCTGACAATAGATACAACTTGACTATTTCTTATGTAGACAATGCCTTAGATGCCGTCTGACCATATATACCACTTGTCTATAACTTGAGTGAAAACTGCCGTAGTCACCATCTGACAATAGATACACCTTGACTATTTCTTATGTAGACACTCCCTTAGATGCCTTCTGACCATATATACAGTTTGTGTATAACTTGATTCAAAACTGCCGTAGTCACCATCTGTCCATAGATACAACTTGACTATTTCTTATGTAGACAATGCCTTAGATGCCGTCTGACCATATATACCACTTGTGTATAACTTGAGTCAAAACTGCCGTAGTCACCATCTGTCCATAGCTACAGGTAGCACTTGTCGATAACTTAATTCGAATTGCCTTAGAGACAAACTACCCATAGCTTCTACTGTTCTATAACTACAGTCCAACATGTCTTAGGCACAAGCTGTTCATAGCTATCACTCGTCCATAACTACAGTCAAACATGCTTTCGAAACGAGACTTCTATATCTACAGTATATGTACTTGCTTTAAGTTTTAATTTGCGTTGTTTAATGTCATTTTAACCACTATGACCTGCCTCCGTGTGTGTCAAGAATGCATGTTTATGTGCTGGTGGTGGTATATAGGTGTTTATACCTCCTAGCGGAACAGCGGACCTGATGCCGACTTAAGAGTGGTACCTAACTGCAATACCATGCCGGAGGTACCCAGTTGATTATTTCGCCCGGTCACTTTATATTGTTTAGGGGTAGACTTGTTGTTGCAATTAACCTTAATGCTGAACGTCAAGCAGATAATGCTTTTCGTCAACTATAGTCATATCTGCCTTAGTCATCAGATATTTCTGCACCATGTCACAACAGATTTTGTTTAATTGTCCGTCACATTGCCTATTGGTTAGTCTTCATAGACAAGTATTACTGCATACGGTATACAGTCATGATGATTTAACCATGGGGCTTTCTCACACATTGGGTAAATAGTTAAATATTTTGTCATACACTCAAATCCACCTTCCATGCTGGTTCATCGCCTCCACCGACATTACTACTTCTTCATTACCTCGGGATTATTTGAATTTAAATCTGCAACCAAGAAAACAGTTAATAGTAGGAGTTTTAATTACTAACTCCATGGAAAGATTCGCTTTTATCTGTAATAATATTTCGACGTTTAGATTCAATAGGCAATGGTGAAATAAAACACGGGTATCCAACCCGAGAATTCCTTAAATCTGTGATTAAGCACAACGAGAGGGGAAACCAATCCTAGTTACAATTCTCCATTAACAGAGAAGCTGTACAATGCGAGGACTAATGCCTCCCTTGTGGTACTCTACTTAAAAGCAGTTTAGCGAGGTCACAGAAGTAAAGACTAATAAATTCCACCTAAATTGATACCAACACTCTTGGTGGACCTGGTTTCCAATGGTGTTCACAAAATTAAAACGCCATAGAATCTAACAATGCAGGATTTACGATCCATAACGTTTCTGATTGTACTGAGGCAACGAAGTAAACGCAGATGATCGTTGGAATGTGCGTCCATTCGATTTGCTTTCTCATTGTTTTATTCTCTGTGTCTGCATTGAAAGGCCACCAACCATATCATTTCATATTATCTGTGTATGCTTTAAGGTAAACAACCCCGTCTTTTGTCTCATCTGTATTTGTAAAGTAAACTAGATATTCTGAATGTATATGATAACCATGTCTCTCTGATAACATCTGTATTTATTTGTATGGTAAATGCCACGCCTAACTGACAGAATCATTTACCTTTTGTCTGGTAGACTACCACATCTTTCTGATATCATTTCTTATTGTGTGGTTAATAGCTAAATCTTTCTTAAATCATCTGTATGTGTTTGGCAAAGATGAAGATATTTCTAATATCATATGTATTTATTTGTATGCTAAACAGTCACATATTTCGAATATCATATGCATGTGTATGGTAAATCGTTTAACCATTCTTATATCATCTGTATTTGTATGTTAAACATCAACGCCTTTCTAATTTTATCTGTATTTTTTTGGTAAACATGAACGCCTTTCTGATATTGTCTGTATTTGTTTGGTAAACATGAACGTCTTTCTGATATTATCTGTATTTGTTTGGTAAACATCAACGCCTTTCTAATTTTATCTGTATTTTTTTGGTAAACATGAACGCCTTTCTGATATTGTCTGTATGTGTTTGGTAAACATGAACGCCTTTCTGATATTATCTGCATTTGTTTGGTAAACATGAACGCCTTTCTGATATTATCTGTGTGTGCGTGGTTAACATCAAGACCTTTCCTGAATCATCGGTATTTATTTGTATGGGAGGCAATCATACATTTCTGGTAACATATGTAATGTATATGGCAAGGAGCCACATCTTTCTGACCGTCTGTCTTTGTATGGTAAATAACCATATCTTTCTCATAATCCGTACTTGTATGGTAATCTGTTACATTATTCCTAATTCATCTGTATTTGTTTTGTAAATAACAACACAGTTCAGATAGCATCTGGTTAATTTGTATGGTATATAGCCATATCTTTCTGATATCATTTGTATATATTTTTAAGGTGAAACCTAATATCTTACTAGAAATTTTGTATTTTTCCTTATTGCTGTGTCATGCATTTGACAGTGTGTTTGCTAGTTGTATATGTAAATGATGAATACATGTATATACTAAATCGAGCCATAACGATTGTGTGCAGTTTCTAGGTCAGTAGTTGTCAGTCAGATCGCCGGTGCTGTTTGGATAGTTCTCAGTCAGATCTCCGGTGCTATTTGGATAGTTGTCAGTCAGATTTCTGGTGCTGTTTTGAGAGTTGTCAGTCAGATCTCCGGTGCTGTTTGGATAGTTTTCAGTCAGATCTCCGGTGCTGTTTGGATAGTTGTCAATCAGATCTCTGGTGCTGTTTGGATAGTTGTCAGTCAAATTTTCGTAGCTGTTTTGAGAGTTGTTAGTCAGATCTCCGCTGCTGTTTTGATAGTTGTCAGTAAAATCTCTGGTGCTGTTTGGATAGTTGTCAGTCAGATCTCCGGTGCTGTTTGGATAGTTGTCAGTCAGATATCTGGTGCTGTTTTGAGAATTGACAGTGAGATATCTGGTGCGGTTTGGATAGTTGTCAGTTAGATCTCCGGTGCTGTTTGGATAGTTGTCAGTCAGATCTCCGGTGCTCTTTTGAGAGTTGTCAGTCAGATACCTGGTGCTGTTTTGAGAATTGTCAGTGAGATATCTGGTGCTGTTTGGATAGTTGTCAGTCAGATATCTGGTGCTGTTTGGATAGTAGTCAGTCAAATTTCCGATGCTGTTTTGAGTTGTCAATCAGATCTCCGGTGCTGTTTGATAGTTGTCAGTCAGATCTCTGATGCTGTTTGGATAGTTGTCAGTCATATCTCTGGTGCTGTTTGGATAGTTGTCAGTCAAATTTCCGGTGCTGTTTGGATAAATGTCAGTAAGATATCCGATGCTATTTGGATAGTTCTCAGTCAGATCTCCGGTGCTGTTTGGATAGTTGTCAGTCAGATATCTGATGCTGTTTTGATAGTTGTCAGTCAGATATCCCATGCTGTTTTGATAGTTCTCAGTCAGATCTCCGGTGCTGTTTTGATAGTTGTCAGTCAGATCTCCGGTGCTGTTTGGATGGTTGTCAGTCAGATTTCCGGTGCTGTTTGGACAGTTGTCAGTCAGATATCTGGTGCTGTTTGGATAGTAGTCAGTCAAATGTCCGGTGCTGTTTTGAGTGTTGTCAGTCAGATCTCCGGTGCTGTTTGGATAGTTGTCAGTCAGATCTCTGATGCTGTTTGGATAGTTGTCAGTCATATCTCAGGTGCTTTTTGGATAGTTGTCAGTCAGATCTCCGGTGCTGTTTGGATAAATGTCAGTAAGATATCCGATGCTGTTTGAATAGTTCTCAGTCAGATCTCCGGTGTTTAGATAGTTGTCAGTCAGATATCTGGTGCTGTTTTGAGAATTGTCAGTGAGATATCTGGTGCTGTTTGGATAGTTGTCAGTCAGATCTCCGGTGCTGTTTGGTTAGTTGTCAGTCAGATATCTGATGCTGTTTTGATAGTTGTCAGTCAGATATCCCATGCTGGTTTGATAGTTGTCAGTCAGATCTCCGGTCCTGTTTGGATAAATGTCAGTAAGATATCCGATGCTGTTTTGAGAGTTCTAAGTCAGATCTCCGATGCTGTTTAGACAGTTGTCAGTCAGATATCTGATGCTGTTTCGATAGTTGTCAGTCAGATATCCCATGCTGTTTTGATAGTTCTCAGTCAGATCTCCGGTGCTGTTTTAATAGTTGTCAGTAAGATATCCGATGCTGTTTTGAGAGTTCTCAGTCAGATCTCCGGTGCTGTTTAGATAGTTGTCAGTCAGATATCTGATGCTGTTTTGATAGTTGTCAGTCAGATATCCCATGCTGTTTTGATAGTTCTCAGTCAGATCTCCGGTGCTGTTTTAATAGTTGTCAGTAAGATATCCGATGCTGTTTTGAGAGTTCTCAGTCAGATCTCCGGTGCTGTTTGGATAGTTGTCAGTCAGTTCTCTGGTGCTGTTTGAGTAGTTGTCAGTCAAATCTCCGATGCTGTTTTGAGAGTTGTCAGTCAGATCTCCGGTGCTGTTTGGATAATTGTCAGTCAGATTTCTGGTGCTGTTTTGAGAGTTCTCAGTCAGATCTTCGGTGCTGTTTGGATAGTTGTCAGTCAGATCTCCGGTGCTCTTTTGAGAGTTGTCAGTCAGATATCTGGTGCTGTTTTGAGAATTGTCAGTGAGATATCTGGTGCTGTTTGGATAGTTGTCAGTCAGATCTCTAATGCTGTTTGGATAGTTGTCAGTCATATCTCAGGTGCTGTTTTGATAGTTGTCAGTCAGATTTCTGGTGCTGTTTTGAGAGTTGTCAGTCAGATCTCCGGCGCTGTTTGGATAGTTGTCAGTCAGATCTCTGATGCTGTTTGGATAGTTGTCAGTCATATCTCAGGTGCTATTTTGATAGTTGTCAGTCAGATCTCCGGTGCTGTTTTGGGAGTTGTCAGTCAGATCTCCGGTGCTGTTTGGATAGTTGTCAGTCAGATATCAATGCTGTTTTGGGAGTTGTCAGTCAGATCTCCGGTGCTGATTGGATAGTTGTCAGTCAGATATTCAATGCTGTTTTGGGAGTTGTCAGTCAGATCTCCGGTGCTGTTTTGATGGTTGTCAGTCAGATTTTCGGTGCTTTTTGGATAGGTGTCAGTCAGATTTCCGGTGCTGTTTTGATAGGTGTCAGTCAGATTTCCGGTGCTGTTTTGATAGTTGTCAGCCAGATTTCCGGTGCTGTTTGATTGTTGTCAGTCAGATCTCCGATGCTGGTTTTGTAAGTTGTATTTAAGATAGTATCTATCGTCTATAATGATAGTCGTTTTTAAGTTATTGTTAATGTTTCACGTGCTGCTTTTATCTGTTGGTAAGCTTTCGGTAGTTGTTTGGGGTTTTTTGAATGACGTAACACGCCGAATTAAATCACAAAGTATAAAATCGGCAAGAATGAGTTCAAACCTAATTAATGCAAAATGATATATTTCTTCTTCGCAAAAAATAACCAATTGATAAAACCGAAGCATTGTCTTCAAGAAATAACGCAATTAGCCCGATGTATTTTTTTCTGTATTTTCTTTCCAACCGCCGAACGAAAGAAGATTGATTTTAGGCTGTTCTCTACACTTGTCGACTGTTGGAACCTTGTTACGGAACGGCATGTCTCCTCCTCGGCCCAATTGTGATGTGACAGTTACAATTTCTCACGGCCATGTTCTAGCACGATTCTCTCCTCCGCCTTCGAATAGGAGCAAGGCTTTCTCGCCAACACATTTGATACCTTCGTTCGATTGATTAGTGTGCAATCGATCTGATATCTGGGATACCTTTTGTCATTGTGTTGGTCTGTCTTGATGGGTTACCGTCTAACTACAATGCAATATATAAACCGAACAACATATCATGCTATTGGCAGGGTACAACGACATTTGCGTAGAAAACTAATGAAGATTCATAAGTTTTATCTTGTTTTGTTTAAGTTAACTCATATAGTTTATGGTGATTCACACTCCGTTACTTAATATCAAGGCTTTGATATTTGCAGTTCGTGCTGTGTTTTAGAACATCGGTGGCCAATTAAATGATTTGACAGGCAACATTAGGACGTGAACATCATGTCACGCAAGACACGTTTGTCCTTACACAAAACCTGGTTGCTGTTCCGGATTAGGATGCCTTTCCTGAGACAAGTTGAACCCTGTATCAACTTTAACATTACATTAACCAGAATTTAATTGTAGCTATCCCTCACTTACTTCAACAAAGCGAAAAGCATTCCGTCAATATTTGCAGCATTCGATAACCTTCATCTACAGAAGAAAACAAAACAAGAGATTACCAAAATGTCAACAAAACCCCAAATCCAACCACAAATCAACAGCGTGGTTTTCAAGGAGGCAAATATCTTCTTGAAATGCTTTTTCATCACGTCCTTCCAAACTAGCTATACACATGTTATGTTTTTTTGGTAAATATATCGTTGTGTTACTGGATTAGGCTCCATTCCAGTAGAGAATATGTACGATCCTTTCGCGCCAATGATAAGAGAGGAAAGTAGGTCACAGGATAATATGATACTATATTATGGACGATATTTCACTGTGTTGGTCAATTGATGAGACAAAGGAAAGGTTTGATCAATATCACATCAACGTTTTATGGTTGTTTGATATAATCATGGTCACGGACGAGCTTTAATGTTCTCGGGATATCCTGATGCTTTTCGTCAAGAACGCTCCCGCTGGTTTAATGATAGCGAGGCAAAGAACATTAATCAGATCATGAACCTGTGACATGGCGGTCTAGCTTTGTTTAAACGTTGACATCAGAGCCAAAGTCATTTACAGAGAAAAGGAAAATAAATGTTCCATTCTTGTAAAATCATTTTTACTCGGTTTTTCGTGTGTTGTTTTTTCTTTGTTTATCCACCATCAATTCAAAACAAGGTAATCTTAACGCCTGTTGCTCGTCCCATGATGGTGTACTCGCTTTTTATTTGGTTGTCTAACTGTTAAGACAACTTTACTCATTTGTTTGTTTTAATATTGAGAGACTGTTTCTTGTACATTTGTATGTATGCGGCAAGGTCAGCTGAATATGTATATTTGAATGGCCTCCCTTTGTTCCCAGCTTCGTCGTCTTATGAGGATACTAAAGTGGTACATCTCCGGAATCTATGGTTTTGTTCTGTCCTCTGCTAAGGGGACATTGGAGAAAGCAAAATTTGGAACCACTCTTTTTTCTTTTTTTCTCCTTTTTAAACTCCGTTTCACTGGTGTCGCCATAGATACAAAATGTACCAGTCCACAAATGACCTTGGCTGTTACGAAGGATGTCGTCCGTCTGATCTAGAGAAAACGACTGTCATGTTAATGTAAATGAATTTATGAAACCTGTTAAGTGAAGAAATGAAAAAAAAGTCCAATCCGAATTTTAAAATGTCAACATGTATAAATATATGGCAGCTTTTCTCCCTACTTTTTTTTAGGTCTGTCGCTCTCGTCTTTTGCTTTGATTGTTTTTCAACTTTACGTTTGACGCTCTTCTCGTGTTTTCATTTTTTTCTGTTTTTTGTCTTGTCGTTTGGTGTTTTTTAAGCGTGCTAAAAAATGCAAAGATGGCATGTTATCCATAAGCCACCATACTAATACGAATCTAAAACGGTAACAAACGACTGATGAGATCCTATTCAAATCTCAAAACGTCGATATGATCAGCCGATTTGGGACCGTTCCTGCCTGTATTTCGTGTCTCCCAGCCTATCATCTTGTATTTGCTAGCAACGCTAACAAGTGACGACGTGTCGGTTTGTACAATGTAGCACGACAATATCAGTACAAGCTTCACTGCATCCCCTGGAGCGGTCAGAGACGGGCCATAGTGTATGTGTTCGTGATATGATTATATCATATGGATATACATGGATGGTATACATTGTTAGGAAACAGAAGCCATGTACGACCTCCAATTGGTTTTACAGCCCCATGCTGCGTTTGAAAGATCTTTATACAGATTCACTTCACACTTATAACCATGTTTGAATAACTGAATTCTGCGATCTGCTTACCTATCATCAACAGTAGCATCATTGTATCAGCTCGATAAAGGATGACGCTTTTATAAACAGGTCAACTGAGCCGTAGCTCCAAAGTTCCTTTGCAACGTTAGGCTAACAAAAAGGGGGATACTCATCAAGCACGTGTCTTTTAGACTAAGTTTGACTACATGGGATGATAGACACGTGTCCTTTTTACTAAGTTTGACTACATTGGATGAGAGACACGTGTCCTTTTTACTAAGTTTGACTACATTGGATGAGAGCCACGTGTCCGTTCGACTAAGAATGCATATGCATTGGCTGACATACACGAGTCATCTAGACTAAGAATGACTAAATTGGATGAAATATACGAGTCCGTTAGACTAAGAATAACAACATTGGATAAGAGACACGTGTTCGTTAGACTAAGAATGACTGCATTGGATGAGATACACGAGTCATCTAGACTAAGAATGACTAAATTGGATGAAATATACGAGTCCGTTAGACTAAGAATAACAACATTGGATAAGAGACACGTGTTCGTTAGACTAAGAATGACTACATTGGATGAGATACACGAGTCATCTAGACTAAGAATGACTAAATTGGATGAAATATACGAGTCCGTTAGACTAAGAATAACAACATTGGATAAGAGACACGTGTTCGTTAGACTAAGAATGACTACATTGGATGAGAGACACGAGTCATCTAGACTAAGAATGACTAAATTGGATGAAATATACGAGTCCGTTAGACTAAGAATAACAACATTGGATAAGAGACACGTGTTCGTTAGACTAAGAATGACTACATTGGATGAGAGACACGAGTCATCTAGACTAAGAATGACTAAATTGGATGAAATATACGAGTCCGTTAGACTAAGAATAACAACATTGGATAAGAGACACGTGTTCGTTAGACTAAGAATGACTACATTGGATGAGAGACACGAGTCATCTAGACTAAGAATGACTACATTGGATGAGAGACACGTGTCTGTTAGACTACGAATGACTATATGGGATGCGGGACACGTGTCCTTTAGAGTTAGTATAACTACATTGGATTTGAGACACGTGTCTGTTAGACTAAGAGAGAGAACACATGATAAACGACACGTGCCTGTTCGGATAAGGACAGCAAGGAAGACAGAACGAAATGTGATAATTTGTACACATCAAACGTAAACGAGTAGGAAATCCAATTGAATTCAACATGTTAAATTTTCTGTGACATGCATTTGGATAACACGAAGTCGACAAAAATATTTCAAGAACGATATTAGTTAGAAGTACAGTAGAGGCGTACAGAAATTTGGCATTTAAAATTCAACGACACAGCTGGTTTGTTATTTTCCTATGAATACATTCTCCTACATCCAACAAGAACACCAACTCCCTACTCTTTTATTTTCATCATTGGGTTTGATTCCAAATGAAAAAGAATGATTGCCAAAGACGGGGAAGAACTATTTATTGCGATAGTTTCATATTCTCATTACCAGTATAGTAATGAAAGTGGACAGGTACAGTACATGTACCAATAGCAAACAAGAATAACGGTCAACACCAGCTAGTTACAAAAAATTATCGCACATTGAATTACTTGCATTTTTTCGAGCGTACTGTTCCTTATCATGAACGACATAAAAAAAAAGCTTTTCGTACAGATACACGTATATTACTGTACCTTTACATGTGTACCTCAAAGATAGAGCGTAATAGTTTTCAGAATGTAAAACTAACGGAACGAAAGTATGCATGAGGACGTGCATACCCATCCCTTGGTGATACACGAACAACAATTATGTATTAAATGGATTGGGTTTCGGTTCTCGGGGGTTTCTACTTCATTTAAACGCTATCAGAAGTCCCGTCTGCAGTTCCATGTATCGTTCACTACAGTCAATACTTTATCATCTTGGCTGCGTCTGGAGTGTAAAATATATTCAATCATTTATAACAATTGTTATATATAAGAATTACAAATAATGAAAACGTGTATGCACTGAACCTATAAATTAATTCAGCGTATTTAATAAAAAATATACGAATCATCGTCGATTCATAGTACTGCTGATAAGGGCTTCCAAGTCATTTGGTTAATTCTTGAAAACTTTCTAATACAAAATGTTCTACTTACTAGTACATGTAGTTTTCGTTGCCTTGGAAAATTAGTTAATTAATGTCTTTAAACAAGGGAATGTTTTTTATTGTAAGTTGGGGCGACTAATGTGCCTCCCGCTGAACCAATGTATTTTCTTATTTGGAGTCAGCTCAGGAAACATGGCAGAGGCGCCAAAATGTCCTGCTGCCTCCACTGCACCGCTTAGAGCCTCAATCATTTTCTTTCCTCTCTACGTTTTCTCTTCGGCGATGTCGTCGTTGACTTTAAAGTACAAATCAGCGTTCATTTTCCTCTCTAAATAGCATATACGCCTATCATTAGGGACAATCAAAATGCATTGTGACCATATGCATGAAAGACCAATAAAAAAAATTCTTGTGCAAAATGAAAAAAAAAAAAAAAAAAAATACCTACCTTTTTTTTCTGAAGATGATAGCGGAACCACAAACTATCTTTTATCGCCCGTTACGTGGAAATGATTTACCGAAGCCAACGTTACATATCTTTACATGTACATTGTCTAATCAGGGTTTGCTTTCTACCTCTAATGACTAGATTCATTCTGGAATGTCATTCATTGGTAATCCTCATTGTCCCTGCTGTCCACGGTATGTAACGCGTTGGGAACGTCGTGTAGTGAAATACATTGTATATTGTATCGACATTGATTTATATGAAACTGGTTTTGGGGGAGAAATACTTTGCTTTGCTGCAAAGAACTATCGCTGTGTACAATGGCATATAAAATTGGTAATTGAGAGTCTGTCTACGGAGATATAGGCTACCCACAGCTTCCGACACAATCTGTGTAGATGAACACAGTCAATACGCACGGGTTACTGAAAGACATTTGTTCGATCCAATATTAAACCCCGCAGACCACAAATCGTATTTCAAAGAACGTTTCCTTTCATTCCATTGCTTTCAAATTTGATTTTTGATATATCCACAGAATGAATGTATCTTGATTGAAAAGCGATAAGATTTTGGGGTAACTTTAAATAATGCAATTTGTTATATTGGCATTGTAAATGATTGAGTGTGAGGCAGTGTATTAAAGTCAGCTTATTTGGGTTGACAATAATGCTATTAGATCATCCCATACCGACAGTTTGGTCAATCCAGGTTAGCATCAAGGAGCAAAGCTCTGAAAAGGTTACGTCGTCCGTTATTATGTAACAGGATCTTATTCGAGGAGTAGTCCTGTTTCTGTAACTTTGAATCGGGACCTTACGTTACATATCACATACACAAATGTAACAGCATGTACGTTATGAAATATGACAGGTAACTATATATCCAAATATAAGTGTTATCGCTTTTTCCCTGATTTCTGAGTACCGGAATCCCCCGAGAGTCTTGACTGGTAGACTTTGTAATGATAACCATCACCATGTTTTTTTCTAAAAGTCGATTTCAACCTATTTTTATTTTCTTTATAGCGACATTTGTTTCGATCAAATGCCGTTGTCAAGGCATTTATGTCCCATTTTATTAATTTCTAGGGACACTTATTAGAAACTAGTTCATTTTTTAAGACGTATCAGATAATATAATAGACTAATATACACACAATCGACGTCAAAGATCGCGGTGCATGTTGGAAGAGTTGCCCTGGTGCCAACCTGGAGTCAAAAGTTTACCTACGAGTATCGCCACCTAACGGCCTGATTTATTATTACAGAATGTGTATGATAATAAGTATGCTCCTCTCTGTAAATATACATCAAAGACCTAGGGAGCAGACGGTCTTTTATCGGTAAGAACTTAATCCCTAGTTAAAGTTGAAACAGCGGGGAGGGTATTTTCGAAGCTAATATGCACGCCTTAAACATATATTTTATGCCAGTAATGAAATAGCCGTGTTTATAGAATCTCGAAGATGACACTTCACTGACATGTAAACAGTTCATCAAGAGGATGTATCGTAAATCGCACGTGCTTACATGTGTAACATACCGGTAGGTATTGTAACCCGTTACTGACATGGTACATGTATCACATATGGCGCATCGGAGTTACAGCATGTCATCTGGCCGGCTACCATGTGAAATATCAGGATGGTTTAAGGATTCAAGCATCACTGTCAAAATCTGTAACTAATGCATTGGAAACGACTTCAACTTTGATAAGTCATTTCTGAAAAGAAAACCCTTGCAGAATTTTTATGAAAAATAATAAATACAAAATGAACAGAAAATAATCAACTTATTCTAAGAGAGAAACATGTAACAGGACCAGACCATGATTCGAACCCTGGTCCACTGATCCTTGTACTGTTGCCCTAACTAATTGGCCAGTTTCACTTCAAAGGCTTGTATATTCTAAATGAAATCACAGTGGATTTTTTTAGTGATTTTCGAATGGTTTTGAATCAGTAATTAAAACTACAACAACTTGAACTTATTAATGTCACAGTATAGCAATTGCAATATACATTTTTTTCGTAAATAAACAAGAGAAAATCGTGCTATTATATCTTAAATGGTTGAATTTTCAAAAAACAATATCCTGCCAATAAAACATTCACAAGTATTTGCATTGCTATACATGTACGTTGCTTGTGTCCTTGTGCACATGCACGAATAAATACATCAGAATACCGCATCCAGCTGGCATACACGCATGCAGCACGCTGTACACACAAAGAACACGTTCTGAACCAACCTCGGCTGTAATAGGATGCTAAATCTAAGAGAATCAAACTCGAATCATATCGATATGCTTGTGGAACGTGTTTACATCATGGTTATCTCCTCTAGCGAACTAAAGCGAAAATAAATATTTCCCAAAGGAAAAGTGATGTATAGGATATCACTTACAGAATGTGGCCAGGCACGTGAGTGGTACGGCTGCACATGTCTTGTACAAGACTTCCACCACTTAGGGTGAAATATTGTCGACACGCACCGTATCACCTCGACTGTATCAACACTCTTAATGATATAGATATACCATTTGAAATCCAAAGCATTAATGCATATACAAGGTTTTAACACTGGGAGGAGGGGAGGAGGGAACGAGGGAAGACAAAGGAGGAGTACAAAACGTCTACCTAAACTTGAGTGTAACCGGTGTTATCAGCCACAGTGATGTATCGAGAAGCACGCGGGACTTTGCGCGAGATATGTATATGTTATACAAATGATCCCACCAGGCCCAGACTTAGAGACAATCTCAATCCTTAAACACCATCAATCACTCGACTATTAGGATAGGAAATGATTTAAGATGTGGGTTTCCTTGGCAAACTTTGAAACACAATGTGAAGGTATTTAGTTCGCTCTTATTGAAAAATTGATTCGGACCTTAATTCAATACAATAGGGAACAACTATATAATTAAAAATATGAAATGTCCAAACTGACAATGAAATAGTACATTGTTAATATTGCTGTCATTCGTGTTCGACCATAAGTCATTGTCCTCTTAACAGCGGTCGTTACGTGGGAGGATGTTTAGTTATCATGATCCGTGTAATCTTTCTTGTTTTTCGAAGCTACAAGTATTCAGTGCACTTAGTGGTGCTTTTTCGACAATAATATTCACGGTCGCTTGTGCAAGAAAACATGAAAAAATATGAATTCACACGTATTACATTTTCAATTCATTCGTTTAATTTTTCACATGACGTTGGTATCAAAACAGAAAACTGTCCCGAAACGGACTCAGAATTATGGCAGTTTAATTACTAGATCACTTTATCCTGAAATAGGTCTACTGCATGTATCTAAAGACACAAATATAATTAAATGTGATGGGCGAGCCTACACACATCATTATTTGTTGTGGTCTTTTTTTTGTTTGCTTCTTCCTCAAAACTTATTTTTTTCTAACGGGTCAAATTTGATTTATTTTTTCCCTTGTGAATAAAGTATCAGACGGAATTGTCTGGGAATGACTGAAATGTTTTACTGTGTTTCTTTCTTCCTTCCACTCTCTCTCTCTCTCTATGTAAAGAAGCGAAAATAAATATTTCGCAAATGTTAAGAGATTTACAGGTGTTCCGTATTGTTTACATTGTGTTAACCAAATTCAGTTTCATCGACCTTGAGACAACATCGCAGACAATATTGAAAGTGTAAAATGACTCTCGATAGGTTTTTGAAAATTGCGGTTGAGATATTAAAAGTCAAGTGTCCTAGTATTTTGATTTGGTATACAACGTAAAACAGTTAAAGCATTGGCTTAGAATATGGGATAAAGCAGTTTTGTAATCCTCCGAAATCGGGTCCATTTCCCGAGAAGAAACCACTATTCCAAGAAATCCCATATATATTCACAACCAAATAAAAATAAAACGGAACAAATTGGTTTGATGTGAAAGTCCAATATACATCATTTCTTTCTTAACATTTTCGAAATCTAAGCACTCTAATATTTATTATTTCAATACCGATATTTTAGAAATGACATTTTTCATCCGTTGTATTTACTTTTTGATATTTGCTTTCTGTTTTTATTAGATCAAGTAGTTTTCATTAAAATTACCCCGAATTATTTATTCGTATTGAACTATATTTCATATTGAATTTATTCTCCTATACTCTACATGACAATAGCAATTCATATGTTGGCTAAACTTCCTTTTATGACAGGCTCCACTGTAACACTGTAACATTTTGCAGTTCAATTTCGAATCGAAACTATGGGGCCATAAACAACCTTAGATGCGTAATCTTATCAATATATTCAAAATGGGGACAGAACGCATTGCCTCCCTCACCTGGGCGAATGCTCAACAAACATAATGTACATGTACCAAAATCTTTAAAACTGTTAGTTGTTATACCTTGATAACCGTTCAGCTTCAAGGGGAATGGCAACAGCTGGTTCGCCCGTTGTCAGTATAATGTGACCGGGCGGTGTGCTGTGCTGGTTGCCTTCGGCATGGTATTTCAGTGCAATAGCACTCTAAAGTCGGCATCAGACCGGCGCTATCACAAGGAGGCAATAACATCAACACACCCTGTCTCCAGCACACATACACGCATGCATGCTTACACATCACACATGACTCACGTCCTTAAATGACCTTAGCTGCTAATAGGACATTAAACAAAACAAAACAAAATTATTCAAAATGGTGTTTGGAAAAGAATTACAGTGTAGCCTTTTTGCACTCGTGGAAAATATCGTTCTTCTGCCACAGTTATGAAATATATATGGTACATTGTAGTCAACAGGAAACATTAAATATCCTCTGTAGCTTATGTTCTGTGCTCTGCTGATATTTTTACTATGGTGTTTCCCTTTAAAGTTTTTGTCACATCATCGTATTGAGACAAATTGAAACTTATACACCATAACCATATTTTGTTAGATCAACATCTCCTTCAGACATGCTTGCATATGAAATATAATATGACAACCTGAGGCGGAAAATTGAAGCGCAGATCTCTCCTTATCTAGAAATGTGATGTCTTTAAATCTTATACAACTTGAAGTAACTGATCCTATTTCAAGACGGCCCGTTTGATGATCATCTATGATGATGAAAACAATATGAAACGACCACCTGGTCTTTAAGTCGGATATTGGGCGTTTCCCGCATGTAGTGTCTATGCGTAGTTATATTGGTTCATCTGTTCGTCTCAAGATGGCCAACAATAAACAGAATAAGAAGAGAGCTCATTGAGAACAGGGCCGCGCCGTCAGCAGGAAGTGGTTGGTTTGGTCTGCCGTCACAACACCTCGAGGACCACTGCCACGCCGTGTGTTACGTTGTCTGATTTATCGCCTTGAGTGTTTGTAATTTATTTTAGCAGCTGAAAATACGTCATAATATAATACAGGAATTCTGAATCGAGAGATTTTTGTGAGAAGGACCTCTTTACACGTAGTTGTTTCTTCCTTTCACATCACCCCTTTAAGCGACTTTGCTATACTTTTGATTCCATTACTTAAAAAAGGTATTCGCTTTCGAGATTTTCCACCAACTTAATAACATGTTGGCGAAATAGGTTTGCACAGTGGTCGTTATTTATCTTTTCTAAAGTACAAAAGTGAAAATATGAATGTCACGATTTGTGCTAGACTCGACTTTCCTTAATGATTTATGGTAGTAAGCCAGAAGAAAGAAACCCATTCTGTAGACCTCTATGTACTTTCTACAGTTCTTTTTCTGACATCATATTGCTCCTCGGTGTGTTTACCTCTTTACTTACAATGTACTTCTGAGATACATTGCCGGAAATGCTTCTGTATGTGATATTTTAATGATCAGCCGATATCTCTATCAACACATGGTTTCCTTTAGCAAGATCCTTAACTTTTCTGCATTTGTTGGCAATGTTTGGTTAGCTTGTTCTTTCTCTTTTAAAACGCCCATTGTAACTTCAAACGACATTTCAAACTTATCCACTACATTGATTGTGTTTGCTCTAATTTGTTTGAATTCGTGTTATTATAGCTTAAGATTACCCTATCAATCCAAGCTTAATATTCCTGGGTTCATTTTGCGAACATCGTGCCAAGTGATGACTACTCGTCCAGGAAGTTCAACACAACATAATCCTTCTGACTTTTGAAGTTCGAGTTGTTGAAAGGAATATCACTGTGTGACATGGTCTAAAACATGATTTGATTATCATTATCAAAGGAATTGCGGTTTGGATGGATGAAATCTCATCTAAATGTGATCATCCCTTGATTTGAGTTTGTGTTGGAAGCTCAGCTGGTCCTTGTAACAGCCTATAACTTAATAGTATTTAAGTGGATTCCAACGGTGGCGTTTTTTTATATTCGTTTTGTCACTCACAAGTTGGGCTCAAGACTTGAACATAATGCTTACAAGTCGAGTGTAGTGTTCTGGTATTAATCACCATTAATACAAAAATATTTCGATTTTTATTTTATCTGAGATTCTGTATCTATGTGTTGAACGTTCCTGCTATACCGGATAGCTAATTTGATTACTTATGTAATATCGGGCTCGTAGGAAACACATGATAGGGTACATTTACATATTTTCGCCATTTAAAAAAAAGGGGGGAGGGGGAGAGTATACAGACCAGGGTACTGGTCACCTATATATACTGACCCGGGTAATAGTCGCCTAAAGTGTGTACTGACCCGGGTTTTCGCCTTTACTGAGCCTGGTAAAGGGTGCCCATACCACATGTAACCCGGATACTGGTCACCTATACTGACCCGTGTTTTTCGTCTATACTGACCCGGGCACTTGTCGCCTACAGTAAATTCTATAAAAGGTACTGGTCATCTAGTAAATGTACCAGATACATGTACTAGTCGTCTATTACTGTACCGAGTGAATTTCGCTGCCTCTGTCGCTGACGGCAATATCAATGTTACTGTCAAGTGCAATTCTGTACTCTAACGTCGTCACTGATGGTTTATGACTTGACAGCAGCTGGTAGTTTATGCCAGTGTTTTTTTTAAAGTATCCGATGATAACAAAAGGTTAAACCAAACACTTAAATATGAATCAAGCTGCCTTTTGTTGTCAGTTTTATTTGGTTACCCGTGTATTTAATGTAAACACGCCCGCGCGATAACTAATTAGGTCATTGTGACTCTTTTTTACGACAAAATACCAACACCCTATTACGAATGGTGACTTGCCGTGTAATGACAGCTTTTGCCAGGGGTGTCATCATTTCACTTCTTGTATTTACGAGTGCCGTTAGAATGCTAGCAGAGAAATTCGAGTTTTGAGTGAAAACTTTCGAGTTGTACCTTGAGCAGTATTTTGAAAATTTGTTCAGGGTCATTTAAAGACAATGAACATTAATTGTTCTTTGATGTTTGGTAATAACTGACAGCCCGACCGGCCACAGAGGTCATACAACGAGCTAGCTTGTAAAGGTAAAACGCCTGAATGGAAAAGTACATTTACAATATGTAAGTAGAAGAGGAAGTGATAGAGGTCCCTAGTGTTGCAGTGGATGGCAGCAGATCTTTTTTGGTTTCTCAAATGTCCTTTACGCAGAATTAATAGAGGAACATATCCGATTGTGCAGCGGCCCAACATATTATTCACCCCATTACGATAATGCAGAAGGCTACTCGAACATATAGAGGAACCTGTGTTTCAGTAGTGCCATTTACGCTTGAAAAACACCTCGCTAAAAGTTAAAAAAACTCACGTTGAACTTGATGTAATCATAACACCATTTTTATACAGATGTACACGTACACAAAATACCAAATAGACGTTATGATACTGTTACAACCATATTACAGGCCATACATACACGGATCTGTAATTCATATTTTAAGTACTGACTGTCTTTAATTGTGCCAGGTTCCGTTGGTTTAATTGTGCCGGGTACAGGTGAAATGTAATTGTGCCTAGCACTGGTAGCTATAAATTTACCTGATACTGCAGTTCTAAAATTGTACCTGGTTCTTGTGGACTTTATTGTACTTGGTACTGGTGTTCTATAATTGTGCCGGGTACTAGTGAAATGTAATTGTGCCGGGCACTGGTAGCTATAATTGTACCTGGTAATGCAGTTCTATAAGTGTACCTGGTTCTTGTGGTCTATAATTGTATCTGGTACTGGTGTTCTATCATTGTGCCGGGTCCTGGTGTTCTATAATTGTGTCGAGCACAGGTGGTCTATAATTGATCCGGGCACGTGTGGTATATACTTGTAACGGGCATAGGTGTGGTCTACAACTGCATCGGGGTACTGGTGGTCTATGATTATGTCGGGTACTGGTACACTATAATTGTGCCGGGTACTGGTGGACTATTATTGTGCCGGGTACTGTTGGTCTATAACTGTACATGACACAGATTGACTATAATTGTACCTGGTATAATACTGTCGGGTACTGGTAGATTTTTGCCGGGTACTGGTGTTCTATAACTGTGCATGGTGTATGTCATCGCCTCGATCGCTAACGGCACTGTTAACGTTACTGCCAAGAGCAATCCTGTACTCTAAAGTCACGGAGGGTTTATGACTTGACGGCAGCTGTCAGGTTAAACCACTGTTTTTTTTTTCAAGTATCGGATAATCATGGAAGTTTAAGATAGCACTTAAAAACGTATTAAGCTGCTTTGGTTGTCAGTTTTATCTGGTAACCCTGTGTATTTCATGTAAACAAGCGCGCGCGAAAACGAATGATGTTATTGTGCCATTTTTTAAGGAAAGAATATAACTTCACAAGGGTTATCGGTAACTTGTGATTGGCGGGGTGTCACTGTTTCATATTATATATTGACATATCTTTATCATTTTTTAAATGTTCAGTTGTTTATTGATTGATAGTGGTGTGTATGGGAATAATAGTAATTGAAGTAGTGTAATATATGTGAGGTGCAAGCAGGCAAACAACACTATAAATTATACTGTATGTCAAAATACATTACCTGTTCATTAGCCATGCATTTTCACAACCCTACCTATATTTCATATACATGCAAATGCATTCATAACAAGATACATGTACTAGGAGACTGTCTTTTTTATTTTATCCCATTCACTGTGTACCTCACAAACATTACTTTCGTTACAAAACCAACTTACGTGCCTTGTTGTTCAGGCTTCTATATTTCATACTATAGATTATTAATCGAATCAATTAATTAAAGCTATAATTTGGTTCCAAATAGGATGATGCCATTTCATGTAATACTGACGACGTCGTTGTGTCTTTGTTATATTCGGTTTGAGGTTCTGTGGAATTTATATCCGCTTGCAGGACATATGGTAGGTAAAACTTATTGAGGTTAGGTTTAAACATGTGCGTATCGTGCTGTTGAGACATAATGTATAGCTTGAAACTCGAAGAAAAAAACCCACTTATACAGAAATTGCAGATAATGATGTTTTTCGTTAATCAAGGGGCTATAACTCCACCAAATGGAGTCCGATTAAAGTGGTTGTCAAACTTGGTTGAGCCTTTAAGACATTTAACCCTGGTATCAAGTTTAAAGAAAATCGGTTGACATTTGTTGCAGTTATTGCACGGAAACGAAACGTGACAGAAAGACTGACAGACGGACAACCTCAAATAAATACCCCCCGTTTCGGTGAAAGCGGGAGATACAAATAAAAAGAGCGATATTTACTATCTATCAACAAAAGAAAATGTGTGGGTAGACAAAATGCATTCTTGAACGATATCAGTGTTACAATAGAACTTCGCTATCTGATATAGACGCGGACCAGGGCATACTATTAGCGCATGATACTGTAAGACCAAAAACGGTTGTTAGTTTCAAACTACATGGAAAATTGTAAGGTTTCAAACAAGTATTTTATAAGCTGATTCATGATATAATTGGCAAAGTGTGTAGCGCTCCCTTCTCAAATGTGTCTTAAAACACGCATGTACAACCTCGAGCGAATTCAGAATCCTTTAAACATTTAAAATACAAAGTTAATTTGGCACACCGTTGCTGCCTTGTACTGCCTCAAATACTCCATGCAAAGGTCGACAGTAGCCTCGAGTGATAATCTTTCAAGTTTTTAGAGTTAAACGCCAAATGAATTACGTAGTTTCACCTGATGTATTCCAGCGCCATCCACTCCTTTTCTGAGTATGTCGGTTCGTACAGATATTGGGAAGGACGGGAGATTTTTGCCATGGTTAATCGCTTATGGGTATATACCATATGCACCTTCCAAATACACAGTGCAAAATATACACTTTTTCATTTTGTAGATCATCGTCCGTTTCTTTTCTTGACATTCCAATCGTTGATTTTGTATCGGATGTTTCAGTATATGTTGTTGTTTTCCAGATGCAAACTGTACACTTTGACCTCCGTTGCTATGTGAGTTGACTCCGGTATCTTTTGTCTTCATGTGTTGGATGTGTTATACCGTATTTTACTTGGCTGTTGAATATGTAGTGTTGTGTTTCCGTTTGTGTGGATGCCTCGGTATATCTTGGTCACCCGCGTTGATGATTTGGAATATTGTGGCGGGCATTGTCTTTGTGGAATGCATTTTGTCCTTGTATATAGACTTCGCGATACATTTTGTCCTTTAGTATCTGCCCTGCGGTTTTCATATCTTCATGTTATCATTGCGCATTGACATTGCCAAATATTTTGTCCTTGAGTGTTGACACTTCCTTCTATTTTGTCCTTGAGTGTTGACCCTGTGGTATATTTCGTCCTCGTGTAATAATGTTTGCAGTACAACTTGTCCTTGTGTGTTGACTGCGATATGTTTTGTATTTTGATGTCAACATTGTGGTTTTTTTTATTATTGAAGCTACGGGATATAACGGTTGTGTGTGAACATGTACGTTGCGGTACATTTTATTCTCGTGTTTAGATGATTGCGTAATAACTTGTCTTTGTTTATTGACGTATTATATTTTGTCATTGTGTGTTGACAGTGGTGTGTGTTGTCATTGTGTGTTGACAGTGGTGTGTGTTGACTGTAATATATTTTGTCCTTGTGTGTTGATTGTGATATATTTTGTCATTGTATGTTGATTGTAATGTATTTTGTCATTGTGTGTTGACAGTGATATATTTTGTCCTTGTGTGTTGATTATCGTATAGTTTGTCTATTTATCGAAACAATTTCTAAAGCAATATATTTTTTACTTGATAACTGGAACATCATTTGGAATCGTATCAAGATGCTTTAACGTAAATTGGTCGTTTATAATAGTAGTGATGCTTATTTACCGGGAAGTCTATAATCAATGTTAAGGAATGTTGAAGACGTGGTAAAATGCAGCCAAATTAACGTTTTTTGTAAGAAAGAAAAAAATCGATCAATACAAATATTTAATCTCGAAAATAACATGCTTGCTAATCACAAATTTATTGAATGATGTATCAGTTGTGTAAATGAGTTCCCGCAGGTGAAATAAATAAATATATCGACAGGGTATGCAGTTAAAACAGTTCAGACGTGTGATTTAACATCCGTTTCGTTTAAATTTGTTGCAAAACGCCCACACATCATTAGTTAAGCAAAAAGGAAGTCGATGCAATATAATTAAATTTTTGCCTATGGCAGGCGGTGTTGAAAGTGTACCAACTCATTCTCGAAAGCTATAGCTTCTTACCACTCCTTTAAAAGGCTTTGTGGTAATTTTTGAACGTTTTCAAGACAACAAACCATTTATGAATTCATATTTTAACTCTATTTTATTTGTGGGAATAATCTTTGTACTTTCGATAGCATTGGAACGATAACATTATTAAATCTAAATGAAAAATATTTAAAAAACAAAAAAACAAAATCTTGTGTATGCTTTTACGTTTTGTTGTGATGTCATCGACTGAACCACTTAAGTCAACTGTTGTAGCGAAAACATGATCTCTTTATCGGGTCTTGTTTCACCTCCATGACAAGTGAAATGATTAAAACCAATGATCGAAACAGTTGAGAAACCAGTTCATGCGTACTTATACGATTTCTGTCTCCATGTACAACAATAAGTAATTGTGTCGACATAAACGCTGTTCAAATTCTGTAAAAACGCATGTCTGGCTGTGTGATTCGCAGGCGTCACACGATTCGTATCTGATTCATGATTTGAACACCAATTCTGGTCACAGCACAAATCCTTATCAATTTCAATAATCAAATGGGCCTCAAAACGAAAAAAAGGATCAAATCTAAAATTGAACTTGCGATTCATTGAATTTCGCTAAGAGATTGGTATAATGTTTTAGGGTTTGTTATTTTGAAGATATACATGTACTTGAGTAAGAATCACTGGCAGAAGTACTTGTATATGTAGTTTTTCAATAGCTTAAGTGAGCAGGTACATCTGATTGTCCGGACGGAAATGGTTGAGCATTGGCCTAAGCGAGCAGATATCGCCTACTATCGTCGCCGCCCGAACATCTGTCGTACATTACTACCACTCCTGCAGTCTCTAACGTCGCACGTATATAATATCACTAGTGCGTGGCCGTGCAGTAAACGTACGGTAACGCCACCTCTACGCTAGATGGCAGCACAGATTATACCGTTAAAATTTCAAGACATTTGATTTATTTCCGCAAACGAAATCTCAAGAGACAAACTTTATCGATTTCCGGTGAAAACACCAGCAATGCCTTTCATAGACCGAACCAGGCGTAATTACATTCACAATAATATGGGTCCATAACTTACTCGATTCCGCTAATGCATTTGATTAACAATTTTATCATACGCTTCATAAGAAAATATCTGTTCTGTGGTATATATGTATCCCAATTGACCTTGACCTTGCACTATTGATACCACGAGTTGTCCTTGTGCCACAGAATATATTGATAGCACTGGGAGTTGTATCTAAATGCAAAACGATTTACATCGAAACTACAATATCTATTCAGTCTGCGATTAAGACAGTTTGATCCAGCTAATTATGACAAGTGACTCATCTGGTTTGGACAGATGACTTTTAATAATAAATTTCTTGGTTTTAATATGTATAGTTTGTAAGATGCCAAATATAATCAATTTCCTGTTCAAAATCTAAAACAAATTGAGACTGCGACTGACGAACATTCTTCATTACATATTGTACTATTGTTGTTATATTTTTACATTATCAAATCTGCAATTGAGAACAAATGAAACATCTTTCTATATGCATTTTATGTGAACTGAACAGCGTCCATTATAAATCCACCGTACACTCTAACTAATGTTTTTTTCTGTCGTTTGAATCATCTTTCGCTTTTAGTGTTTTGGTGCCTTGGATTTTGTTTGTTTACCTTTAAAGTAGCTCAGACCCGAGAGTGTACAGAAGAGTATAAATTATAACAGGTCATTGACTTCCACTATACTCCATCAACCCAGGTGGAGTATAAAATGGTCTGGGGTGGGTGTTGTGGTATCTGTGCTGTAGCATTCAAGTGAGGTGGCACTATAAATGATACTGTTGGAAGCACGGTCCCACCACAAACAGAACACAATACATCTCCAGCACACACGCAGGCATACACACATAAGGAGATATTAGCCAGGTGGCATATGACTAGGACTTAGTGCCTGATAAGGCAGCGCCTGCGAATTCCTCAATATTGTATTGATTAATATATATATATAATATATATATATGCTATTTGTATTGATTGTATACAATTGTATATCTATGTACTGTAAAGCGCTTTAG
Organism: Mizuhopecten yessoensis; assembly: GCF_002113885.1. Classification (NCBI taxonomy): domain Eukaryota; kingdom Metazoa; phylum Mollusca; class Bivalvia; order Pectinida; family Pectinidae; genus Mizuhopecten; species Mizuhopecten yessoensis. The sequence goes on from NW_018404479.1 coordinate 991,651, forward strand.
AGTGGCTTAGGTTAGCTAGAGATAGGGCGCTATATCAAATGTTGTTGTATATTTTATACTTACATGTAGTCCGACCTCTCTTCAAATGTTCTTCAAATAAAGTATTTTATCAGGTTTATTTTCACAAATGGTAAGGAAACCGAAGACACAGATTCCGGCGACCTATTGCCATCCGTCTTCGTACGTTTACTCTGTACATGTTGAGCTTAAACTCGGGTACTACTAAAGGAATTTCAGTGAATCTTTTAAAAAGGTTCTGGACATCGTCCTGTTTAAGAGTTGTTATTTTTTACTCAATATGTAAGTCATTTTGAAATCCAAAACTGTCGGAGCAGCTTTTTGAAAGCTGTATCGAACTTAATTAAACTCGAGGTCAATGAGACCAATTTTGCTGAAAGTTTGTAGGAATATTTGGCTTATGTTCCTAACAAAGTGGTACTTTTTAAAAAATATGTTTAGAAGTTCAGTACTGATTACACAGAAAAAACCTTGAAACACCATTTAATATGCAATTCATGCTTTAACCAAAGAGGACAACGTTGAAACTTGATTAGAATGTTCCTTTCATCGTACTGACCGTATAATTATGTTTTCGTAAAAATCGCAGATCCGTGAATGCTGACAGAGCCGACATTTGTATAATAAATGAACTTATACAATAGTTCTACGTGTTACATGTAGATTTTGGGCGGGATCATTGACTAATGATGGAGTGTTGCGATTTTCCGGAATAATCTGAAACCAAATATTATTCCCATAGCGTCCATCTTTGATTATTATTAAGTCAAAAATGGATAAATGGGTTAAAATGAATCTCAAAAATGTAAATGTGACCAACTATACAAAGAATTTACTAAGAATGTTAACACAAAATAGCTGTTGTTATAAAAGTTACCTTATACACGGAGATTTACATGTAGGTGTTGTTTGTAAAAATGGCACCGAACGCTTTTGTTTCAATTGTGCTAGAGTAGCTGAAATATTCATTGAGTGATTTTGTGTAAAGGACAAACAAATCAATTTAACAATATACAGTTAATATTAGCCTACTAAAACATTAATGATGTACTATGTTCTTTTCCCTTCTATGATCAATGTCAAGTCATTATCCGTCATCTGGTACAGATATACAACCATTCATGATTTCCATAGTATAAAATTATCAATTAGCACACATTTATTTATATCTTCGCCATTAAAAGCCGGTTAGTTTGTATTGTGTTAATATAAACTTTTTTTTCCTTTTTTCTCCATATCTACAAAATAATACACATATAAATTGGCTTCGGGAAAAAAATGCAACTTATTTTCCGTCACCAGGTTTGGTTTGGTTTGGTTTGGTTAAGTATTGTTTAACGCCCTATCAACAGCTAAGGTTATTTAAGGACGGCCTACCCTGTGTGCAAGACGCATGCGATATGTCCGTGTTTGTATCCTTGTGATAGCGCGGAACTGATGCCGACTTAATAGTGTTACCTCCCTGAAACATACTACCGAAGACACCCAGCAGGACACCCCGCCCGGTCACAGCATACTGACAACGGGCGAACCAGTCGTCTCACTCCTAAATTGTTGAGCGCTAAGCAGGAGTACAAACTACGTGTACCATTTTTACAGACTCTGGTATGTCTCGGCCAGGGGACAGAACCCAAAGCCTTTCTCATAGGGGCGAACGCTCAACTAGAGGCCAAAAGTGAGGCATTGTCAATGGAGACAATAGGAAGAAGAAAGTTGTTTAGAAAGGAGAGAAGAGATAAGATCCCGAATTTAGTCGCCTCTTACGATCATGCAACGGGGGCATCAGGTACATTTTTTACGCCCTACCTGCGGGGACCGTCACATTCGTTATAAATGTAGGTAACGAAAACCTGTATAAATAATTCTATAAATATCCGTGTTATTTTGAGTTATATAATATGTTCAGCTCGTTTGTATGTTATCAAATGTTCAATAATAGACGTTTTTAGATAAGATAGATAAGAATATGCGCTATAATACTACTGTGTATAGGTCATACGTTTTTGCCATGCAGCGTTGTGTAAATATATCAAAGTATATGTGTAAGTTAATATATTTGAAATATAAATATGTACGTTGTATTTAGGCAATATAGACCTTTTGATTTCATATTGCTGAACAAAAGACAAGAAGTTCATAACGAATCATAATCAACAGAGAAATATATTTTATATACCAATTTGAGATCGATTTTGTGAAACTCGATCTTGATAGCACATTGTCTTTTGTATTACCAGATGGCACTACACTGTACTATTAAATAAAATACCGCCCATTGCTTTTATATTCACGGTATAATGGTTAATATTAACTGTCTTAAATATCACAATGTAAAGAACGTAGCTATTCATTCATTATATTTTCTTCTGAAGTATGACAATGATTACCTCAATTTACGGGTTATTCTGTACATGTCAATTTGGACAATCAATAAATAATGAAGTCATAAGTATATGTATCAGTCTTTCAATATATTTTACGCCGGGATTTTCCATTATTTTCTGTTGGAAATAGAATGCAAACGTGAGTGCACATCTACAAACAACCATGCATGGCTATTCTGTAATTTCAGTTTTTACCGTGATGATTCACAACCACTAAACATAGGACTACATTTTAGATATGAAGTAAAACCGTCATTCATGGTAATTTCATATCATATAAAAGGAAAATGGAGGCGTTAACGATGTACATATAAAGTGCAAGCTTTTCCAAACCAGCATATTTGAACATTATATACATCTATATATCATATGCCTTAAGGTGTCTTATGATTACATGTTTTCTTGAAACCCCATTAGGCCTGTGTGTAGAAAACAGGAGAGGCATTTATTGAATAACTCTGACTAGTTCGAGTATATTATACCTGAGAGGAGCACGGTAACAGGATATACATGACAAGATATCGCCACGTGTCTCCTATACTTGTCCTTATAATGGCATATTGATGTAATTTGTTTCCACATTCCTGATACTTTTCAGTAATTACATTTTAAGCAACGCTTATTGGGTTACACCCCTATGTTATCCGGAAAGATCAGAGGTAATATAGGGTTAACACATGCGCATTAAGGCAAATTATAACCCGCCTGGTCGATATCAAAAGTTTTATGACAATGTTTTTTTTCTCCGTTTATGGTTCACATGCAAATGTAATATTTGCCCATGATGTGGATGGAATCTTATACATTTATGAATTTGCTACTCAGAAATCCGTAAAATGAAAAGTTCCATTGCGTAGATTTGTTTCAAGAGTCAGATCACCTTACAAGGATATGGTGACACATAACAAATAAATAAGATAAAAACTACATGTACGTATGAAAACACTGCCGTAAAAAACTTACAAAAGATTTTACAACATGGACATTTTTTGTTAACGGGAGACACACAAACACGTAAATAGAACAGAGTTACTCTACGATACACACAGAAACAAATGAAAGCACGTACATGCATCACAACATACACTTAACTAACAAGTTGTGTTGTATGCAAATATTGTCAATTCGTCCTTAAACATATGGCTTAGACAGTAAACAGCGGCCATGATGATCTGCGCGCTCATTACGTAACGTTACCGTGCGACCGGCGTTAGAACACGTCATTATAACCGTACTGTCGTTCTACATGCACGTCCAGTGGTAGATTGAAGTTAAATACATCATGGCGACTTGTCGATAACATTCAAAATCGATCATTCCAATTAACGTGATAAATGTATGTGTGCTGACAACATGACATGACAATGATACTTCAGAGTATTACGTCACAGTAATCTGCTAAGTTACATCTGTACACTCAAATGGGATGTCGCGCTTCCGACTAACACAGTTCAAGGACACTTATGGATTCTGTTCTGTACACATGGACTAAGTGGCCTCGGTGTCATTACCTAACTATAATCGAAGTTGACAGTCGGGAGCAAGGCTTTGTTTTCAGGGTGTGATCCCATGTCAGTGACAGGTTACGTTGAGCTCGGTAATTAAGTTGACATCTCAACAACGACACCATTCGTTAAGGGGATATTAGGAGGAAGCGATAGGGGGCAGGGTATAATTACAATATACACGCATCGCAGTTAATACAATGTTACACTGGAATGGGATTTGTTCCCATTTTTCAACAATCCCATTTCACGAAGCTTATTCGATCTAACATAATTTAGTGCCAAATACTCAAAAGTAAGTATACATGTTTCTAAACCAGCAAAAAGGATTCACCATTTCAAAGATGTTTCACGATTATGTATAATACAAGGATCAATTGTCCATTATGACTTTTATGTATTAAACAGCTGACTGTATGTAATGTGCTGTAACGTCAGAAACATATGTTGGCTAATTGGATTGTACATGTACAATGAATTTTCTAATAAACCTCGTATTTGTCTTTAGACTAATATGCATAATATATATGTTTGTCAAATGCTTATTATTCGGAACCTGTTGCATTTTAATGTCAAAATCTTACTTTGCATCACCCTAATCACGCCCTAATCATTATAACCATTGATCAGCTTTCAGTTAACATTGATAAATATGTTTCATTTACGCGAAAAACGGTATTGTACTTAAACAGATAGTTTAAATATTTAAAAGAAAACACAACATGAAAGTCTGCGATACACGAGGCTCAAGCAGAAATCAAATATATTTCACTTATCCGGAGAACAATGTTTCGATTAAGCTTCCGAAGTTTTACATTAGATAGGAAAACCAATATTTTGAATATTATATAGGAAGCCTGTCAAGTCGTTTACAACAAATTATTTAAATTATTGACAAGATTTCAGATGTTAAACTTGCTCATCAGTTTATCCTCCTTTGATTAGTACTGGTATAATTAAACAGCACTTCTGTTCGGCGACCATCGATAAGGTAGAATCGCCCCACCGAAGACATCGTGAAGACACCGTAAATAAATTGATTTCAGGCTGGAATGATTGCACATCGGACAAGTGAAATAATCTTCTTCGCCGCGCACTGTACCTATTTGTGTTGCCATGTAGTCTGACTGGCGGAACCCAGTAGTGTGACTTTGGCATCTGAATGAAGGATTGTACACTTTGTACCTGGTGTAGTCTATTGACTGCACTGATTTACAAAGTCGAAAAAGTACTTCTATAAATTTTAATGAGCTATTTTCTAATGCTGCAGAACAATTGAAAACATTTAAACCGATAATAGGTCAACCTATGTTTTTATTAAAGTACGTTTTTATTTGTAATCAATGTAATAGCAACCGATGTAAAATTAGGAAATCTTCTGACCAATATGATGTAAATATCATTTCTTGCACTTATTGATTATGCAAGCAACAATTATGAATATAGGTGATTACGTGATTTATTGATTGGAGGTCACTAAGAACAATCAAAGATGTTCCAAAACCTGGAAAAATTGGAACAAACCTAAAAGGCGGAACTATTCAGAACGGCATTAATTTCTCTTTGTGTTTTTAATCGCTTTTTTACTTTAATAATTTCACACAAATTGCCAGTATGAGAAGAATGTGAAACAGATTTCTGTAAAACCGGCATTTTTAATCAAGCATTAGTCATAAAGATGAATGATTAGCTTAGTATTAACAACTCTGTACTTTAAAATAGCCCCCCGCCTATTTGAGTGCTAATGCAATAAGGCTGTTGAACAATTGGGGCCGTATCTCATACGGTCTGTCTCATATTCATCGCTACAAAGCATATCAGTAAACGCAGCAGAAGGTTCCGATAACCGCATTGCGAGGTTGATCGTGATGTCTCAGACAGCCCGGCAAAATGGCGACTGTCATTGTGGCCCAAAATTGTGTGCAAAAACCTTCGTCAGAACGAGACTGTAAATCCTAGTTGGTCGACGAACGCCGCTAGTTCCTCACAAACAAACGAGCAAGGCGATGCCCGGTTGTTGCCATCATTAACTGGAAGGAACTGTTTGACTAGAGGGGTTATGCTCCTTATTAGTACCTGTTTAGTAAACGGACATTGGAAAACAGATTATTTGCGGTAATGGTCAGATTCGATGGAAATAACCTTTATCATTAGGAAAACTTGCCTTTTATATGATATGGCACAGGTTCTGACTTAACGAGATCATATGATATGGATATAAGTGTTGGCGAACCCGCTAAAGGGTCAACCGCACTTCTGAGGTGAGCCGGAGACGGAACTGTCCTTTGACGTATAGGCAAATTGCCATTTCTGGACATATCCGAACGGAAAAGAAGATTAGTAATTGGGAATCGTTGAAATTGTTTCTCCTTTAATGTGACAGCTTTGACCCAACAGAAGTAGATTCCTTGTATTGTTACTGAGACTAAAATGATGCAAGCCGGAACTCCGCCAATTTCTTTTGCTAAATGAAATGCCTTTGTGTTTACTTGAGTTGTTATAATATATTTGTACAATGTATGCATATCCGTTGACATCCCAAAATATCTTAGCATACATCTATTTGATCTAAATATTTAATCAGCGATTCCGATCGGATTATACTGATCATAATCATATCGAAAAAATAATATGGCGTGTTCCATTCGCGCGCTGGGGTTTCCCTGGTAATATATTTTTCACTCGAGACCGCTTTAGGAAATGAACAATAGGCATTACTACCGATTTCAGAGTTACTGAGGCAGAAGATGCATACATGTAAGCTAGTCTGTTTTTATATATCGGTATAACAATCTGTTGAATGACTTTATAATGGAACAATAAGACAAAATATGTACAGTGTTTCTATTATGTGACCAATCTTACACACGTTTAAATCAGTTTTTCTTATAGAAACACGGAACTCCTAATCACATACATGAAGTTTATCCAGTGTTTCTCGTTAAAGCATCAAAGCATTCCAGCACGTAGAGTGCTTCCTTTTTTGTGGCCTGCACAAACCTTACCATACATCAACGCTTTCCCAATAAATCGTCAAAGCTCTTCATCATATGTAGAGGTTGCTCTTCTTGGCCTACATAATACATATCATAGATCCAAGATATCCCGATAGAGCCACAGACTAGTCCATTTCAGAGAGTGGTTCCGTTTCTGCGGCCTTAACCTTATACATACCCAGTGCCCAAGGTGTCCCGATACAGCATCAGGAATCTCCATAACTGGAAGTGGTTCCTATTATGTGGCATACCTAATGCATACATTGCATTCTGTTTCCCAATAGGTCAATAGAGCTCTGAATCACGAACGTTGTTCTTTCTCTGTGGTCTTCAATTACTTAATACATACCCTGTACCCAAGGTTTCCCGATAGAGCATCAGGGATCTCCCATCACAGTGAGTGGGGGCTCTTCTGTGGCCTACCTTATGCATACCTTGTATTCTATGTTTCCCAATAGGTCACCAGAGCTCTCAATCGCGAATGTTGTTCTACTTCTCCTGTCCACTTTTACTTAATACAAATACATACCCTGTATCTAAGGGTTTTCTATTGGAGCCTCGGGTCTCTCGCGCTGAAAAAGGCTATCGAGACTGACGGAGTCTGCGCTTCAGTGACGACAACAATGGCGGTCGTAAAAGGCAAGAGTTGTTTACTAGATTGAGTACCCTCCAGAGGTCCATTGTTAGGCATATCTCGTCAAATTGCGACGATCCACGGCGCTGTTCAAATACTACAAATATTGCTGCAAGGGACGGTTATACCAGTCTTCAAACACCGTGCTATCTTATGCCAGAGTCCTGTCAATTAGGCCGATACATTTCTCTAAATATGATATATATATTATATCTGCATGTAATGTATTGAGTGAGTGAGAGTAATTGGTCAAATTAGCACCAAATTATAGAAATCAAAACGATATTTATATCCTCGGAAAAGGCTGTCGTGCTTTGTCGTACCAGTTTCCTCCGCCTAGATGTTGAATAGTGGCCTCGTTCCACACCTAACAAACACAATTCATGTACAAATGTTGTCTGAAATTGACTTATTATTTTTCTGTCAGCTAAGCAATATTAATTCTATGACAATTGTAAGAACCGCTTTACAAGTAAAGTATAAAGAAACTCGAGTAATGCTGTTTTGAAATAATATGTAAACCAGTTGAACAAGATACATGAGCATTATTTCAGAAATATCGATATTTAAAATCGTAAAAAAAATCCACTCCAAACCCTTTCTTCGGCTCTTCAAAATGTAAAGTACATCACGGCTTACACATTTTACAAAAACAGCAAGAGCCAACACAGAAAGTGGGCCATATAGGTTATAGACGTTCCCTGGAATGTAAGTCTGTCGAAGTTACAAAGAGCATACATTACGTTACTTATACATGTACATACCGTATATTGACGGATCCTATAAATATCAATTTCTCCGTGTGAGAAATGGTGGCGGAGGTAATGCGAACGGACATACAAGTATACATGTACAATCAGTAGTGCTCTCTCTCGCCTTGACAACGTCTGTTCGGGGCTAATGGACCAGCCGTGAGAACAAGTCTGGCATCTCCTCCATAGAATGTACAATATTCCGTATTTACATATTGCAGAGTTATCTTTCCTTGTGAGCAAGTATTGATTGTTACGTCATTGGTTTGTGAGAGTAACGTCATCAATTTTTGAGAAAACGACGTAATTTTCTCACACAAACCAATGACGTAACAATCAATACCTGCTCAAAAGAGAAGATAACTCTGCAATACACAAAGACGGAATATGTAAAGAGAAAACCGCCATGTTGCGTAATTAGAATATGAATATTAGTTATGACATGAGTAAGTTGTTACCATATTGTTACCGATTGTTTCTTTCGTATGTGTACAAACAAAATACATTTATGATTAATATGTTTTTGTGTATTAATGATCATCGTACCACTAACAGAAAGTATGACTATACAATGTACATTGGAACTCTTTTCCTGGAATGGCCATAGCTTTGATAAAGAAACTCATAAAATACGGAACTGTTATGAAATCAATATTAATGGAAAAAATAGCAAATGTAAAAAAGTGAAAAAATACAACGGAGCCATATCGGGATTGGAACCCTGGACCGCCGATCATTATTCTGTCACTTTAACCATACCTTGGCCTAGTCGCGCTGCTGTTATGGTCTATATGAAATAAAGGGGAGGTAACTATATATATAACAAAAAATATTGTGGAATTTTCAAATGGTTTGCTTGCAATGGGACTGAAATCCTTAAAATAAGATATGTATCATGTATATATCATTTTTACCGTTGCTGCTTAAACTATGTGCATATGCCAGGCGTTATCGTAATTGTAAATTCTACATAAACATTGTATCCTATAGTCTAGGTGCTTAAGTCTGATGCATTTGTTTATGCATTGTTCTAATATGTGGAGATGCTCAAACAGATATATTATTTGATTATTTGTTTGGTATATGGTGGTACGTTGTAAGGAACAATTCACTATACATCCTCTATCTGTACGACCACTGAGTAAAGCGCTATCTGGTATATATTCATATTGATTATCACTTCAAAACGATTGCAGTTCTTCTATTTTTATCTAGGTCGTCTGCCAAACTAGCGCTATCGGACTGTATACTTTTCTCGCCAATGTTTTAGGATATAACTATTGTGTTTGTTTGATTAGCCTGTCTTTTGTCTCTTGTTGTCGTGGAATTGGCACATTCACGCCGTAATATGCTGTCTAGGGGCCTGACCAAGCCATGCACCGCTGCATATAACGGCTATGGAATATGGAACGGACGTATTTATGGCTTACAAACACGCTCTGTATACATCATTGACTGTGTGAAATGTGTCATTATTTTTAACAAATGTCCAGGTATATTGTAATGCACGGTTTGATGAAATGAATAGAAAAAAGGAAAGCAATCAAGCGAAGTAAAATACACATTTTGTTTCAAATAAGGAACGTTTGTTAATGTATACATTTGGTAGGAAACATACATAAAACTGTCTTTGGAACTGTGTCTACAAACAGTTACTATTTAGTTTGAGGCCATAATGGAAAACTATGTACAGACCATTGTGACAATAATTTTGAAGAATAAGTAAACATAAAACTGGTAGCAATTACCTCGCGTGGCATCATTATGAAACTATGCCCAATATCGACTTGTATGATACACTGTAACCGATGAGTTACATCCCTTGTTTGAAAAGCGCTGACTGACATTACCTCCCCTGATTCTATCAGTACATGTCTATTGGGAATTGGTTACTGGCGTATGAAGTCACGTTTTCACTAATTATGGTAACGAAAGATTCACGGTTTATAAGTAAAATGTGAATAAACAGTCTGGGTTACTGGAATATCCAATATCATCACCCACCGTAAACAGGCGACGAGATTGAATGAGGTATCGGGCACGGTAATCTGATAAGCTGGAGTTACTTTCGATTAGAGATACAGTTTACATTGGAATATTATACGCCTCATGTCAGACTTTATTAAACTAAATGGGTTTTACTGCACAGACAAGCAATGAACTACTTCCTCAACCGTTAACAAACCTTACATTTAACCAAAGGCTGCAATAGCATGCTCGTTTTATGTAGATGTCTCTGCAATGTCCGTGTAAACCGGGATTATTTAATTTATACCAGGATTGACCAATTAATTTTCACCTCATGAAGAGAACCATAAACATGTGCATGTAGCGCGTGAGGTTTAATGATCTCGACGATCTATATGGCTTGTTATAACCTAGCAACGAGTTAGGTATCGATGCGCCTTATCACGAAGCCGCCTTAGGCAAATTCGCGTACGACATCGTTACTTATAATCTACAAATAAAGACTGATTACTTATTATTTTGTGGTCCGGAAAGCACTTTTACCTTCCATTTCACGGCATACCTTGGACGTGGTTACTGTGTGATAAACTTCCGGTCACGTGACTTATCTTTGAAAGTTAGTTATGCAAATCAGATTTACCAAAAACATAATGTAAAGTTCAATTGAAGTTACAAACGCGTATTCGAGATGAATACTTTCGATAAGATTTTAATTTCGTTGTCAGTAGGATGACAGTTTGTTACGGGGTCTTGTAAAAGATTTCCTATCTAAGGTATATCAATCAGTGAAGGGGATCTGTGGACGTGATTCATTTTTAGTATAAATCGCGCGCGTATGATTGAAGGCGGAGGAGGATAGGTTAGGGTGACGTAATGGATTAGGTATGAATCACCAGGATCTACCCGACCACGCGGAAATACTTCGTCATTCAATGACACACCACCGGGTGTCGTACACTGTCCTGGTACCGCTGACAAGATCCTTATCAGCAACGTTATTTGTTTAAACAACAATTGTCGGGAAATGTGTATCAGAGTTTTGTGGGATATTGGGGGTTTCACAAGTGATTTCACAAAGTAATTCACTATACATTATTTTGAAATACGAGTGTATGAGTGTTGTCAGTTTTTTTGTACAGAACCAGCTACATTGAACGTACATTTACTTATATTGTATTGCTCATACAGTACATGTTAGCGAGTACTATTCTTCCTTTGCTTTAAGCATTCATCACAAATATTGATTTTTGTGATCTGCTTTCAACTTTAAAAAGAAAATGTATTCTAGAGCGGAAAATTTGTCGAAATAGATATTAACGTTATTATAATGCATGTAACAAAAAATAAACAATATCTACCATGTGATATAAAAATTGAGGTCATTTTTAAACATTGCACTGGTATGATGTTATTCCAGTGTGTTACAATATATGGTTATCAGGAAATATCTGCCTTATCGTTAGTTAAAAAGGACCTCTTACATTTTTCTCAGATTATCATCAGAAAAATGGTTTCTGCTCGACAACAGGTAGGTCGAGATTTTATCACCGATAACTCTCCATACTTTCACCCTTCTCCCCAGTGCGTATGCGTATGTATTGTCTCATAGCCCTATCTAAATTCAGTGGTACAATTGTATATGGTCTACAAAAGCAAAGCGTTTTGTTTATTCGTCTCAATCACACAACCCCGTGCACGTAAACTACTCATTTCCGGTCTTTGGGTTACTGTAATAATGCGAAATGGCTTTGATATTGAAAGCGAAACCAAAATTTTTCAATTGTGGGTTCGGTAGCGTTTAATCTATAAATACAACTTTTTCACCTTGTGAGATGAAGCAATAACAGAATCTATCGCTGTGTGGTCGTTGATAAATGCTCATATCTCTGTCTGAGCAAACAAGTACATATGTAGATTTATCGTTCCATACTGCAACAAGACTAAAATGTTTTCAATGTTTCGGATTGAATGTTAGCACGTAAAACTAGTCGGATTCAATTCATTTCTCGTTTAACCCGGCAAATAACCCGGGCAGACTGTTAATGTGGTTACTGTATTAACATTTCCATGTCTGTCTTATGTTTGAACGGTTGTAAACCAGTCATTAGCCGGGGGGAATTCAGTCGGGGATGGTACCGCACGACATTATGGTGGAGTTTTTACACGGCGGGCGTATTGACCCGAAGCTAACGCCGGTATAAAACTGATGACAGATGTGTTTACTTTAATGTCCTCAGCAATGTGATAAAAAAGTTGAATACCAGATCTGATAAACAAACAGTCAAAGATAAAATGTCAAATAACCTAAATAAGTGCGACGGGCAAGCTACTTTTTAAAAGTCAAGAAGGGTGCACCGTGGGAACGATAGGCATAGCCTTAAACATGATATAACATTAGCACATTTGTATATGGCAATAATTCCTCATCATCAAAAAGAGTGGCACTACCAGAAATTTTTACAAGCCAGCCTGATGGTCTTAAACTGCACAGATCTGCAAAATAAAGCATATAAAAATGTATCGAAAACATAAAAAATGAACTTTCTGTCAACATTAATATCTTAAAAGCACCAACCATTCAAAGTCGCGGCTTAAACATGTCATTTGTGATGTAGAACCATTTGCCCCTATTTTTAATACGATAGAATTTCGACACCGTTAACTTGATTGATAAGGAGAACATTGAAGTTATTTAATTAAGTAGATGAATCAGAGCTAACAATCTTCTTACAATCAAGTAATGAAATGTAACATCTTCATAATTAAAAGATGCTACCTTCCCAGCACACACGTCGCGGTGTGTATCAAGGTATCTAACGAGGCAGAATCAAAGAGTTCCTTTCTTCTGGGGAAACATCTGAAGACAATGGACGTTCTCGTGCGCAAAGGGGTAGTGTCTTTGAGTAGTGGTAAGTGATCCGTACATGCAATCAATCTAGAGAGTTCAACGTGTTTATTATCACTGGGTTGTTTGATAGTGTTTGCAATATACTATGACAAACCAACTTACGATGATTTTTTTTTTATTTTCGATATCATTTACCTAAATGCTTACCAACGTTGGTTACACTGCACAATATGTATCTAAGAAACATACGGTTTCTCCGCATTTATAACATGATATGCTAACCCAACCCACTTCCAATATCCCTTTTCCATTTTTTTTTTATAATACATGTATAGTTATTAACACAAATATAACATGAACAAAATAGGAATGTGATCAATGTAACAAAAAACAAATTATTGGAACACTTGCAGATAAATATGTTGTTGTTTTAACTGAAACAGTTTAAACAAGTTTGTTCTCATTCATTCATCAATTCGGCTTACTACTTGAAACATTTCAATTAGTGAGGCAATACAAAAGTACATATGTGATTTTTTTCGTCCACAATGATGGAATTTAGTTTAAATAACATTAATTCGTTCTTTTGTTTACTATTGCATATATACATGCAGTTAATTAACACGTTCTAGTAAACATGTCGTTTAATTCCATGTTTCGCACTAAAATAAGTATATTTTTGTCAACATTTGATGTTATATGTATAACTGCTTTACGCAAAGGTCACACACGTCCAAGCAGGTATGTAATTACAGGCATTATTAAACATGCATTGTGCTACACATGTTATTGTTCTAATAGTATGATCGAATTTCGTATACACAAGTACACGTATCAGATACTGAATTGTTTTCTGGAAGTCAAATTATGGAGGTAACTCGTGCGGCCATATCAAATATAATAGGTAATATGACTTAATCTTATAAGATGTTACAGGACTATTCTTGAATCCGGACGACTTCTTAAACGGACACGTTATGCAATAGGCATTTCCATTGGCTTAGAAATGCAAGTTGAATAGCTGGTGTGTGGTTGCATTCATCATCGATGATTTCAAAATTTCTCGTGCAGATATACTGCTATTAAAATTTTATTTTCTGTCTGAAGACCTGAAATTGTTGTTTCCTAGTGTACGTAATGGGCAATTTGATGGTAATGCGCATGCACCTGGCCATACGCAGACGTATTACATCTTCATCACCTGGAGAGTGTATTTACAATGTAATAGATACAATATAGCATACATTCGTTTTTGTTTGTTTATAATTTCATTAACATCTAATTGCATTTTTCAATATTCCTGGTAGGGGGTGTTCCCCACGTATTACAATATAAACACGGTGGGTCGCCGTTTTCTACGTCCGACGAAGGTGAAATGACGCACAATACATACTTATGGCGTATGGTTGGCAGAAGCGCCTCGCCAGATGCATGGGAACCAGAACCTTGCTTTATGACCACTTCAGCACCAGAAACATTTACATCCACATACATGTACCTATGAATTAAAATTCCATTGGAAAATGAATCATTTCTAAACAAACGATATATGAACCTGACGTAGACCTATTCGGCTAAACTGTAATAATGAGGTTTAGAGATATTGATAAATTATTCTAATATCTCATTCAGATGCTAATTGTCGACATTGTATTATTATCATTAAACCTGGCAGGTAAATAGAAGTCCATCAGTGCGCACGTGCTGCAGACGGGAGGCTCGGCTAATTGAGGGAGGCCACGAAGGAGAACTCATAAAATAGGGTATTTTTCTTTTTAATTTTGTATCTTTATGAAAAAAATACATGTTTTTACAGGAATACATTTAAGACTAACAGAACTTACAATACATATGGACAGAATTATGCACACTACACTGTATATAAAATAATAACACGGAATGTGTATTTATCGGTGATCCCTAAATGAATTCCAAATGGAATTGTCCTGCCAATTTACAGTTGTTTGGAGTCTATGAGAGACAATTTTGTCGCCTATCATTGAATTATTGGAGAAGTATATTTAGACACTGGTCAACAGAAAGTCACAGTAAATCTACTGGTCAGTTTATTGATCAGGTTGCCCTACATATTGACCTTGTACGACAATGTACCCGGAGTAGACAGATGGCACGCGCAAAAGTCAATATTCGGGTAACCGTTGGCGACACGGCTAATATAGCCAGGACAAGTAAATGTTCTCTAGAACCCGGTAGATAGGACCTCAACAGTGCTAACTTAGCATGGATAATGCTTTGGACATAATTCTGAACACGACTTCTTAGGACAATATCATTTCGACAACCGGTACGAGAGAGGGCTTACAGCGTCATAAACTATTTAAACTATCGGAAGCTTGTAAGAATATTTCATTAACAGTAGGAGTATGGTGTTAACGTCCTCAAAACATGACAGATACTCTTACATATAGATTTCTAGACAATGAAGGGCGAATGTTCCATCCTCCATAACGATAGCAAGCAAATGATTCTAACACTTTAAACGATCGCTGGTGAATTGTTTCAGAATCGAAAACTATAGAGGGCGATTGAATTCAGTCTAGCCTACCTAAGTGGACAAGACTCAGCTGTCCAGCCTACTAAATAATACTTGCTTAGAATTTAAGCCGACGATAAAATAAGCCTACTAAATAATAGAAACCGGAGAGTTTTAGCCAACTAATAAGGCGAGGGATTTCATCCAACTAAATTATAGTGACGGGATAATTCTGGCGTCCAAAATGACTAAAGGCGAAAACTTCGAGCGTCCGTAGCGATAGAAATTAGTTCGTTATAGTCTACAAAAGGATAGACTTGTGAATAATTTAAAAAACCCGGGCACCCAAACGATAGAAAAAACAAGCTTCCGGTCTACAATACGGAAGGATACTGGCTGTGTCAGCTAAAACATATCACTACTAAATAAAGGGCTCACATAACGATCGTTTAAAATTAAGACATAATTAAAAGTTTCTAAGTGCACGTGTATATCGGTAGTTTATGAAAACATTGCACTTTTGCAACATATTAAAATGTCACCGATGAGAGATCATATATGTACTGATTGACTTTATAATACCCAGAAATGATATCTTATAAGTAATCGGCTCAAAGGATTAGGTATGATGATACAGTGATATTACAATGAAATTGGAACATTTCTCGGATACACGACGAACTCAGTAACCCTCTACAACCTCCAAGACGCATGTCATCATTGAAAAAACAAAAACTCAATGGCACTTTTTCAACGCGACAATCGGTCAATTCTTTTTGTATTTTGCCTTTGTTGGTGCAGATATTGAATGGTAAACAAAGTTATTTGGCTTTCTGTTAATTCGTTTTTATCTACAGCTAAACAGTTTCTTGTAATGAATTTGGTAAACATTTATCGGGCTTCCTTTGTATTTGCTGGCTATGTATAGGTCCGCTGTCAGCCAAATTAATGTCGCCTTAACTCTAGTGGGAGAAGGTCAAGGTGACGACGACATTGTATTGGGAGCCTGGCAGACAAGTTTGATGGCCGTGTCGAAGATCAAAATAGATCGTCGGTCATTGAGGTAACGTGTTCAAAGATAATGTGTCAGTCACTTTATCACGTTTAAGGTTCAGTCAGTGTTTGCGTCAGTTTGTGTCTAGTGGTTACGTCAGTGTGTCCCTCGTGGTAGCGTCAGTCTCTAGTGGTTACGTCAGTGTGTCTTTAGTGGCTACACGTCAGTGCGTCTCTAGCGGTAACGTAAGTGTGTCTCTATACGAAACGTTAGTTTATGTGTAGTGGTTACGTTAGTGTATCTCTAGTGGTTACGTCAGTTTGTCTCTAGTAATAATGTCAGTCTCTAGTGGTAACGTCAGTGTGTCTCTAGTGGTAACGTCAGTGTGTCTCTATACGAAGCGTTAGTGTATGTGTAGTGGTTACGTTAGTGTATCTCTAGTGACTACGTCAGTTTGTCTCTAGTGATAACGTCAGTGTGTCTCTATACGAAAAGTTAGTTTATGTGTAGTGGTAACATCAGTGTATCTCTAGTGGTAACGTCAGTGTGTCTCTAGTGGTAACGTCAGTGTGACTCTAGTGGTTACGTTAGTGTGTCTCTAGTGGTAACGTCAGTCTCTAGTGGTAACGTCAGTGTGTCTCTAGTGGTTACGTCAGTGTGTCTTTAGTGGATACATCAGTGTGTCCCCAGTGGTGACATTAGTCTTTAGTGGTTATATCATTGTATCTTTAGTGGGTACGGCAGTGTGTCTTTAGTGGATAAGTCAATGTGTCCCTAGTGGTTACGTCAATGTGTCTCCAGTGGTTACGTCAGGGTGTTCCAAGTGGTAACGTCAGTCTTTAGTGGTTATCTCAGTGTGTATCTAGTGATAACTAATGAGTAGTGGTTACAAGAGTTTTTCTAGTCGTGACGTTCATCTGTATCTAATGTTTTCGTCAGTGTGTCTTTAGTGGATACATCAGTGTGTCCCCAGTGGTAACGCCAGTCTTTAGTGGTTATATCAGTGTATCTTTAGTGCATGCGTCAGTGTGTCCCTAGTGGTTACGTCAATGTGTCCCCAGTGGTTACATTAGTCTTTAGTGGTTATATCAGTGTATTTTTAGTGGATACGTCAGTGTGTTCCTAGTGGTTAAGTCAGTGTGTCTTTAGTGGATACATCAGTGTGTCCCCAGTGGTTACATTAGTCTTTAGTGGTTACATCAGTGTATCTTTAGTGCATACGTCAGTGTGTCTTTAGTGGATACATCAGTGTGTCCCCAGTGGTATCATTAGTCGTTAGTGGTTATATCAGTGTATCTTTAGTGGATACGTCAGTGTGGCTTTAGTGGATACATCAGTGTGTCCCCAGTGGTGACATTAGTCTTTAGTGGTTATATCATTGTATCTTTAGTGGGTACGGCAGTGTGTCTTTAGTGGATACGTCAGTGTGGCTTTAGTGGATACATCAGTGTGTCCCCAGTGGTTACACGTCAGTGTGTCCCTAGTGGTAACGTAAGTGTATCCCTAGTGATAACGTCGGTGTGTTTCTATACGAAACGTTAGTTTATGCGTAGTGGTTACGTTAGTGTGGTAGCGTCAGTCTCTAGTGGTAACGTCAATGTGTCTCTATACGAAGCGTTAGAGTATGTGTAGAGGTTACGTTAGTTTATCTCTAGTGACTACGTCGGTGTGTCTCTATACGAAACGTTAGTCTATGTGTAGTGGTTACGAAAGTGTATCTCTAGTGATAATGTCAGTGTGTCTCTATACGGAACGTTAGTTTATGTGTATTGGTTACGTTAGTGTGTCCCTAGTGATAACGTCAGTTTGTATCTAGTGATAACGTCAGTTTGTCTCTAGCGGTGACGTCAATGTGTCTCTTTACGAAGCGTTAGTGTATGTGTAGTGGTTACACGTCAGTTTGTCTCTAGTGATAACGTTAGTGTGTATCTAGTGATAACGTCAGTGTTTCTCTATACGAAACGTTAGTCTATGTGTAGTGGTTACGAAAGTGTATCTCTAGTGATACCGTTAGTGTGTCTCTAGTGATAACGTCGGTGTGTTTCTATACGAAACGTTAGTTTATGTGTAGTGGTTACGTTAGTGTATCTCTAGTGATAACGTTAGTGTGTATCTAGTGATAACGTCAGTGTGTCTCTATTCGAAACGTTACTTTATGTGTAGTGGTTACACGTCAGTGTGTCCCTAGTGGTAACGTCGGTGTGTCTCTATACGAAACGTTAGTTTATGTGTAGTGGTTACGTTAGTGTGTCCCTAGTGGTAACGTAAGTGTATCCCTAGTGATAACGTCAGTTTGTCTCTAGTGATAACGTTAGTGTGTCTCTAGTGGTAACGTTAGTGTATCTCTAGTGATAACGTTAGTGTGTCTTTAGTGATAACGTCAGTGTGTTTCTATACGAAACATTAGTTTATGTGCAGTGGTTACGTTAGTGTATCTCTAGTAATAACGTCAGTCTCTAGTAATAACGTCAGTCTCTAGTGGTAACGTCAGTGTGTCTCTATACGAAACGTTAGTTTATGTGTAGTGGTTACGATAGTGTATCTCTAGTGATACCGTTAGTGTGTCTCTAGTGATAACGTCAGTTTGTCTCTAGTGATAACGTCAGTGTGTCTCTTTACGAAACGTTAGTGTATGTGTAGTGGTTACGTTAGTGTATCTCTAGTGATAACGTCAGTGTGTCTCTAGTGATAACGTCAGTCTCTAGTGATAACGTCAGTGTGTCTCTAGTGATAACGTTAGTGTGTCTCTAGTGATAACGTTAGTGTGTCTCTAGTGATAACGTCAATGTGTCTCTATACGAAACGTTAGTTTATGTGTAGTGGTTACGATAGTGTATCTCTAGTGATAACGTTAGTGTGTCTTTAGTGACAACGTCAGTGTGTCTCTATACGAAACGTTAGTCTATGTGTAGTGGTTACGATAGTGTATCTCTAGTGATACCGTTAGTGTGTCTCTAGTGATAACGTCAGTGTGTCTCTATACGAAACGTTAGTTTATGTGTAGTGGTTACGTTAGTGTATCTCTAGTGATAACGTCTGTTTGTCTCTAGTAATAACGTCAGTCTCTAGTGGTAACGTCAGTGTGTCTCTATACGAAACTTTAGTTTGTGTGTAGTGGTTACGATAGTGTGTCTCTAGTGATAACGTCAGTGTGTCTCTATACGAAACGTTAGTTTATGTGTAGTGGTAACGTTAGTGTGTCTCTAGTGGTAACGTCAGTCTCTAGTGGTAACGCTAGTCTCTAGTGTTTACATGAGTTAATGAGTAGTGGTTACATGAGTGTTTCTAGTCGTGACGTTCATCTGTATCTAATGTTTACGTCAGTGTGTCTTTAGTGGATACGTCAGTGTGCTCCCAGTGGATACGTCAGTGTGTCTCTAGTGGTTACGTCAGTGTGTTCCCAGTGGTTACGTCAGTGTGTCCCCAGTGGTAACGCCAGTCTTTAGTGGTTATGTCAGTGTATCTTTAGTGGATACGTCAGTGTGTCTTTAGTGGATACGTCAGTGCGCTCCCAGTGGATACGTCAGTGTGTCTTTAGTGGATACGTCAGTGTGTCCCCAGTGTTAACATAAGTCTTTAGTGGTTATATCAGTGTATCTTTAGTGCATACGTCAGTGTGTCCCTAGTGGTTACGTCAGTGTGTCCCCAGTGGATACGTCAGTGTGTCCCCAGTGTTAACATAAGTCTTTAGTGGTTATATCAGTGTATCTTTTGTGCATACGTCAGTGTGTCCCTAGTGGTTACGTCAGTGTGTCCCCAGTGGTTACGTCATTGTGTTCCCAGTGGTAACGTCAGTCTTTAGTGGATACGTCAGTGTGTCCCCAGTGGTTACGTTAGTGTGTCCCCAGTGGTTACGTCAGTCTTTAGTGGTTATCTCAGTGTGTCTCTAATGGGAACGCCAGTTTATGTGTAGTGGTTACGTAAGTGTGTCTAGTGGTAACGTCCATTTGTACCTAGTGGTAACGTCCGTCTGTATATAGCGGTTACATTGGTATTTGGCTATTGATTACGTCAGGTTGTGTCTAGTGATGACGCCCGTTTGAGTGTGGTGGTGATGTCTATTAGTGTCCGGTGATGGCGTCAGCATGTTTTACTGTAGTGGTTACTATATGAACGTCAGTGTGTTGTGCATACGATAGTGTTTCCCAGTGGTAATCGCGGTGTGTCTCTAGTGGTTTCGTCAGTGTGTCTGTAGTGGAAACTCAAGTGCGTCTGTTGTGTTGACGTCATCGTGTCTCTAGTGGTTGCCTTTCTAATGGTATCGTCGTTTTATCCAAGTGGTCACATCAGTATTTCTTTGTTGCTATATTTATGGCTTCGTCAATTTGTAGTAGATGTTTGGTCAATGTGTCACGGTTGGATAATGTCAGCTATGTCATAATATTCACGAAAACATACAATACAATAACTTTTTATGATGATTATGACAAGTAAATAGCTGCATTTGTGGTAGCGTTAAAACGATTCCTATTTAGTTCATTTGAGTAAAAAATTAACAATGAATTTGCAAAATCTAATAAAAAGTTTCGATAAAGAAATACATGTATATCTGTTATGTTTTCAGAAGAACATATAAGACCTTACATGAGTTTCCAATTCATGTGAGATTTATGAAACGAGTCCATGAATTTTTCAAATGAAAACGAGTGTAAGACCTTTTTTTATCACATAATCAAGATTTGTGGCATTTATTTGTGTAAAACGACAGTTTTTATGCAACCTTGAAATGTATAAAGCCGCCATTTTGACTCCAGTGCAGAAGTTTGTGACGTCATGAACTTGTCTGAGGCGTGACGTCACAATTAAAACAATTGAAACTTACAACCAATCACAGGGCTGAAAGTCATATTGCATGGGTTAATACGCATATTCACTGGATAACACAGTACATTATGTGATAATGTATTATAGTATGTTTCTGTCTACATTTTGTTTTAAAATCCTCCCACTCGTTTTAAGTATTAACGTTCAAATCACCTACGTATCAAAGTCGGTGTGAATACCTACCATCACGTCGCTAACAGACCAAATGGATACTCTTTCTCTTGATCGCTTTTTTTTCTCCTGTTAAATGTCAAACAACCAATCTCGTATATTAAAGTGCAAATAAGTAGTTTTAGACAATTAAAAATGAGAAGCTTGAACTCATTCGATTATACCTGACGTTAATATACAGACGAAGCTTCCCTAGGGGATATTTATCCATGTGCATGATATCTTTGGAGGTTGTTATTTCTCAAAAGAAAGATAATGTTACATTAAACATGTCAGACTCGTGCATAGTGCCCTGTATTGTTGGGTAACTGTCTTAATTATTCCATCTAAACAAACTAGTATCCAAAAAACAAGCCGACGTCATAGGCATAACTCGCAGCAGACAATAGCCCAGCTATGTAGAATAGTTGTCGTGCAATGCGCTCTGCCTTCCAATCTGCTGGAACGTGTGAACCGAATCATACTCAAAGACTAGCTCTCCCATTACCCCCATTCTCTGATAAATAGCCTTCGTTTTGCATTGTATGTATTCAACCTGATCTCCATGTTTTCCCCTGTCATACTAGGTTATGTTTCGGCTGTACGAGTAACCACAAAACAATGGGAGAATAGGAATCCGGCACATACACAACGTGTATTTACCTTACAATGCGAACCAATGATATAAAGCGTTATATACATCAAAAAAACCAATATGGCTTATCACAATTGAGAGTGGTAAAAGAACACACACGCAAAATTAAAAGAAATTTTCAGAATGCGTTATTTCATTGAAGGTGACATTTTGACAGCAGAGTTTGAACGTCTTACCCAGTAACAGACTGTTATATACAAACCTGTAGTCGCAGTTCTCGCTGAGACGACTCAACTTGCTCTGATGTAAGGAAACCCCCACTGCAATTCTCCTTAGCTAGCGTGTTGGTTTTGGTGTATTACGTATGGTCCTGACTATGTAAAACTGTTATATTCTCAGACTTCAAGACGGACTATAGTGGACGCTGAGCGATTTTGAATTCATATCGACTGGCACAGACCGATTTTTGGTATACGCAATCTTACTGTCTATAGTCTAGTAACAGTTCAGTCTGGCTTTCCAACGTG
The DNA here is from genome assembly GCF_002113885.1 of Mizuhopecten yessoensis. Classification (NCBI taxonomy): domain Eukaryota; kingdom Metazoa; phylum Mollusca; class Bivalvia; order Pectinida; family Pectinidae; genus Mizuhopecten; species Mizuhopecten yessoensis. The sequence continues at coordinate 1,014,340 of NW_018404479.1, forward strand.
TAAGGGATTACTTTAACCACCATGCATTTCGTTAGGACGTTGACTGTGTATGAAAAAAGCCGAGATATGTTCTTAGGATTCTGGATGTCACCTAGTCGTGATCAGTGAAGAAAGGACATGCTTCGTGCTACAGGCCAATGAAGTGCATCAAACGTGATGCCTCGCTAAGAGGATACCTCCCTCTACACACGGTACCGTAGCTACGGCGGGAAAAACGCCATTTCTATCTCCAATGTGAGTATAAACGCTCTGTATCTTGAGGATAACGTTATAATTTGGTCTTATCCAGCATTAATGGTACCATATTTATATAAACGCGTGTAGGTCTATTTACATAATGAACGTAGAAAAATATTTTGATATGAATTGCTGAATATTATGTGTGACAGCTATTATATGAACATTTTCGTAAATATTTTTCTGAGACTTGCCATTTTAACAGAATTATGAGTATTATGCTAAATACGCATTGTTTTGAAAATATATTCCGGTGGAAATATTATTTTGAAAGTATTTCTGAATAAATGCAAATTATTTGTTCGGGAGAATTCATCAACAAAAGCTTGTTTGATTTCTTTTGAAACCTAATCGAATGTTTCGAGATTATTTTCATACATTTGCATGTTAAGCTTTGAGAGTTTATTCTCATACATGCTTTGTGTAAACATATTCCCCATTTGAATTTCTCTTGGAATATTTCCTGAAGGAAACTTCGTTTAGAGAGTTGTTCCCTTTCTGCGCTTTACTTTGTCATTATTTTCCTATGTACAGTATAAGAGTCGTTACGACAGCATTCCTCACGTCAGTTTCGTTTGGTGAGTATTTTCTCTTGTAAAGTATGTAGTTATACGATATACTGCCATAAGCTTATAAGCTTTGTTTTAAGAGTATTTGCCGAAGCATTGATACGCATGCAGTACAATTTTATCAATAAAATGTACCGTGTTATCAATTGCTGCGTGGAAAATGCTTGTTCAAATATCCCCGGATGTATGCTTTCGTTGTTTGAGTTCCTGGGATATGACATAAAATGTGTTGATGAGGCTTAGGGTGTCAGACAGTTCGTGTAGAGATAGTGTTCGAGAATAAGAAACTTTTTTTGTGCATGTCGTGCTTGTAGGCCTCTCGGCGTGCTCTTGTCATATTGATTGTGTGCTATGATTGTCAGAACTACTCCTTTGAAGAAGGATGAAGGTGCCAATTCGAGTGCAAGTTTTTTGGAGAAAACAATGGCATGATTTTTCTAAGTTTATTTTGTTAAAAATATTAGGGATGATTTGATTCAACACTCTGTCATACACAGCAGTGTTTCAGTCCCAACAGGCTTGCTATATTAGAGCCAAACTGGTTAAAATAGGGTCATGTCATAATCATAACAAAACACATCCCCTAAATCTGTAAATGGTGTTCATACGATAATAAGAGGCCATTAAAGTTCACGTGACTGCACATGTGGATTACATAACGTTGTATTCAGGTGTTGAGCTCCTTATTTGTGAGTAGCAGAGTTGGTGATACAGTGTAGTTGGTGGGAGGGGGTTTACACGGTGCACATTAAAAGTCGTATTCCTAACCAACCCAATACCAACTCTCAAATTGCTAGTCAGTTTGCATCTTATGACTACATTTCTTTATCGCCTAGAAAGATGTGCGTTTGACACACACACGCGATGGTGCAGATACAATTCTGTAATATATACAGTATGTCAAATATGAGAAACCGCATTTGGCAAGCGAGCAGATTTATTTGTGTTTTAATGACGGACGTTGATAGGTTGAGTTGAAACATTTCCGGAGCTCATTTGTTGACAACAGAAACCAATAGCCTCGTCGGCAATAGTCTGATATAGACACCTTTGTCGTTTAGTTTCCGGTTGAATTTACGCCACCTTACATCTTACTCGAAGCAAGATTACATAGCACTGAATTATATTTAGGCTTCAATGCTGTTGTTCTTTTTGAAGAATAGAAATCGATTTGTGGTCGACTGTAGTCCGATAGTCCCGGTGGTTCACGTCAGAGTTTCGATGGTAAGGCCCCATTTTTCATAGCGGTATGTATCTGTTGTACACAAGCCTAGCCCGGTATGAGTTTTGACAATATTTTGTAGTTAGAAATTTTCCATCGACTATAAAGGCGTAGGAAAATCATAAACACACATTATGAACTAGGAACACATATAATGATCTTATACAATAACATCTATATTAATAATCGATACAACAAACCTGGATGCTCTTTTCTGTACAAAGACGTGCATGCAAGCTTTGGATTCAGGATATTAAGAATGTGCTTCGTGTTAGAGTGGAGAGAGAGAGAGAGAGAGAGAGAGAGAGAGAGAGAGAGAGAGAGAGAGAGAGAGAGAGAGAGAGAGAGAGAGAGAGAGAGAGAGAGAGAGAGAGAGAGAGAGAGAGAGAGAGAGAGAGAGAGAGAGAGAGAGAGAGAGAGAGAGAGAGAGAGAGAGAGAGAGAGAGAGAGAGAGAGAGAGAGAGAGAGAGAGAGAGAGAGAGAGAGAGTCGTTAGTAGAAGTTAGAAACAACCTTATGTACTTAATCATTCAATCGAAACGAAGAAACATATATCCCAAAACCAATGTTGTTCTGAAAACGAGGCTAACGTGTGACATTCTGTTTAGAAACAGGCGAACTTATAGTTATAGTTTGTTAGTTCATACCATCATGACAATAGATTACTGATGTGTTTGGTCGGTTTTATACAATATAGCAATAAACGGTATAAGTATAACAGTATTTGGGGTGCAGGGTTGACAGTTACCAATCAATATCAACCAACATGTGAGGTGTGTCCCGGGATGACAGTCGACACTGAACGGTAACCAAACGTTTGGAGGATTAAGCAAGTGAATATAATCAGCGTTTAGAGATTTCGTCAAGAAGACATTTTGTCTTCTAAGAAAGAAAATTAATGATTGAATATGTAAGCCTAGGCGACAGTCGACTGCTAACCCTGAGGTTTTAATCTGACTCAGGGTGCCAGCGTTTAACCAATATTCTGACCTTTGACCCAGGGCAACATTTGAATATAAAGGTTAACCAGTGTTTTGGTCTTCGTCTCAGTATAAAAGGAATTAAAGTCGACTCCAACAGTTTGGGTTCAGCCAGTATATAAACAACAATGTATGTCGACGCTGCAAGTTGAACAATGCCTGGAAATACGATCCAGGATGACGGTCATCTTGATAGAAAAAAACAGTGCTAAAAGATTAAGCCAATGACTAGAGTTCTCCACCGAGGTTTGCCAATGCTCGGAGGCTTGTTCCAGGGAGACGTCGTCTACTTGGTTTTGACGATGCTGTCCGTCACTGCAAATTAACTAAAGCTTTCACTGCTGGCGTTCCTGTTACTGTTTCAAAAATAACCATTAACTGGGTTGAGAAATGAGACGAGCAACTAACCTGTCGCCACTTCTGTAAAAATCCATATAGAAGACAACGATTGCCAACTGACTTAGATTCAGTTGATGTTTGTTGGTTAGTTGATAATGAAGAAAAAACTTGAATATAATCATTAGTCTATTTATTTAAGACGGCGAAACTGATTTTAAAAAGTGTTTGTACGTATTGCTATAGTCCATGGGGATAGACGGTGGGAGAGGCCTTTACACAAAACCCACTTGATAACAGGATTTAGACAGATTTAGAAACCCATGACGAAAACCAACAACAACCGAAACTGATAAGATATGACGGAGATACCATGAATTCGCACAAAACAAGAGGAGAAAGCGGGAGTTCCGGATGTGGAAGCATTTTCTTCACTAGATGTATTACAAATGACGTCTTCCGTCAAATCAAGAAATCGTATAGGTTACTAACGATCTACTGTTTTCGCATGTATGCTATTATATGATTCCACCATCCACACATTTGTAGAATATTTCTTTATTTCATAATTTCCTTTCAGCACAGTGTTAGTAGAAAATGGCGGAGTAAATGATTTTGTCGATATACTATAGATGGCAGTATCTATAATATATGTATAGCTCTGCTTTATAGGAGCTTGTACCTTACCCTGACCTGTTATTGTCGACGGGAAACCTTCAGGCAGGATGTGTCTTTTTCTCCTTGATACATACCAATTATTTGTGATTAAAGTAATACATAATTTTAATTATAAAAAATATGCATCCGCATCCGACTATCTTAAAAATAGATACTCATATGTTTATCAGTACCTTAATTGACAGGACAAAGTAGTAATGATGCATTATCTTGTTATTCATATTGTGTGATAGGCCTCGCCAACTATGGCCCTATAAAGATATGTGTACCCAGTAATACCGAACCGCAGCCTACCTAACCATGTGATCCGTCCACCACTGAGAGCTTCAATATGATATATTTGTCCAGTTTCGATTTCCTACATAGACGTGTTTTGAATGTAAATATGACCACTTGATACTTTGTTTATCATAAAATTGCAATACTTAACGATGAGACGGAAATATGTACAAGGACATAGATCGAATGGGAGCTTAGTCATACAACCATGTTACCGTCTGAACAACGTTGAACATTAACCGTTCTAAAGCTATTTACATAAGTTATGCAAATTAAATTGGTATATCACATAAATTCTTACTTGATCCTTTTTATTTTTGTAAGTTAAAAAAATGCCAATACTTACATTTGCTCTACATCCTTTTATTCCGTCTTTGCGTATTGCAGAGTTATCTTCTCTTGTGAGCAGTTATTGATTGTTACATCATTGGTTTGTGAGGGTAACGTCATCAATTTTTGAGAAAACGACGCAATTTTCTCACACAAACCAATGACGTAATAATCAATACCTGCTCACAAGAGAAGATAACTGTGCAATTGTAATGCATTGCGAAGGCAAATGTTGTTATGAGACTATAACATCATATGCTATTGTAACGCCATCAATCTCTATTGTGACGTCATCAATGTCACTGTTGTCAACACTTAATTTGCTGTTCAAAAACTGTTCGCAATAACCAAATAAAGCATATCTACTCTATTAAAATGTACGCTTCAAGGATTTATTAAATTTTTCATCAATTGCAATGTGTGTTATAGGACCATTACAACATTTGCTAAAACATTTACTGTTTAAGAAATATGAAAGGAATTGCAATCGGAACAGTACAATTTGAGTGAAAATGGTATTGCTTCTATGACATAGTGGTAAGGTTATTTTATTTTATGTACACAAACTGACACCCGGTTCTAATATAAAAGGAATGCGCGCGTCTTACGGTAACGTCTCTGGCTTGTTAATAGATATACCAATAACTGTTACATGTATTTATATCCTTGTACATCTGTCGGTAAGGTGTTTATACACTTTAAGTCGATTTTATTTACCGTCCAGGACTTATTCGGTCGACAGGTGATGTTGATTAATCTTCGTGTACACCTCATCAAGTTGGATATACGTAGAGGGATTACGCGTGAAATACCAGCAATATGAATACACAGTTAGATGTATTAATATAATATACTTAGTGCTACACAACAGGAAACAATATATGTATCCTAAATTATTAAGCCTCGTATGAATTCTTCCTGTCTTAAAACATCTCAAAACTATTTACGATTTTTTAGACTCATGAATGCTAGACCGCGGTGTACATGTATATAATATTCAAAATTTTGAATATTTTTCTTCGAAATACTTATTGAATTTGGCAGTACAAAATTATCTTGGAATTCATTTGTTTATCTTTATGGTTTTTTTTAGAAACTGTATGACCTAAATTGTCCTGAGTTGACTAGAAAACCTTCTCAGAAGCAAACTGAGTCACCTTTGGACTTTTGTGGGGGGTTCCTTTTGTTTTCCCCTTTGTCTTTGTCTATTTTTGGTTTTCATATCGACTTAGAGGCCACTTTATTCCTGAATGTGAAGTACAATTGATGCTTTATGCGTATTAATGTACATTGTAATTGTGTAGGTTATCCTTTTTAGAACATCACCAAGCTAAATATAGACTGCGATGTAGATATTGTCAATAGCGATACATACCAATTACTGTGTCTTAATTATATGAAAGTGATAAAGAAAATCATGTTATGCTACCAATAGTAGAGAAGATACCTGATGAAAATGTTGGCTGAACTTACTTATGTTCCTGACTAGTTGTACAATGAACTAATTTCATTCTCATTTTCATCACCTTTCTTATACGTACACATAACATTGCTTTGGAAATAAAAGTTCTAAAAATGGAACTGACATTGATATATTTATCAGACTTCGTGTCGGCTCACAACCATTGGCCAACTATCGCTTATAATAACACGTACAGGTGTGCAACACACAAGCTGCAATAATGCGCTCTGGTTATTACAAGGCGTTCCAAAATATTACAAACTGGTGTAGCATTAACTGAGCAATGGGGGTGTAACGTTCAGTAATCCGTCACTAGTTATATTTAAGTCTGCTATTAATGATTATCTAAATAATTCTTAGTTTAGTTTGTTCTCCCTGCTGAACTATCGTGCATTGCAAATTATGTTCGACTTTCGTGTACATGTGTAGTTAATACGAGATATTGCCAATTTATTTATTTCGAATGTGTGTTCTATATCCTCCATGTCTGTATGGTTTTATTGTTTTCTTTTCTCTTTGAGATCGTTATTGAATTTACTCTAGACTGCATACCTCCTCCCAGATATTGATATAGATTGTTATTTGCTACCCTGGTTGTATCCTAGGTCTGTGCACGTACATAACGCGTCCTGGCACATTTTGCGTTGAGAGTAAACTGTTAGATCAACAGGGTGCATACCCATGTCAATCATAACTGTAGCTATACAACCAGTCCTTGACAATGGTTCAAGGTCGTTATACATGTAAGAAAACAATGGGAATTTAATATTTTTCGGTGCCAGCCGCCCATTTTTGTTAGTATATTGTCATTATTCCTCTTCTGTTTTGAAACCTGACAACATAAATACGAGAGAAACTAAATCAAGCCCGCCAAAACAGAAGGGTGACGTCACGCCTGTCGTACATAACCGGGCAATAACCGTCATAATAAGGTCAGACAGTTATACATCTATGTCAACCATCTGTTGTGTCGACAACTCATGGTTATATCCGCTACGCATGCATTCCATGGCGCAAATAAGCATACACAGCTACATGTACAGTCACATCCTCCAAATGTTTGCTGTAGACATTAACAGTGGACAAAATGCATTAGAAAAATGAAACTACCTGTGCTTAAGAAGTACCCAAAGAACATTTATATCGTTTAATGTAGATTTTGTATGTATTTATGATACAGCTGATGCTGTGGATATCCAAAACATATTTATGGATGACACGTCCTTTCTTAAGAATCCAATAGTGCGTCCGGCCCGGGCATGTCCTTAGATCTCAGCAGGAAAGGTTACATTTCGTTCGTCGTGTGTGTTCTGTAAAGGTCTTACGTGATTACAATCGCCCCCAAGACTCTGGTATGACCTTATAAATCGCCCGGTAGATACATTGGACTTGACACAGTGCCATCTAACAACAAGACGTACCATGTGTTATGGTGGTAAAATTTGTTGGGTTGATTTGTCGGTAGAACACGGCTATCTTGTGGTGTCTCAAAGTAATACTAAATCTTACCCAAGTTGGTTCAAGCAATGCATGTAAACTTATTGTCTCGGCGTGTCATAGTCTATTAAATATTTCGAGGTATGCTACATGTATATGGCTAAGAAACTCCAGTGCGTCAAAAAGGTCAGAAATATCAGAATTGGTAGAATGCAGTAAAATTGCGCTATCATCAGTTCAACATGTATTAGGACAATTAAACGAAGTAACAAAATATGTTATTGTTGCGATATTTGGATTCGTTTTTGCTTTAACATGACGTTTGTTAGAAAATGACAAACAACTAGTGCACTTGTGTATAATTTTTCTCAACATTATTTGAGAATCAGAGCTAACGCATGATAAAGCTATAGTGAATTACAATATTATTTGCACAAAATACTAATTTTATTCTAAAAACTTTATCATTGACCTTATAGAACTTTTTACCAAATATATTTATATGTAAAGTACAGCTGTACATGTATCTTAATTTGACGAGGTCGTTAAACTGATTTCTTCAAAGTTAAAGAAGTAACTATAGCACTTTAAAATCCCTTTCTGAATCCTTCTTATTCAATGTTTTTTATTTATTCTTTATGGTTTTACTGAAAAACGGCCGCGGAGGCTGAGTGTTTATAGGCGTCTGACATGTCGCTACCACTAGCCCTCCGCATAGGTGATCGCAGGTTCGAGGGTTACATTAGGCAGTCGCCAGGTTCTGGCCTCTAGTCGGTGGGTTTCCACCGGGTGCTCCGGTTTTCCTCCACCACCAAAACGTGACACGTCCTTAAAATACTATAGCTGTTGATAGGACGTAAAACACAAATCAATAACATCACAGAAAATAGAATCTGGTTGAAGCTCACAATTGTGTATATACAATTTTGTTTTAAATCTCGCGCCTTTAACTATATTGTATGAGGGGTGTGTGCGAAATTTCAAACGAATTGAAAAATAAAACTGTAACGATCCATGACCTAGTTAAACTATCAAAACAACAAGTCACGCGCATTGGGTGCTTAAAGCTGCTGAATAACCTTACAGGGGAAGTTTTATAATAATGTCAAACGATACACCAGCATTTATTACAGCTTCGTTAGGTTACGATAATTAAGATTGCGGCAGGGTTGAGTACACGACTAATGTTTGTTCTCGTTACTCAATCCCCATCTTCTCAAAACACCAGTATGCCCGAGGCATGTTGCTATGATGTTGTCACGAAGTGCAGGGATGTGAAATGCACGCGATGCGGGGACATAACATGACTGGGTGTGAGGTGATTTATAGTACAACAGGAGGAATGGCTGCAATAAACGTTACATTCCATCTGCACATCGAGTGTGCACAGTTCCTTATCATTAATAATTCTTAAGACGAGCAGTTGTCCTAAATACCATCCACATGCTTGCACGAGAACTTGGGTTTCAAGGTGACGAACTGTGCTTTATACCGCAGTCATAGTAGAATTGCTATTCCTATTGTTTTCTTTATGAGCAGATTTATCTAAATGAACATTCTTTGTTACTTATCACGTACATGAACAAAATAAACTGTGACAGACTGGCCAAACGTGTGACACACAAGAAAGAAAAAAGTGCACAAATACTGCACAGTTATCAGGAAAAGTAAGTTGTGGGTTGTGTAATTATACAAAATATAAACTACTTGCGAGTCAAAATTCATCACTAGTAGAGACAAACAATGTATCTAGCGTTTCAGCTCCCCTATGGTGTGTGCTCCGAGTGAGTTAAATCCCATAATTTGACACATAGCCGTTGTTTGGTACGAAAAAACAACATACCGGTTTACACTTGCAATCAGAAACCAACTGTCATATATTTGTTGAAAATTGGTCGTATTGCCAGGTTTTCGATCAACCAAAACAGTCTTAAAACATTTCGTATTATTCATTTTTATTGTTTCAACGATGGAAAGAGCCTAATATATGTGTATTTTGATTATGAAATAACTGAACCAGTTGTTAATTAAAATGGGCTTATATCACACAAAAAGGTAAATACTATGTCTACTTGTAACAATTGAAATAAATAAAAAGGACAAAAGATGATAAAATAGAGGGTATAGTGAAAACAATGTTGTTTTTGTAGGAATTATTTTACATCTTTTTTAAGATAACTATCAATTCACTAGTTCTACATATGTAAGCATTTTAAAATTAATTTGAATACCTACGAGATAAGTTCAATGTTCAGTGCTGACCTCGATTTAAATTTCTCCACATGTTGGATTTTTGTTCACTGCATAGTCAGTCTGAGTATTCAACCATTCTTCAGGTGACTCATCGGGCAGTACACGAAACTGTCTTATGGCTTTAACTTTCAATCACTTAACGGTGCACCAATGACCTACTTTTCCAAGTAACTATTATCCTTCAAAACAGATCTACTGTATAAAATTTGATTCTTGTCCTTCATGAAATCACAGTGAAATAGAAGCATTGCGCATGATATATAATTATATAAATAGCTTTAGATCCTAAGTGTGGCGATAGTTACATGTAATGGTCGTTAGTATAGTTTCGTTTCGGTTATACTCATTATAGTTACGTTTTATTGAACCATGGTCCTAAGGCAGTATTGCTGAGCCGACGAGAAAGCGACACACTCTCCTTATAAGATAATTGTATATTCTAAATCATAAAAGTAGTTATGGTCTGAAATCGTAGGAGTTATGTCATTGTTTAATGACCGAGTTAGTATTTCTGTTATTATTGGCCCCGCATTCGACATCTTTTCTACCATTGACATACGAGGTTATGCATTGTCAAATGTTGTTTTGCTGTTCATCTCATGTATTTAAAAGTTATTGTTCGGGTTTACTTGTTTGAAGAATGAATGTTATTGCAATGGGACCATATATCAGTACATGTATATGCATAAATAGAAGAGTGATTTAAAATGTCAATATAGCAAACACAAAAATAATAAATAAACCAAATAAGTAAAATACAATTATAGCTGCAAAAAACCACACGGGTGTTTTTTTAATAGAATGTAAATACGTTATCCAAAGATTCTATGTTGCACTGGACCCGGGTACACGTAAATGTATGTACGTAATAAGCAAAAAAACAAAAACTACTTGACCTGACCCAGCGTTCGCAAAGTAATAAAGTTCATTACTTGACCCTGTCCTAAAAATGAGGTAAAAAGAGTGTTCGCTTCTCTTTACCGTTGTTAAACATGTTGATACAAAAAAAAATCGCTTTAGATCGTTCTCCCTTAACACTTATTTTCTATGATCGCCATTTCCGTCAAGTGAAAAAACATAAAGATATTTTGTCAAACTTCTGTCTAAACGGTAAGATTTGATTAGTTCACCATTGCGCTTAACGTTTTGCAGAGTGTCGTGAACAGTCTCTATATTCGCCATCTTCAGTTTTCATTTGAAAGGAATCATAAAACAACATTTTGATTTTATAAGTTTCACTACAGGAAATGCTACACACAGTACATGGAATATCGTGAGCTCCATATTTGTAGCTACACGTAAGTACATGTGGTGTCGTGTGCAGCCACCATCCCTTATGCTTATTGCAAAGTCAATCTAACGCTTATAAAGTAATACATGTACATTCTCTTACATTTTGTCTAATATAATCTAGGCCTCCGGTTGGGTCCATACCGAGACACGAATTAGTGCTTTCCAAACATATACATTACAAGCTGTGATCATGACCCCTTGTCTATGTAACTGTCCATGATAATTTTCTTCCATTTTACACCTTTCTCCTGCAATGTACTTTTACACGTTTTCCAACACTTAGGATTTGAATTTTAATTATTTCAACTTTTACATAGTACCACTAATGAGTCCTACATTTGTAATAGCTCTGTTCCGCNGTAAGAAAAATGCTAATACTTACATTTGCTCTGCATCCTTCTATTCCGTCTTTGCGTATTACAGAGTTATCTTCTCTTGTGAGCAGTTATTGATTGTTACATCATTGGTTTGTGAGGGTAACGTCATCAATTTTTGAGAAAACGACGCAATTTTCTCACACAAACCAATGACGACACAATCAATACCTGCTCACAAGAGAAGATAACTGTGCAATACGCAAAGACGGAATTGTGATGCATTGCGAAGGCAAATGTTGTTATGAGACATCATATGCTATTGTAACGCCATCAATCTCTATTGTGACGTCATCAATGTCACTGTTGTCAGCACTTAATTTGCTGTTCAAAAACTGTTCGCAATAACCAAATAAAGCATATCTACTCTATTAAAATGTAAGCTTCAAGGATTTATTAAATTTTTCATCAATTGCAATGTGTGTTAAAGGACCATTACAGCATTTGCTAAAACATTCACTGTTTAAGAAATATGAAAGGAATTGCAATCGGAACAGTACATTTTCAGTGAAAATGGTATTGCTTCTATGACATAGTGGTAAGGTTATTTTATTTTATATACACAAACTGACACCCGGTTCTAATATAAAAGGAATGCGCGCGTCGTACGGTAACGTCTCTGGCTTGTTAATAGCTATATCAATAACTGTTACATGTATTTCTATCCGTGTACATCTGTCGGTAAGGTGTTAATACACTTTAAGTCGATTTTATTTACCGTCCAGGATTTATTCGGTCGACAGGTGATGTTGATTAATCTTCGTGTAGACCTCATCAAGGTGGATATACGTAGAGGGATTACTAGTGTAATACCACCAATATAAATACACAGTTAGATGTATTAATATAATATACTTAGTGCTACACAACAGGAAACAATATATGTATCCTAAATTAGTAAGCCTCGTATGAATTCTTCCTGTCTTAAAACATCTCAAAACTATTTACGATTTTTTAGACTCATGAATGCTAGACCGCGGTGTACATGTATATAATATTCAAAATTTTGAATATTTTTCTTCGAAATACTTATTGAATTTGGCAGTACAAAATTATCTTGGAATTCATTTGTTTATCTTTATGGTTTTTTTTAGAAACTGTATGACCTAAATTGTCCTGAGTTGACTAGAAAACCTTCTCAGAAGCAAACTGAGTCACCTTTGGACTTTTGTGGGGGGTTCCTTTTGTTTTCCCCTTTGTCTTTGTCTATTTTTGGTTTTCATATCGACTTAGAGGCCACTTTATTCCTGAATGTGAAGTATAATTGATACTTTATGCGTATTAATGTACATTGTAATTGTGTAGTTTATCCTTTTTAGAACATCACCAAGCTAAATATAGACTGCGATGTAGATATTGTCAGTAGCGATACATACCAATTACTGTGTCTTAATTATATGAAAGTGATAAAGAAAATCATGTTATGCTACCAATAGTAGAGTAGATACCTTATCTTATACGTACACATAGCTTTGGAAATAAAAGTTCGAAAAATGGAACTAACATTGATATATTTATCAGACTTCGTGTCGGCTCACAACCATTGGAGAACTATCGCTTATTATAACACTTACAGGTGTGCAACACACAAGCTGCAATAATGCGCTCTGGTTATTACAAGGCGTTCCAAAATATTACAAACTGGTGTAGCATTAACCGAGCAATGTGGGTGTAACGTTCAGTAATCCGTCACTAGTTATATCTAAATCTGCTATTAATAATTATCTAATTCTTAGTTAAGTTTGTTCTCCCTGCTGAACTATCGTGCATTGCAAATTATGCTCGACTTTTGTGTACATGTGTAGTTAATACGAGATATTGCCAATTTATTTCTTTCGAATGTGTGTTCTATATCCTCCATGTCTGTATGGTTTTATTGTTTTCTTTTCTCTTTGAGATCGTTATTGAATTTACTCTAGACTGCATACCTCCTCCCAATTATTGATATATATTGTTATTTGCTACCCTGGTTGTATCTAGCTCTGTGCACGTACATAACGCGTCCTGGCACATTTTGCGTTGAGGGTAAACTGTTAGATCAACAGGGTGCATACCCATGTCAATCATAACTGTAGCTATACAACCAGTCCTTGACAATAGTTCAAGGTCGTAATAAGAAAACAAGAGGAATTTCATATTTTACCGTGCCAGCCGCCCATTTTTGTTAGTATATTGTCATTATTCCCCTTCTGTTTTGAAACCTGACAACATAAATACGAGAGAAACTAAATCAAGCCCGTCAAAACAGAATGGTGACGTCACGCCTGTCGTATATAACCGAGCAATAACCGTCATAATAAGTTCAGACAGTTATACATCTTTGTCAACCATCTGTTGTGTCGACAACTCATGGTTATATCCGCTACGCATGCATTCTACGGCGCAAAATAGCATATACAGCTACATGTACAGTCACATCCTCCAAATGTTTGCTGTAGACTTTAACAGTGGACAAATGCATTAAAAAAATGAAACTACCTTTGCTTAAGAAGTACCCAAAGAACATTTATACATGTATCATTTCATGTAGATTGTGTATGAATTTATGATACAGCTGATGCTGTGGATATCTCTATTATCCAGTATATTCAAAACATGTTTATGGATGACACGTCCTTTCTTAAGACTCCAATAGTGCGTCCGGCCCGGGCATGTCCTTAGATCTCAGCAGGAAAGGTTAAAATTCGTTCGTCGTGTGTGTTCTGTAAAGGTCTTACGTGATTACAATCGCTCCCAAGACTCTGGTATGACCTTATAAATCGCCCGGTAGATACATTGGACTTGACACAGTGCCATCTAACAACAAGACGTACCATGTGTTATGGTGGTAAAAGTGGTTGGGTTAATTTGTCGGTAGAACACGGTTATCTTGTGGTGTCTCAAAGTAATACTAAATCTTACCCAAGTTGGTTCAAGTACTGCATGTAAACTTATTGTCTCGGCGTGTCATAGTCTATTAAAGAATTTGAGGTATGCTACATGGCTAAGAAACTCCAGTGCGTCAAAAAGGTCAGAAATACCAGAATTGGTAGAATGCAGTAAAATTGCGCTAGCATCAGTCCAACATGTATTAGGACAAGTAAACGAAGTAACAAAAATTCAATAAAATGAAACACATTATCACATTAGTCGTCTTCTAACACGATAAATCGTGTCCTTTGTATCGTGTATTGTAAATATGTTATTGTTGCGACATTTGGCTTCGTTTTTGCTTTAACATGACGTTTGTTAGAAAATGACAAACAACTAGTGCACTTGTGTATAATTTTTTCTCAACATTATTTTAGAATAAGAGCTATCGCATGATAAAGCTATAGTGAATTACAATATTATTTGCAAAAAATACTTATTTTATTCTAAAGACTTTATCATTGACCTTATAGAACTTTTTAATAAATATATTTATATATAAAGTACAGCTGTACATGTGTCTGAATTTGACGAGGTCGTTCAACTGATTTCTCCAAAGTTAAAGAAGTAACTATAGCACTTTAAAATCCCTTTCTGAATCCTTCTTATTCAATGTTTTTTTATTTATTCTTTATGGTTTTACTGAAAAAGGGCCGCGGTGGCTGAGTGTTTACAGGCGTCTGACATTTCGCTACCACTAGCCCTCCGCATAGGTGATCGCAGGTTCGAGGGTTGCATTAGGCAGTCGCCAGGTTCTGGTCTCTGGTCGGTGGGTTTCCACCGGGTACTCCGGTTTTCCTCCACCACCAAAACCTGACACGACCTTAAATTACTATAGCTGTTGATAGGACGTAAAACACAAATCATTAACATCACAGAAAATAGAATCGGGTTGAAGCTTACAATTGTGTATAAACAATTTTGTTTTAAATATCGCGCCTTTAACTATGAGGGGGCTGTGTAAAATTTCAAATGAAATGAAAAATAAAACTGTAACGATCCATGACCTAGTTAAACTATCAAAACAACAAGTCACGTGCATTAAAAAACAAGTCACGTGCATTGGGTGCTCAAGTCTGCTGAATTACCTTACAGGAGAAGTTTTATAACGATGTCAAACGATACAACAGCATCTATTACAGCTTCGTTAGGTCACGATAATTAATATTGCGGCAGGGGTGAGTACACGACTGATGTTTGTTCTCGTTACTCAATCCTCATCTTCACAAAACATCAGTATGCCCGTGGCATGTTGCTATGGTGTTGTCACAAAGTGCAGGGATGTGAAACGCACGCGATGCGGGGACATAACATGACTGGGTGTGAGGTGATTTATAGTACAACAGGAGGATTTGCTGCAATAAACGTTACATTCCATCTGCACATCAAGTATGCACAGTTCCTTATCATTAATCATTCTTAAGACGAGCAATTGTCCTAAATACCATCCACGTGCTTGCACGAGAACTTGGGTTTCAAGGTGACGAACTGTGCTTTATACCGCATTCATAGTAGAATTGCTATTCCTATTTTTTTCTTTCTGAACAGGTTTATCTAAATGAACATTCTTTGTTACTTATCACGTGCATGAACAAAATAATCTGTGACAGACTGGCTAAACGTGTGACACACAAGAAAGAAAAAAGTGCACAAATACTGCACAGGGAAAGTTATCAGGAAAAGAAAGCTGGTGATTGTGGAGTGATACAAAAATTACATTACTCGCGAATCAAAATTCATCACTGGTAAAGACGCACAATGTACAAAAATGTATCTAACGTTTCAGCTCTCGTATGGTGTGCGCTCCGAGTTAGTTAAATCCCATACTTTAACACATAGCCGTGGTTTGATACGAAAAAACAACATACCGCTTTACGCTTGCAATCAATAACCAATGGTCATATATTTGTTGAAAATTGTTCGTATTACCAGGTTTTCGATCAACCAAAATAGTCTTAAAACATTTCGTGTTATTCATTTTTATTGTTTCAACGATGGAAAGAGCCTAATCTATGTGTATTTTGATTATGAAATAACTGAACCAGTTATGAATTAAAATGGGCTTATATCACACAAAAAGGTGAAAACCATATCTACTTGTTACAATTGAAAACAAAGGACGAAACGTGATAAAATAGGGGGTATAATGAAGAAAATATCTTTTTTTAGGAATTATTTTACATATTTTTCAAGATAACTATCACTGCACTAGTTCTAATTATTTTAAAATTATTTTGAACACCTTAACATAATAAATTCAATGTTTATTGAACGAACACCAAAATAGTGTTGTCCTCAATGTTCTTTATCATTACATGTACATGTTTGTGACAGCAGAGGTAATGCTTGTTAAACCAGTTAACGGCAGGATTTTATGCAACAAATAAACAAAAATAACATTTAAAATCAATACCTGTTTTAGGTTATCGATGATTGTAGAAATGACCAATCAAGAAAAAATCAATGTATGTTGTACATTCTCCACATGTCACTGTATAGTCCCGTCTGAGTATTCAACCATTCTTCAAGTGACTAATCGGGCAATACGCGAAACTGTCTTATGGCTTTAATTTTCAATCACTTAATGGTGCACCAATGATCTACTCTTCCAAGTAACGTTTATCCATAAAAAAATCTACTTTATGAAATTTGATTGTTGTCCTTCATTCAATCACAGTGAAATGGGAGCATTGCGCATGACATACAATGATATGAATAGCTTTAGATCCTAAGTGTGGCGATAGTTATATGTAATGGTCCTTAATATAGCTTCGTTCGGGTTATAATCATTATAGTCACGTCTTATTGAACCATGGTCCCAAGGCAGTATTGCTGAGCCGACGAAAAAGCGACACACTCTCCTTGTAAGATAATTGTATATTCTAAATCATAAAAGTAGTTCATGAAATGGTAGGAGTTATGTTATTGTTTACTGACCGAGTTAGTTCTTTTATTATTAGCCCCGCACCTTTTCTACCATTGACATACGAGGTTATGCATTGTCAAATGTTCTTTTGATGTTCATCTCATGTATTTAAAAGTTATTGTTCGGACTTACATGTTTGAAGAATGAATGTTATTGCAATGGGACCATATATAGGTACATGTATATGCATAAAGAGAAGAGTGATTTAAAATGTCAATATAGCAAAAACAAAAATAAATAAATATACCAAATAAATAAAATACAATTATAACTGCATAAAAAACATACGGATATTTTTTTATTAGAATGTAAATACTATGAACATTTGAATAAAACCCTGACGTTATCCAAAGATTCTATGTTGCACTGGACCTGGGTACCCGTAAATGTATGTAAACAATAAGCAAAAAAACAAAAACTACTTGACCTGACCCAGCGTTCGCAAGGTAATAAAGTTCATCACTTGACCCTGTCCTGAAAATGAGGTAAAAAGAGTGTTCGCTTCTCTTTACCGTTGTTAAATATGTTTATACAAAAAATAATCACTTTAGATCGCTTTCCCTTAACAAATGGAAATTACAGTTGTAACTACAGTTAGTTACACTCCATCAGGAACAATCACTTATTGTGGAACCTCTCAGTTAATAGATTAACATGTACTTATTTTCTATGATCGCCATTTCCGTCAAGTGAAAAACCATATAGATATTTTGTCCAACTTCTGTCTAAACAGTAAGATTTGATTAGTTCACCATTGCGCTTAACGTTTTACAGACAGTCGTGAACAGTCTCCTAATTCGCCATCTTCAGTTTTCATTTGAAAGGAATCATAAAACAACATTTTGATTTTATAAGTTTCACTACAGGAAATGCTACTCACAGTACATGACATATCGTGAGCTCCTTATTTGTAGCTACACGTAAGTACATATGGTGTCGTGTGCAGCCACCATCCCTTATGCTTGTTTCAAAATCAAACTTACGCTTATAAAGTAATACATGTACATTATCTTACATTTTGTGTAATAGAATCTAGGCCTCCGGTTGGGTCCATACCGAGACAAGAATAAGTGCTTTCCAGAAATATACATTACAAGCTGTGATAATGACCCCTTGTCTATGTAACTTTCCATTATAATTTTCTTCCATTTTACACCTTTCTCCTGCAATGTACTTTTATACGTTTTCCAAAACTTAATATTTGAATTTTAACTATTTCAACTTTTACATAGTACCACTAATGAGTCCTACAGTTGTAATTGGACCAACTGTCCAAATGATGTAGCTTTCCCTCACCGATATACTCACGATAGGTGTTTCCTTCTCCGTTATACCAATGATAATTTATATATATGTTAATACAATGGTCAAGTAAGTTAACTGACTAACCGCATGGTACATGTGTACATTTACCACACGACGTATATTGTAAGTAGTTGGTCCAGTTGCAATTTGTCCGTCCATACATATAATCTTTCGTACGTGCAATATTTGTAAATATTATGATAACCGTGACGTCACTGCTGACAACATATCCCAGCCTAAATGACATTAGTATTGTAGTATATCTTGCTTTCATCGTTAACACACTTAAAGTGTGTTAAAACAAGTAATCATCTATTGATCACGCAATCACAACGGCATTAGTGTAAGCTGGAGTTCGGTTGTACAGATCGTGCACGACAATAAAGGCTTGACTGCTAGAAATACATGTGAAGATGTACTTCAAAAGGGACACTTTGCGCCTCTGATATACGCTTCCACACTCGCTCGTTTATCAGAAAAGCATTTTTGCTTGACGTTAATTTCATCTTCTGTTAAACCAAACAAAGGATGTGCATCATTCGCAGTGTATACAAAAACAAATGCCTTGACGCTTTAACCGTAAAGATGTGGCAGTTCTGCAAATAGACTTTATTGCGGTTCGCTGGTGGTAGTTGCTGTGTCTATGGGCTCAAAGACTGCATGGGGTGTGTTTAAAGGATTTGGAAACACATCGGGATGATTGACCGTCCCGGGACTATAACTAGAGGGTTTTGGAACGTCCGTCCAGGAAAAGCAAGGTGACAAATATACAACATTACCACGAAGCTAACAATTTATACATTTTTTTTGCGTGTATCTTTCGATTTTAACTGCACCTCTTGGCCAGTAAATCACGTGTTTCTTATTTCAGTTTTCCCAGTAAAACCACTTTAATCTGACATGGTGACGGCACTATTTGAAATATATGTGTATCACCTTTTTTTTTCCTTTCTGTTCATGAACGTGGTTGTCGGAGAAACGTGACAAAAGCAACTTGCACACTAGAGGGCAAAATCGTATGCTCAGTTAGTCTTAATACATGTAGAAAGGTTGTTTTGAGGAATCCTCAGATGGTAATTTTAAAGAAATTATCTTTAAAGACAGGTTGTATTAGGGAACTCTTCAGATTGAAATTTCCAGAAGATGATCTTTACAGACAGTGGTCTTTATAGACTCGTCATATGGTCTTATACGTACACATGTAAACAGTGGTCTTTTTGTTCCGGAACACTCAAAATGGTAGTCTTATAAAAAAGACAGTGGCCTTTGTCAGTAGATGCTATCTAATAGAGAGGTGGTCTTAATAGTTATTATAAATGTGTTTCTAAACATTTTTCATGTTGGTAAGTTTAGATTGTGTATGGGTTCATACATCACAACCAGTAAAGTGTTTATTTGTGATGTTTCGATGAGTAGTGCGATATACACTCTGTCATCTTCATCAGATAAATGACCGGTAAATCGTACAATTATGTCAACAAAGGTATCAAATATGCTCGAGTTGGCATTAAATCGGGTGTTCTTTATAGAGAGGTTGTATTTATAAACAGAAGGTATTTATATACAGGTTGTCGTTTAGGTATGGTTTCCTACATTGATATATAGTCTGGTGTAAGGCGTAAACTGTTAAATGAATGTGTAGCTTAATGTTGTAGAGGATTTTAGTGCATCTTTGCAAGTCCCCATGTACCAAATCGTGCAAAGCGATTTCGAGCAATGTGAGAGAGAGAGGACCAATTTCAGTCGGGTTAATGTCAAATGAAAAAGGCTTGAATTAAAAGTTATATCACCGAAAAAAATTGATCTGTCTTTTAAAACAAATTCAGTTTAAACTCCAACTATAAATCACCTTACGTGGATACCCTGTGGTACAGGCCTAGCTTGTCACTGACGTACGCCCACCTTGTTAAACATAACGTCTACTGACGCCGTCAGTTAACACTGCTATCGATATCCAGTCTAGTCCAATAGATCAGAACAGTCGATCCTTCTCGCCATCTCCTGAACGCAAACACGTTTACACTTAACCTGATAATCTCAAGAATCCCCTACCAGCCCCAGTCGGTCTGTCGATGTGACGTTGGGGTCTCGGTCCGGTTTGTCAGATTTATAATGAACGCCGTTGAGGTATTTCTGTCTAAGACAAAGCGTATGGAGACGTCTTTAGTTGGGTCAGATATGTACCAAACTTTGTGAATTACGTTGTTATATAAAACGTTTACATTATGTTTTTATAAGAATTGTTCGCAGGGTGTGTTTCATAGCCGTTTTATTCATAACAAATTGATTGCAAGTGCTGGTTTTTAGTGCAAAAGATCAACTACTGTATAGGGTTTAATTTTCATGGAGGTTATACAATAATTGAGCTATATTCACGACCTGAAACCCCCCAGGAAATTGTAGGTTAAAACGGATTGTTTGCCTTTTGTATAAAGCGCTAGTTAGGAATCATTATGTCTGATAGAGAGTTGGATATAGCAGTTGACTATTACATCTGATAGGGAGTTAGTTAGAATTATTATACCTCTACTTATTTTACATTATACAAAAGTAACCACATCAACAAGCTAGTTCCCCTCTAACTGCATGCCAGGGAAATAGTTCGTCTGGAGGGGTGCGATAGTTTTGAAACTATTTCCCTCGGAAAGTGCGGGAAATTGAGTGATGTTGTGGGCGGGGCCTGACCGAAATTTGACCAATCAGCGCAATCGAATTTCTCAAGATTTTTTCAGTTTTGTTAATTAAGTGTCCTAACTGTTGAAAGTTTGTTGTCTAATAATATTTAGAATATTGTAAGGGAGTGTTTGTATCGGTATAATAAAACAGTTGAAGTATGGGTATTTCGGGATATAGCAAGTTTATGATCCCCCGAGGCTAGGACTTTTTCCCTCGGCTTCGCCTCGGGAAATAGTCGTAGCCTCGGGGATCATAAACTTGCTATATCCCTCATACCCATACTTTAACTGTTAACTATGTACTATTACATCTGATAGGGAGTTAGTTAGAACTTTGTACGATTACTTCTGACAGGGACTTGGGGCTGTTGACTATTACATCTGATAGGGAGTTAGTTAGAACTATTTACTATTACATCTGATAGGGAGTTAGTTAAAACTATTTACTATTACATATGATAGGGAGTTAGTTATAACTATGTACTATTACATCGGATAGGGAGTTAGTTAGAACTGTGTACGATTACTTCTGACAGGGAATTAGGACTGTTGACTATTACATCTGATAGGGAGTTAGTTAGAACTATGTATGATTACTTCTGAAAGGGAATTAATAAGAATTATTTATTATTCCTTCTGATAGGGAGTTAGCTATTACCATTGGCTAATACTTTTAATAGAGATATTAAGTTAGGCCTAATACATATTACCTGTGATAGTTTCTTATGGCTATTGATAATAGACAATGGCATGCGAAACTAAACACAGCGACTTTATCCAAATCACAGGGTTTGACCTCGAAAAATAAAAGCCCATTTAGCAATATATGTCATAACATTAACAATGGTTATTTGACGAAGAAATTGTCTTATCGTAAAAAATGGTTTCCTTTCCATGAAATAAATGATCTGTGACAACTTTTTACAGACAATAACAATGACCTAGTTTGAAATGTTTGGCCTCTTTTAATTATCAATGAACATGCTTAAGGCCCAATTAAATAAAAGCCGTCGAAATCGGTCTTTAGTGACGACTTCCACACTGTCCGTGTAATTCTCCAAAAGGGGAACGCTTGGTCATTTGAATATATAGATTGTTTTGATTTAATTCATTTCTTTATTTCATTGGTAGAAAAAACTGAAACAATTAATACAAAAAAAACTTATTTCACAGGTTTAAAGAAATCGAGCTTAACGCACTGTAGTTGAAGATTTAGTGAAGAAGTGACACATCTCGCTTGACTAGAGGTAAGTACATGTATCTGTCTATTTCGTATGTAATTGACTTCTTGACCTATATATGTCTGTGAAATGTAACAATGTAATTATTGAATTAGCCTACAAATGTCCCTTACCCCACATTCCCAAATAACCCTGTACTGTAGCTATCCTTCACACGATTTGGTTGCATATTCCCAACACAGCTTTTACCATTCCGACCCCTTCGCGGTCATCACTCGGGGCAGTATGTAACAGTACACCATAGCTGTGGAAAATATCGCCACGCTTGCGAACTGTCCAGTCAGAGTCCCGGTAATTGAGTTGTTAACCCAGCCATCTACGCGCGTCTGCGTTCCGCTACATTCCCATACATACACACAAAAGACCTATATTGACAGCTAGAGAAACGCCGATGTCCAGTTTACGATGTCTGGTCAGATCGGATTTTGAATTAATACGGCTAGATCAAATATCCCCCTTTACACTTTTCAGACTGACCGCTACCGAGTTGACCATTTGATTATTTAGATGATCTATCATTCGCTTCACCGTATCCGGCTGTGCTCCTTAAGGATTTAACGTCATTTAGGTTTAATGCATTTTATCCACTCGACGTCCCCTAGGGTGCCAGTATCTCGTGTAACTATCTACTCGACTGCCGTCTGTGTGTAACGTCATTAGAACGGATTGTGTTCGGGTGTAAGGTTTGCCTCTAGAGCTATAAGAAAATCCCAGGACAGGCCGTCTGTGTCAGCCTACCTCTTGATAGCTGTAGTTTTATATGTGTTCAAATATAAAATATATTTACGCACTCGCATGAACGTTTACAAGCCAACGCGGTCACCTTGTCCCGCAGGTGCCGACAATAAGCACTTGACATAGTCACGTATAATCCGCAAGTTTCCTTTACTCTCATAGTGATCCCCTGTCTGTTAAACTAATACGATGTAGTTATTTCCGCAAAGAAGCTATCCAAGTCATGGATTACTTGAACAGACCGACCATACCAAGAGAGTGAAGAATGTTATCGTTTGACATTTTGTGTTTATTACTTTTATACTCTGTTACACAATAAGATAATAACACGTCATTTCAAGTGCGGCGTCGTATTTCGGTAGGTGCTAGTACCCAGCAGTAGGTACGTCGGGCAGACAGTAATACTGAGTATACATATTACTGGAGGAGGATACAGGTGAACGACCGCTGTGAGGACACGTGGCTGTTAGGCCACAACCATCCCTCCTATTCCAGGAGTTTCTAGTTCGTAATAGCTCCGAAACCTGTTGAGACAGTTTCTTCTTCCACGTCTGAGACCCTCTGTGCTCAACAGGTAGCGTCTCGATCGCGTCTAAAAGAGTTCACTCTGGTGACATTTTGGTTTATAGTTCTACACCGTCTAGCGTATTATCTTCAAAATGACTTCCCGTTGAGAATGGGGTCGTCTCAAATGTTAACCAAACGTTTCCAGTCAGACAGATGTTACCTGTGCCCACAGGACGACTGGTTCATAACGTCATCGTTGGAAACATGTTCGTTTCCAGGCCCCTCATGTCTGAGGCTCACTCCAGGTTCGTTATAATTAAAGGTAAACATATTGACCCTAATATACATTAAGCTCGTTCCATCCTTTTTGGTATGTCTTTCACGGCAGGCCGCCTCTGTATACTTAAAACAAGGAATGCACAATTCATTATATAAAAAAGTTCTCTCTCAGTACAGAAAGTGTATTGAGCAACATTTTCTGGTTACCTCTTGTTTTTCCTTACATTTTTTGGCATACTTACTGTGTTTATGACCGATTCTTAAAGGTACATCACCTGTTTGTGTGTGCTACGCTCATCCAGCGTAAGCATACTCAAGTCAACGGTTGATTTTTCACCCTCATTGAGGAAGGAATGATTTCTATCTTTTGAAAATTTATGTTATTGTTTAATGATCATACTATTTGTGTCCCGTGTGACTTTGCCTTCTATGAATATAATTGTACAGTAAAAATCAGGAAAGACTTGTCTGTCTGGCGCTCTATTGTACGGTGTCTTTCCACAATATTAACGTACATGGTTACATGTAAACGATCTATCCTTCTGTATACTTGGTACTTTGTCGGTTACATTACTAAAAAAACCAAGGGAACGAAAGTCGTATTTAGCTTTGAACAACATAGAACCATGTATACCTCTCAATGAGCAGGAAACAATAGCGAATGCAAGGTCAAGGCTATAAAACACCTTTACTGTGTACATCTTTTGGTAAACATATATTGTATTAAGGAGATGTATTAACAAACGGAGGAAGTAAGAAATATGTTGAAATAAAACTTCATTAATTTAAGTCATACTGGAGGAAATACCTATCCAATGAAATGTCGCTTTGATGCATCTTTGGACAGCTGCAGTTATGTAACTCAACGTACCTCTTATAGCATGTGAGTGAAATTATATTTTGGCATATTTATACATAAAGTACGCCAAGATGAAGTATGCTCTAAATAAATTACAAAGAACAGGGTCTTGGGAGGCTTGCCAGTGAGTCTTTTAACTGTTTCATGTTTTTTTTACAATTTCAAGAGCCTGATTTTATTGGTCTTGGTGGGGGAGGATGACATGCCAATATAATGGCTGTATAACACTAACACAAGGTAGGTTGACTGTTATTTTTGCGTGAGCATCGGTAATTTAATCAGGCAATTTGGGGGTGACCAAAACGAAGCTTATGTCTACACCCGACTCAGTTGTTGTTACATGACTACAGCATCGGGAGTGACGTGACTTACACCTGCTTTGGTAGACGGGGACTAAAGAGGGGGTAGACATAAAAACATAAAAGTATACACAATTAAGAACTTGGTGCAATTAGGCGTTGGCATGACGTATTACGCGTTCTGTACTGTAACATCATAGGTGGGAAATTAAAGCATATAAAACCAGTAATTTGATTTGTGAAACATTGATTAACGAGAGAAACGGTTTTTGATGAAGCTAATCAAATACCCCCTTTTGACCCCCCTAGACAGGTCGATACATCTAAAAACCTATACGGTCGCAATCAACCCTAGTCAGCTCCGCTGCATTCGGTAATGCTTCAACTTCCGTTCTGGGAATTGGTGATAATATCTCATCACGATGACGTCATTTCACAATAATAGGTTAACGGGAGTGTGCGGCGTTGTGCCGGTATGTGATTTGGTAATCAATGTAGATGACAAAGTGAGGAGACGCCCGGCTTTACATATTACAAAGCTATTTTAAACATTTCACTTCCCAATTGATGAAGGCTACTAGGCCTGACTTACATGCTATTGATGTCTATTTACCATGTATTAGCTTGACTAGGCGCCGATAACAATTCCCTCTTATTCCTCCTCTAGCCTTGCCTGCTTAGTATAGAATGTAAGGTACGACTTTCAAACAAACTAAAAATGGTAGAAAAACTTGTAAATGACATACGTTAAGACAGGGTAATATTTATGAAGTTATGACTGTAGCAAATGCTTATTTTCCATTTTAACCTCAATTCGTTTTTAATGATACAAAGTGTATACCTTATTGAATTAACTACCAATACGAGACATATGTAATTTGAATGTACATTTAAGGATTTATTATAAATGGAATAGACAAGTTGTCTCGATTATAAGAAACACTACTACGTCTATACTGTAGACACTCTGAGGATAGCTATACTTCTATATGTCATAGAAATCACTCCCGAGACAGTACCTTTATAACAACTCCGTTAGAGTACTCGTATGAATAATGGTTCTATATTACCCGGATTCAGTTCTAAAAGATTGTTTGGTTAGTTATGGCCCAATAGTGAGTTTACAAACTTGAATTAAATTGGAAAAATGTGTCATTATTTACTACTGTATCAGAACTGGACTGTTGTCTATTGCTAACATTACAGAGAATGTTTATGCAGAATCGTACCTGGAAACATTTCGTAAGAAATAGAAAGTGGTATTTTGCAAAGTATGTACATGTTCTTCATCACCAATCCTTCGGAAAACTAAATGTACATATAAAATCTATCGAACTATTCGACTACCAAACAGTCGTCGTCAATTTAAAGCACAAACCATTTCCTTTCTTTACGGGTACAACGAAGGACGCTCGTCTTTGACTGGTTCAGGGTTAAGGGTACTACTACATTGTTTACATCAGTTATAATCGCGAAGAAGAGTTCCACTGGGTTTTCTTTCCCCTTGGAATAATCTCTATCGTATAAAGAAGATGAAGCAATCCAAACGGAGTGTTTCAGGCTTATAGTAACTTCCCCTGTCAAGTTTAACTTCGGCTTTGCGTCCAATACATTTGACACCATATTTTATGCTCTGCAGTTGTAATTTCAAAAAAGGCAAACAATGAATAATTGTAGTCTTTGTAAATGTAAAATTCACAAATTCGACCCCAGATGTTTTTGTATTTTCTTTTATATTTCTATTGCCAAACATTCAGATTTTGAACAACTATATCGTTCTGTAAATTGCAATTTAAGAAACGCTTCTTTTGAAATGGACATAACAAATATTTCACGGTTGTGACAATGATAGGTTGATAGGTTCCTTTACCATACATCATAAGTTACATGTAAAAAATGTGTTTTTAATAAAGTTTTCTTAACCAATCGCAAATGAAACATATTCGCACTGTCGACGAAGAAATTAGGACAGGATAATTAATTAAAAAAAAACTCGTCGGGGACCCCCAAGCCCCGTCACACTCCCTCCCCCAACACAACCTACCCAATCCCTACCAGATATGCAGGTGAAAACTATAAAAAAAAACCAGCTTCAACTTACTAGAAGTGTACAACAAACAGTGTTTCATACGCAAATTAGAAATGGTCTTTCAGTCTGCAATATTAGCCATTTCATATGAAATAATTATTTTTAATAAGTTGACGTTTATTGCTTTGTTTGTTTATTTGTCTTTTATCAGTTTAGACACTGAAAATTTGTTCTCTTTGAAAAGGTGTGAGAAATGCCAAAATATACGAGTGGATTGCTGTTGATGAACGAGGTTTCTCAAGACGTATTTGAACTATTGGACATCACTGAAAATTTAATCAATGTTCTCGATATAAGTACTTAAGTGTTCAGTAACCTCGATTTTGCTCACATTTCGACAACACCACCGTTGCTGGTGTATGCACATGTATTATGCCGTTTCATTCGATACATTGTACCACCTGTTTGTTATTCCGTGCAAAGTAACAACAAGTGAAGCCTCTTTCGCCTCAAAATGTTAATGCGAATAGACGATATTCATATTTAATAAGCCTCAACAGAAGAAAGGGAAACGAGTATTATCATTTTTATTCCGGAATAAAACCAACGAAATAAATAAAATACATAAAATACTAAAATGACATAAATCAGTTGCCAAAAGAACCATAACAATGGGTTTTTTCCGTCTGTCCGCCCTTTTATGGAAAGTTTATCGTAGTCTGCATTTGAGTAGGCTGCCAGTAAACGATTACAATGTGTTGTTATGACTTTTTGATACAGCAAAAGGTTATGTCTAACAAGGTTAGAGAAACACTAACATTGATAACGCTTCGAATAATGCCAAGCTTTCAGACGAACATCTTTCCTGCGATTTTGAAAGAAAGCTATGCTATCTCTAAAACGGCCGACTAAAATTTATCATACATGAAACGTTATACCAAATGACCGGTTTGGGATTTTGTTTCAGTTTAAGTGACGTACATTACATCGCAGCAGTTTATTTGTGAAGGTATTTTGTTATCAAAACAGCTAAAGTTGCATGACGACGGTTTTCACATACATGTATGATTGGCCATTCAAAGGCCACTTTTATTCTAACTAAAATGTCAGGCGACATGAGCAAAGCAGCATGCCTCAAATTTTACCACATTTATGTAATGATTTGATGACTAAGGTGTCTAAGGGTCACCGTCGAAGAGATGAAGCACAAGTTAAATTGTCAAAAGACAAAAAGGACAACTGAAGAGCAATGGTTGCAATGATGCCTTCATGCAAATACGTTAAGATCGCTGGTGTCCACAGGAAGATGAAAAACGAATGCCTTAATTCCATGATTCTGCAGGGGGTGGGGGTGGGATTAGGGATTTAACATTAGTCACTTCTTGCAATCGTGCATCAGAGGACTATATGCGATATAGAAAACGTCCACTGTACCACGTTACAGATGTAGCTACATGAACATGTACACGCTGTAGATTTAATATATATCACTATACAGTAAACATACACTGTACCACGTTACAGATGTAGCTACATGAACATGTACACGCTGTAGTAATATATATCACTATACAGTAAACATACACTGTACCAAAGTTATGATATATACATTACTCTACAGTGGAATTCATTGTACCATAGTAAGAATATATACACTACTATACTGTAAACATACGCTGTACCATAGTAAGGATACATCCTTTACTATACAGCAGAAGTCATTGTACCACTACGCAATGTGTGTACCACTACACGTACCACAATACGGATATAAACATCACTATACAGTAGACATACACTGTACCATAGTAAGGATATATTCATTACTATACAGTAGACGTACAATGTACCACAGTGAGGATATATACATTACTATACAGTAGACGTACAATGTACCACACTACATGTGTAAGGATATATACATTACTATACAGTAGACGTACACTGTACCATAGTAAGGATATATAANCAGATGTAGCTACATGAACATGTACACGCTGTAGTAATATATATCATTATACAGTTAACATACACTGTACTATAGTTATGATATATACATTACTATACAGTATAATTCATTGTACCATAGTTCACTACACGGAGTACACTGTACCGCAGTAAGGATATATACATTACTATACCGTAGACGTAAGGATGTATACATTACTATACAGTAGAAGTAAGGATGTATACATTACTTTACAGTAAACGTAAGGATTATACATTACAATACAGTAGACGTAATGATGTATTCATTACTATACAGTAGACGTAAGGATATATACATTACTATACAGTAGACGTAAGGAAATATAAATTACTATACAGCATACTTCACTGTACCAGTACACAATGTTCTTACTGTATCACTACACGGAGTACAGTAAACGTACCACAGTAAGGATATATACATTACTATACAGCAGATTTCACTGTGCCGGTACACTTACTGTATCACTACACGGTGTACGTTAGACGTACACTGTACCACAGTAAGTATATGTATAAATACATGTACATTTAATACAGCATACTTAACTGTACCAATACAAAAGTGTGTATCACTACACGGAGTACAGTAAACGCACCACAGTAAGGATATATGCATTACTATACAGTATACGTACACTGTACCACAGTAAGGATATATACATTACTATACAGTAAACATACATTGTACCATAGTAAGTATATAAACATTACTATACAGTAGACGTACACTGTACCACAGTAAGTATATGTATAAATACATGTACATTTAATACAGCATACTTAACTGTATCAATACAAATGTGTGTATCACTACACGGAGTACAGTAAACGTACCACAGTAAGGATATATACATTATTATATAATAGACGTACACTGTACTACATTAAGGATATATACATTACTATACAGCATACTTCACTGTACCAGTACACAATGTGATTACTGTATCACTACCGTACACTGTACCACAGTAAGGATATAAACATAACTATACAGTAGACGTACACTGTACCACAGTAAGGATATATTCATTACTATACAGTAGACGTACACTGTACCACAGTAAGGATATATACATTACTATACAGTAGACGTACACTGTACCACAGTAAGGATATATACATTGCTATACAGTAGACGTACACTGTACCACAGTAAGGATATATACATTTGTATACAGTAGACGTACACTGTACCACAGTAAGGATATATACATTACTATACAATAGACGTACACTGTACCACACTAAGGATACATGCATATATATAACTGTATAGCAGACCCTATTGTATCGGTTCACGATTTACAGTATGTATCACTACACGTTGTACACGCACAATATACATACACTGTACCAAGGTATATGATGGATATAGCAGAGAGCTACATGTACAGTAGGTATATGTATGTGCCGTTCCATGGCAAAGTATGTACACATGTACAGCGTGTACCACGTGAGAGGGCGAAACTAAATGGTGAACAATTAGTGTAAACAATACCTTGTTATACAATCTCCAGTGTTGTGTTTTAAGTAAACTAATCTGAATGAGTAATACAGAAACATAATATTCAAATCAAGTGAATTATTTTCTATAGTATACGTAATGTACGCTGAACGCGTCTATGTCATTTGAAAAATTGACACATTATACTGTTGTTGAATATTTCTTATTAAGAATGCTTCGTAGGGACGAGAAAATTGCAAATACATGTATATCGGTACCAATAAAAAGGATTTAACGTCGACATAAATAATATGAACTTCATTTTAAACCATAGTAAATCAATTATTTAACAGATTCGGGACAGGTCGTGTATAAGTAACAAAACAACCCACTGTGACCAACAATCTAATTATAAAATATGTATGTTCAGAGTTTTACAGTCCCCTTACTATCGTACTTAAGTATTGGCGTTCCGCGCCCCGATGTAGATTCATCAAGACCAGAGAAGCGTAAAGGCTAATAAAGCGCTGCAATACTTAGAAACTAGGGTATAAAGAACATACATTGTTACTTGGGCCATTGCGAACGGCCCACCCTTACTGGGGTCGAGTTATATGTACTCTTACCCTTACGATGTGGATGGTGTGTATTCGTTACAGCTCAACATTTCAATAAACCAGAAAATGAGCAAACATCTGATTTCAGTTCCGGGCTAAGAAATTTGATTACAAACACAATACTTGATAATGAGTGTGTCTGCGAATATGTTGGAAAGCAGGCAAAGAACGTTACCGTATATCATCAGGGCAAAACAAATGTGGAGAGAAAAGTCTATTTGTGGAGAGGGAGGAGGTACAGGAAATAACTTTCAGCTTAGTGTGATTCGTACATTGCATGCAATATCGATTACCAGCAACATAACCTGTTATTAAGGTAGATTTACCCTTCCACACGAATATGTATCTGTTGTGTAGTCCCGCCATTCTTATAGAATCAATATGACACAGGTCCCTGCCAAAATCTGGCGGATTTCTGCACTATAGTATATATATATAAAAATATATATACATATACCGATTGCAACATTCTATGTGGCTTTTCCCCTCATCCTCCTCAGCGCACGTAATCTTCACCGTGACAAGCTGTTTATCTTCGACTGACATGCATGCATACTTGTATGCGCATGCAATCTTTGATCTCGTTAGTCAGTGTTTGTCAATGACTGATAGGTACTGACAATAGGTGATCATATAATGTAAGTGACCTAGCATTGCTGTAGATCTACATTTGCATCGCTTTAGACGGCAAACGATCGACTCATATTTCTAGTTATTGGGCTTGGCACCGATGAGCATATGACTGGAATGTATGCAGACTTTGAACATGTCAATTTATCGACGTTATGACGAACAAATGGTTTTATTAGGATAATATCAGAAATGTCTCATGTGAAGACAGAACTGCAAAACCAAAACGATGCGATATGGACATTTCACTTTCGTGGTTAAGGTGACACAAAACGAATACAACAGACGCCGAATAACGAAACAAAAACAAAGAAATCACGAACCACCACAAAAACATACCTACATTGTGTTCCGTAAGGGTAATAACTACATTGTACTAACCAATGTGTTCCGGAAGGGTAATAACTACATTGTACTAACCAAGGTGTTCCGGAAGGGTAATATCTACATTGTACTAACCAAGGTGTTCCGGAAGGGTAATATCTACATTGTACTAACCAAGGTGTTCCGGAAGGGTAATAACTACAATGTATTAACCAAGGTGTTCCGGAAGGGTAATAACTACATTGTACTAACCAAGGTGTTCCGGAAGGGTAATAGCTACATTGTACTAACCAAGGTGTTCCGGAAGGGTAATAACTACATTGTACTAACCAAGGTGTTCCGGAAGGGTAATAACTACATTGTACTAACCAAGGTGTTCCGGAAGGGTAATATCTACATTGTACTAACCAAGGTGTTCCGGAAGGGTAATAACTACATTGTACTAACCAAGGTGTTCCGGAAGGGTAATAACTACATTGTGCTAACCAAGGTGTTCCGGAAGGGTAATTACTACATTGTGCTACCCAAGGTGTTCCGGAAGGGTACTAACTACATTGTACTAACCAAGGTGTTTCGGAAGGGTAACAACTACATTGTACTAACCAAGGTGTTCCGGAAGGGTAATAACTACATTATACTTACCAAGGTGTTCCGGAAGGGTAATAACTACATTGTGCTAACCAAGGTGTTCCGGAAGGGTAATTACTACATTGTGCTACCCAAGGTGTTCCGGAAGGGTACTAACTACATTGTACTAACCAAGGTGTTTCGGAAGGGTAACAACTACATTGTACTAAGCAAGGTTTTCCGGAAGGGTAATAACTACATTATACTTACCAAGGTGTTCCGGAAGGGTAATAACTACATTGTGCTAACCAATGTGTTCTGGAAGGGTAATAACTGCATTGTTCTTACCAAGGTGTTCCGGAAGGGTACTAATTACACTGTACTAATCAAGATGTTCTGGAAGGGTACTAATTACACTGTACTAACCAAGGTGTTTCGGAAGGGTAACAACTACATTGTACTAACCAAGGTTTTCCGGAAGGGTAATAACTACATTATACTTACCAAGGTGTTCCGGAAGGGTAATAACTACATTGTGCTAACCAATGTGTTCTGGAAGGGTAATAACTGCATTGTTCTTACCAAGGTGTTCCGGAAGGGTACTAATTACACTGTACTAATCAAGATGTTCTGGAAGGGTAATAACTACATTGTGCTAATCAAGGTGTTCCGGAAGGGTAATAACTACATTGTACTAGCCAAGGTGTTCAGGAAGGGTACTTATTTGGACAGTACCTACAAAACAAAACAAGGTGTTCTGGAAGGATGATACAAAACAAGATGCACTGGAAGGATTTAAGTTACTTCACCACCTGTGGTTTTCGTTTTTGAATTCATGAATGCAGTCAAATTCAGGTGTGTCAATGATCA
This sequence comes from Mizuhopecten yessoensis, assembly GCF_002113885.1. Classification (NCBI taxonomy): domain Eukaryota; kingdom Metazoa; phylum Mollusca; class Bivalvia; order Pectinida; family Pectinidae; genus Mizuhopecten; species Mizuhopecten yessoensis. The sequence goes on from NW_018404479.1 coordinate 1,048,001, forward strand.
ATAATTAAAGACACTCCCAAATTATCTTCAGTCGAGAAGGACCCAGAAATGTTCCAGTTAAAAACAGATTATTATTGATGATAGGACCGCTACGTTTCTTCAGCGTAGATTGACGCTGCCCAAATAGCAAACCTGGACGTATAATATTCATTACATGCACCCATTGTGGCAACCAGCATTAGCTTATTGTATATTGACTTTCAACAGCAGCAGCTTTGTAATGCACAGTACAATGTACTTTCAACAAGTAATACGTTTGCGGTAAAAGAACGTGGTGAAATTGAAATTGTGTCGTCTATTAATAAAAAAAACCCATGTACATAGGGTACAATGTATCCGACCCTTTTGGATAACCTGGTTTCTCCACGAGATTTTCGTTGTTGTTGTTGCTGTTGTTGTTGTATTCTAGGTCAATATGTCTCGTGATTATTTCCACAGTACTTTCTTGACTGAATTCGGGTTCCACTTTTTCGTGGTGTTATGATTCTATGATACATGTTTTCCATTTCACTCTAAAAGTCATCAGTGCAACCCGCTATTCTGACGTCTTTTGCTCATGTATTGCATGGCAATGAGACCCGACCATTGATTAAAACTCTACCGGCGGTTTGGTTCCCCATAGTAATTATCACGTCCCCTTTTCCCGCCCCTTCTAGTCGCACGCCAGAAAGCGCAAGATATATCACAATCTATGATGTATTGTTGTCATCAGCCAGTTTCTCTCCTATACAAAGACAAAACTCTAGAGCTTAAAAAATACATCCATGCACAAAATCTTTGTTTAAACGTTATTTCGTTCCGGGCGTGTCGGTAACATTAAAATCAATTGCGGTCATGATTAGAATCAAAGAACACTGTTATCGATTTTATACGTTGATTCAAATACCGGGTTTGTGGTGAAATCTCATCTCAAGTTAATATTTTAAAACAAATGCGATCATTATCTCAAAGACCGAAATGAAAACTTATTGAGTACCGATATACATATGTGCGGTCCTCAGGCGCAGCCATAATACGATAATTATACTGTGCAAATATCTCAAGCCTCGTGCATCTGGTACTGCTAGTCTTTGCTGGTAATAGCGTTCTCAAGGCTTGTGATTTGCATATCTAATAACTGTCATTTCGAAAAATGCTATGCAATTTTGTTTGCCGTCTGAGCGCTGCGAGAGAAGTTAAATTATCCTCCTCGGGGATATGATTTCAACAAATTACATCACAAAATTATTACTAATAATCCTCGGAGATTGAAGCTATGCCAAAACAACGGTTGAACTTCATTCCTTTCCGAGGCCCTATGAAGATTCACGTAAAAAACATAACCAGCTTTGTTCGAGATTCAGAGCAAATGAGCGTCATAAAAAGCAATTTCCTTGCTGAATCAGCATAACAAGGCCATGCATAAATGGATGTGGTCTCCCATGGATTTAGGAAACAAGATATTACAACCCTATTGTTCTGAAACGGTTACTGGGGGATTAAATCTCGGATCAACACTCTCCCCTCGCAACAAACTTCGTCACTAATGTTTTAGTTAATATTACAGTATTATCGCAAATCATTGTCATACTTGTACATGATCTCATTGTAATGTTAAACTTGTAATCAGATACATTGGTATGCTTAACAATAATGTTGCCGTTATAACTAGTTACAATCATATACGACACAATTATGTTATGGGTTACATTAGTAACATAGTTATACTCCATATCATGTACAGTTATGATTAGTTTTGAACTATTGTACTACACAATAACATTAAAATAATGGTAAGTTACATTGATATATTCCTAATTATGTTACAATTATAATTAGTTAAGATAGTAGGCTACACAATGCTACCATTATACTTATTTAAAATAGTATGCTTCACAACTATATTACAGTTATAATTGGTTACATAATTATTAAACAAAGTTATATTTCATGATCATTTATAATTAGTTGCATTCTTAAATGACTAAATTATGTTAATCTATAATCTATGAGATAAATATTCTAAAAATTGTTAGAATGAGTACACCCTTTTACCTATTACATGAACATGCACCTAGGATTTACACTGTTGACACGAAATACAAAATGTACCAGTTTCAAACAATTTGGAGACGAAAATAGTAAGTTTTGCAACGTTGTTAATGGTTTATATTTGCATTATTTGCGGAACATTTAAGACATGTATTGTCCTTATTTTGACTGTTAATACCACAGATGAGTGTTGTAAATGTTTCCTTTGTTTGTCTTTCTGTGTCGGCCTTCTGAGTTTCTAGACATGTCGTTTCTTGCTTCTAGTATTTCTAATTTTGACTATTAATGGCTTTTACCTGCGTCGTAGATCAAGGGACGCCAACGAGGGTGTTTGACTTAATACTTCTTATGTGCTGACATAACTTGTTTTGACGTCGTTAAGCGCCAACAACGGTACATAATGAAGTGACCAATACACGTCGGAAGCGTCGAAGACATCGTTTGTCATGTTTCTAAAGACAAGCCTCAGCTGGTCCGAGATTTCTCGTCTTACCCGGTTTTGTTTGGGGGGATTGGATCTCACAAGTATGTCAGTGACAGAGAGTCGGGAGTAACGAATACAAAACAAAATAGTTATAATTATATCTCATCTCCCCTGACAGTCAAAACCGTTCTCGTTGTCATGGCGTCGTTCGCGGATCATCAATATCTGCAATTATTTGTCTCGATAGCGCTATTTGAATCTTTCTTTTAAAATTCAATGAATATATTGATGCGTTCTTATTTAGTAGCTTGCCTTCGTTTATATCGCGTGTCTCGTGTTGATGGGATTTCCTCACTAGGACAACCATAGGCAATTGCATTGTCATTAGCAAACATACATATTAAAATTAAAAGTCTTAGTATGATACAGTGACGTCATCGCCCTAGCACAGGGAACTGCAAGAAAACATCTGCTTCATATATGGAACGACAGGGTACGACCTGCTGCTTCCGGTTAAGCGCTAAGCATAGAGAACGTAAATATGAAGATCAAATTGATTGATGAAGGACATGAATGTCTGATACACGTGGCCTCCCTTATTGTTATAAGGATAATTCATATACATGTACCGACAAGACGTCGCCTTGAGCGCTCTAGAACGTCACATTCACGTTTAAAACTATGGCATGGACTTGCATGCAGGTCGACATTCTCTGACATTATTTGTGTCTTTCTAAATTCTGATTGTAGACTATTATATATTTAATCACTGGATAATGGGCCAAGCTCATGTTATTGTTTTCCGGATTTGACACTATCATCCCAAATCTCGTTATCGCGAGATCTCGTATATTGGTGGGTTAGTAGCTATAGGCCTCGTCTGAGAGCCTGACAACCTGGTGACCATGACCGGCTTCCGTATAATAATAAACTTGTCGTTGCACCAGACAATACTATGTGATCAAGCGTAGCATCAGTTGTCTCCTGAGCAAGGTTGGTTTTCTCTCATAAACTGTAGCTACATTTCCTCATAAATGTGGTTGAGCGACGGTTAGGCGTGTTCGAGAAGATATGTTAGCATGTTTGCGAATCCTGTCATGACCGGGTTCTTCCTGTAATTTTTCAATCAATGCATTTGATACGAACAAGCTATATTTAGAGGCAGTTTAAATTTTGCGAACTGATGATATCAATTGATTGAATTGGGACCTTGAAACCTCAAGTCTAGCAAGTAATTATAATTACAATGATATACCGGTCATGGAAACAAGCATCTGTTACTACTGTTTGGTAAATATGAGTATAATAGAAGGCGACCACGTTTGAAACGATTTTCCCCTCCTACACTATGGAAGCTTCGTTGGGCAATAATATCATTATTGTGTTATTTCTCTAGTTCAGATTAAAATCTAACAATCAGTCAATTTATCGATTTTGGTTTCACCGAGTTATCTTGACGACGTGGTGGCCTTGGGAAGCTTCCGTATATCCACATATAACTGTGATCCGTGTGTCTCAGACAGTGTTAAGTCACTCCTGTGCCGCACAAGTCGTGGCAAAGCGCTGGAGTCCGCCGCTTTGCACATGCGTCCCTAGGGATCCGGTAATAGGAAGGGCGTTATTAGATGTGACGTTGCGTTGCTGTACTGGGTAACGAGCATGTCGAGGGATTGGTGCTAGGAGAGTCGGATGACGCTACGCGGAAAATAATTTTGTCATAATAGGGACATTTTTATTCACTGCACTTGGCATTTAATCGGTAATTCCCCTTCGCTGACCCGTCACCGATCTAATCCGACCTTTAATTGTAGATTGTATATCAAGTTCCCCACAGCCGACGCAGCTAAGACCATCAACACTAACATCCGGGTTTTTCATTGATTCACACATCCAATTTCGTTCTCGTCTTTTACCTAATAAAACACAACATCGTTCCGCACATTTAGCAGTTAATATTCCGATAAATTGAATAAATTATTCTATGTGGTGTTGGTAGTCTCTGATGTTTCGCCGTTTATTTATTTTGTAGATGTGTGTGTAATGTCGTACTGTATCCTCTAGACTAAATTATAAAACATCTCTCAAATGGTCCGAATATTGCAGACATCCCAGTTCATCGATGAAGCTAGTAAAGATACTGTGATAATGGCGTGTCGAGGAACTTGGGACCGTAATGAGGATTTCCCTTTACTGGGGTAATTGAGGTAACTTGATTACCTCCGTCTTGTAGTCTGCAAAATTGCTGATGTGATTATTGGTAAATCAGACGTATTTCTATCTTTTATGATCTGAAACACTTATTTGGACAGTTATTCGTTATCTTTTATAGCAATAACCTACATTTGATTATTGTGATATTTCATATGTATATGCTCTATGTCGAGGCCGTATCATTATTAAAGAAACTTCCAGGGCAATGTTACCCGTTTGCGTGCAATTCTGAAATCTTTTGTTTTTAATTGAACTGTTCTTAGTTGGCATTCATATGCAAAACTTTTGCACACATAAGATAAGCTCAGATTAAAGGATAACCAAAACTCCAAGATTTTACAGCATGTGACTTTTGTTTAAGAACTCGCCTCCAATTTAAGTTTGAAGATTGAATAGGTTTACGTAAAATGAAAGTATGGACGTATATGAAAGCATAAACTAATTTCATTATACGAATGTATAGGCACTGAAAGGTTTAAGCGTCATTTTACGACTCGTAGCTTGCAATTACGATTAAATGGAGAAAACAAAGCTTTTACATAGTCGGGATGTTATGTATTGCATACATGGTTAACAAATTCTTACAAAGTTGATTTGCAATTGAGAATTCAATTATAAAAACAAAATGATATCCATTTATTTCCCTTAGAAGTAATTACATTTAATCAAGTGCCAATAAATAATCCCGCACGTGCGTTATTTTATCAAAGTATTTATTAATTTAAAATCAACACTTTGTGCTACGTATTCATTTGGAAGAAAACTATTGAATTGATTAAGGAGGTGATATATAACAAAAACACAACAAATCAAGCTTAAAAACATACACGCTACCGCACAAATGTTCATCTGTTTAAAGTAGTAAAGTTATTTGCCGATTTTCGGGAATTAATTCTATCCTTTTAATGACGATATACTTGTCTCTCGAAGAGATAGCGATTTTCTTCGAGATATATTGAATGTTGTTGCTTCCCATGATTCCCCTAGAGTCCCCTGTATATGGACGATAGCATTACAACATTATCAACCCTTTTAAAATAGGCACAAATGAGTTGTAACAACATACCTTTTAAAACATAAGTGTTGAGAAAATATCAAGTTATGTCAAAGCGGGGCAGTTTCTACACACATGATGTTTTCTTTTCATAAATATTAACTTAATGATTCGATTAAAATTAGGAGTTCTAAAATTTAATCATATTAAGGCAAGCGATGTGTCGTCGATATAATAGGATTAAATAAGGTAATTCAAATTGAAATCAGTTGAGTTAATAAAATACATGAAAGATAACAAAATATATCTTTCCCCGCTTTATTTGTGAGCTGATAGGATCGTTAATTTGTACTAAAGGACCAAAAGTGTGTTTTACATAGTCCACGAAACCTGTTTATAAGGCTGATAGAGATGTTTTACAAGGTCAAAAACCTGTTTCGCAAGGGCTACAAATATGCTTTCTATGATTCCTAAGCATTGGACTGTTTTTATATGGTATTTATGATCTATTTGAATTACACAGCTTTGCAAGCAAACAACCGAATGCGTGCTAGCGCATTATGGGTTGTTTCCTTTCAAAGCTGTGTCATTCCAATAGATCATAAATACCATACCAAAACAGTTCAATACTTATATTTACGTTTTCTCTTCCTCTCATGTTCTTTTTTAACTTATAATGTATATCTAAAATTAAAAATGCCCACCTTATCGACAGTCCACACAATTTCGTTCAATAATTTGAACAGCGTATTGTCGCGTGCTTTTTGGCAAACAAAGTAGCACTTTGAAATTTTCATGAAAATTCAGTATCAATACAATCGCGTATGATGATTTAAGTTTATCAATAGAAATCTGAGCTGAAAGTTAGATTTTTAAATTGTCCCGATTTTTCTCCGGAACAAATTTCGAGCACGGATAAATACAGTGAACACCGTGAAGTGGATGATCTTGCGACGGAGCACAGGGGTTCGGTTACAAATGTCTAAAAATGTTTACGTGTGGTGTCACTCATATCAGTAGGTCTGTAACATATGTGTCATTAGGTCTATAGAATATGTGTATTTCAGACATCTGTAACGAACCCCTGTTGATCAGTGCAGTGTAACAGACGATATTTCTGATAAAGTGCATGAGTGTTAACATTGTTTCCATTGCCGGCATTGGTGATTTCAACCGATGTGCATTTTGTACGATATTGCAGACCTTGGTCTTGTTTTTGTTGTAATAAAGGTATTTTTATTAACATTTTCTTTTGCACATAAATTAACAATGACATTGTTAAGTCTCAAAATGCCCAGCGATATTTCAGCAGCCGTCATGATTACTTACATTGGATATTGTAGTTCCGGTCAGTGTTGTATTAATACGCTAAGAATTGGTTCTCGTACTGCATGGTAATTAAAGTCCCATCAACGACACAGCTTTCAAGGAGGCTATATAGTGACAATGCCAAGCAAATGTAAATATACAAACGTAAACTTGTTCTACTATGCCTACAGACATGCTTCACAAGGTCAACACATTTGTTTCTGCAAGGTCCAAGAGCTTGCTTGTGAATGACTGTCGTTTCTGTGGACTATGCGTTATTCGATGAGACAGATTAATCCATTCTTTAGGTTAGATAGTAATACACTCAACTATACATGTGTGCCAGCAGATAGTAATACACTCAACTATACATGTGTGCCAGCAGATAGTAATACACTCAACTATACATGTGTGCCAGCAGATGGTAATACATGTATCTAGACAAGGAATTCTGCACAAGTGGTGGATACCTCAGAGCCAAAGCTCGTACTATCGTAGTGAAAATGTAATCATATTTCCAAAACTCATTCCCAACGCGTTAACATTGATAAATTGTCATTTTAGTCTCTAAAATGATTTAGGTTCTTCCGCTGCTTGTTTTTAATGAAGACTACATGGATTATGCATGGCTTATGTCTCATTACATGGAACAGGTGCTTTGGAAAATACTCAAAGCTGTTAATGGCGCACTCCGTAAACCAGGTAATCGGTGCATGCGGATATGTATATCATTATCTAATATGGCTAAGAATGGGAATTTATCGTACATAATCTTGAATAATGTTGCTTTATTTTGGTTCTAAATTGTTCATACTTCATGTGTGACGTAACATGAACTCCACCACTTAGCTCGAAGAGGAGGTACTTTCTTAACAGAATGCATTTACCATTTTTATTAAAATTTGCAGCTTTCAATTCATGTGAAATAACCACTATACAATGGGAAGAGAGTAATCATATGTTTAAAAATATAACACTTTACTGTTACACAATGACCGATGAACAACACAGTAAGAATAATGCACCATGTACACTTTGTAGTCAGTTTGCCCATTCAGGCGAAATCATCAGTGGTTCTGACAACAAAAAGGGAAAACACAGAAGACAACATAACGAGTGGCGCATCTGTTGTAGGAAACGCTTAACCTAGTTCATTAAGAATAACATACTTCCTGTATAATTGGAGACGTCTCGGTGAAAGGAATGCTACATATATGTATTTTGGAACTCCTGTTAATTGTTTGTAACAATCAATATGACAGTTAATAACCTCTTTGCAGGGTTAACACAACCATGCTTTGACCTCAGAAAAAAACATGTGCTCGTATATAAACAATCCCTTGTTGACAGGTAGCGGCATACAATTACTTTAATTGATGACATGATACCTATATAAATGTATATACGCATGTCCCTGGAGACCTGGCCTATATACGTAAGCTAGTACTGCTGTTATTATTTATAAATAGTTAAAGTAAATGTAACTCGAATGAATTCCAATAATTAAAAGTGGTGGTGCTTCCGTCTAGAGATCGAATTTTGTAAAAGTATTACAGTACCAGCTACAGCATTGATAGACAGTTATTTAAGTCACAAACGAATTCAATATCATACACTGGCAACACATCGAAAATATTGATAGTTGTCTGGAACTTGTTTTGCGATTACATGAACTTTAAAAGGTCGAGACGTTTCAAAACTAAGAACAAATATACAGTTAACACATGTACAGTTTGATAAACGTACAGGTTGCATTCGTTGTCGTCGGATTTGGTTTATTTTTATGGTGGAGCGACTAACAATTTAAGTCCTAAGACATAAACATTGCAGTTGTCAAAGTCTTTTATTCATTATCATGATTTGTAGGAGAGTGTCAGACTAAGATATGTAAATCACCGAGATCCACCTTTAAACCTGGCATGTCTCACTTTGACATCATCTATTAGAGAAAGTGTCGATATTCGAGTCTGAGCAATACGTTATTGTCACAGACAGTATAGCATCAGTACGGGTTATAGATTGGCTTGGGAAATGTCAAGTTCGTCCAGGTTCTTTTGGTGTCTTGAGTTTCTGACATCCAGCAGTGAATTTTACCCAGAAGCTTTGAAATAGATATATACTTCCTTGACTGTTTTCGATGGCATTCATGATTGCTCCGATAACATACCTTGTGTGCAATCTGTACATTTGGCTGAAGGCGCATTTGCATAGTTGCCAAGTGCGTTTTTGGCAATATTCATCACGCACACATTTTGTAAACCTTCATTTAATTAGTGGTTCAGTGCCTATTCAGGTTATATACTATCTAACAGTATACAAGCCATACCAATATTACTGATTCTAACATATACAGTATACAAAATATTTGTGTACATGTATATATTGAAAACATTAAGAACCTTTGAGTTTACATGTTTATTTCTGCACTCATTTACAGCGTATTAGTAACCTATGTTACGACGTTATTCCTACAGTGTTGACCGCAATTAATAAAAAAGAGCACCCGTGACTGGCGGCGTCGGCGCACAGAACGCCCTGACCTATCATAGTTCGATTTGGTAATGCGATGATAACACAGCGACAATCTAGCGATCATGAACGTTCACAACTGCTGCTGGATATTAAAAGAAAATCGTTTGAAGTTCACAGGTGTAAACATCTGTAATGCTGCGATTGTTCGCACCGAAAATCACGTCGTATCAAGCAAACAGCAGAACCCGGGAGCACACCGACACATGGGTCGGTATGGCAGACAGAATGTGCATTAACGTACTGGCAAGCACTTCAAAGACACAGATCACCTTCTTACAAAGACTTTTATACAGTATAAGACAGTCTTTCAAATTCTTGAGGGAATTTGGTGCCAGACAAAGGATCTGCGTAGTATTAAGTAAAAAGCACGTAGACTATCTATAAAGAATGTATGACTAGTGATAGTAACCCTAATGACCGCAGTCATGTTACAACGTAGGTAATATTTTTCACCGTTAATCTGTTTCCAAAACTAACAAATCTTGAAAGATACAATTTTGTTTTCGAAAAGCATTCTCAGAAAGCCATTATCTGATGTCGGCCCAATCTCAATGTAGGAATGTTTTTTTACGTGGTAATAGTATGGCATTGTGCGCGCGAGGTGTGGAACACAGAGCATGCACGACCCTTACATTAATATAAAATACAAATACGTGTTTGATAGTGTGTATGCCATGAACTCTTTGCAAAGTTCTTGTCAAATATTGATATGTTGTATGTCATGATTACTTTGCATCATTTCATTTGTGCGACTAATGTTATGGAACAAAGCAGGGCATTTGCTATCTCAAACCGGCATAATGTGTGTTTGGCATGACATTTCATCAATTAAACTTGCATAAATGATAGATATTTTGCACTTAGGGGATATGTTAAAATTCAGCAAATTGCTAAGGTGCATGGCATTTGATCAGTTATATGTTGCAAATAAAACCTTAAAACATATACATCACAATAGAATGCACGTAGAAATAGAATGTAGGAACAAAGACGACCCTTAAACAATGGAAATGGATCATTAACGCTTTTAAACATAGTTGTTTAAACCATATGTAAACACCACAAGCACCCTTGTCAAAACGTGTTCCAATCCATATTTCAATGTATTCCATTTACATTATTTATTAAAGAGGTATAGAAATTAAGTTTCTAATAACGGTTCTCAATAGTCTTTTTCCTATTTTTGCCTTCTATAACCGCAAAATATTCTTAAAAAAAGTATTGCACATCAACTCTAATGCGGTGTTCAGTGCGTGTAAAGTTATGTGTATTAAAGGGGTTACATCGTGCATTCGACACCGCAAATGTCTATCAAAAAGTCAGTATAATGCATCTATTTGGCCATCAAAGGCATTGGATTGTTCATAGATTCATGTCAGTGCACGAGCAATCTTTTCTAGTTTTCACATCCGGAAAAATGCGAATACAGCTTCCCACAAGGGTGTACTGATCATGCAATGCATATTGGCTAATATTGGAAATTCATTGTATAAACCAGCATATGTCTTTAAGAACCGGAACAAGCTTTGTGGTAGAAATTTAACAATTACCCCATAGGCCATGCAATCCTTTAACGGTACAAATCCCAGGCGACCGACACATCGGATGTAGTCATACCATCAGCTTATTTAGAATATTAATTAAATCACGTCGGGTTATCGGAAACACAATCAAAACAGGAAAATCAATATTTGTCAATAAGATAATACGAGCGTACATTAGCTTACACAGATATCCTCCTGATTAGAGACCTATAATTGATAATCATACTCGACAAAGTCAGGTGCTGTTCACGTGTAGAAGTGCCACCTTTGAGTGGATATCTAACTTTGCCACGCAGGTTTAGCACTCCCCCGTGTAATCCAACCGCTTTGTTTGTTTTCCTTTGAATATGATTGATCCCTTCCATCGTGTTACTGAGATCGTGCCTCTATCCTCTGAAGTACTGCCCCAGATCATGTTTATGTAACATAGTTGAAGGTTTAGCGGTTGATAGGTCCATTGGAAATTGAATTGCATGTTGTGCTTAGGGAACCAACTTGATTTTGTTAAAATCGCCTGATTGTCTGGTGATATTGGAGGCCCTAGTTGACGGCTATCAATACTTAAATGATTGGCAAACTGAGTTGGTCGTCTGTATAATTTTACATTCCTACGCTGTATTGTCTATTTGTCGTCATGAAACATTCATTACATGACTAACATACGTGACCTTTCTAAACATACATGGCGCGCTAAATATGCAATGCAGTAGCTTTGGAATGCATAGTTCACGTTATCTTACGATAAATGTATCCCGAATGTTAGTTGTACGTCGAAGGCTTTTAGTTTCACGGGTACTAATTTGTATTTGATTTTGTCCAGCCCTAAACCGATTAGGACTTCGCGCGCACAGTTCTTATCGGGAACAAGTCATGTAATTGCAGTAGTTTTTGTAAGAATGCATAACATATACCTACCAGTAGAACATTTTTACCAATACAGTCTGGACCAATTCACCGTTTCTTAACCGCTGTACATATTTTCTAGGCGAACACGCATGTGATCGTATGGTAATTCGAGATTGACCCTGCGTTACGAATGAATGACAAGACTAATCGTAGGCGATCTCCCTCAACTAGACACTTTCATTGTTTACTGCCTACGGCCTGTTTTACGACTAGAGGTCTAGACGTGTACAGATCGTCTTGCTCAGAAATGACCATTTACACGAGAAAACATAGACAAAGTATAGTCCGAAAGTCATGATGCCTCTCTCAAACTCAGCTGATGTTGTTTGATATCTTGTTGGCGGCCAGTGAATAGAATAACAACGCACAGCGCCAAAAAGCGGGAAAAATCGGTTACAATGATCGATATTAAGAGATTTAATTTTAAAACGCGTACGTGTGGTGTTAGCACATTTTTGGTACATGTAAGAATTTTAGAGGGAACATACGTATGCACTAACAAAACGACCTTATTATGAGGTTTCATCTCCAAATATAACACTGTGTGATTACAGTTACCAAACTTTGTGTTTCTGACCATCAGGATAGTTGTGCTTGTTTAGCTAGGACCTATGAGGACAGGTTTTAAAGCGTTAGTGGCACAAATATAACCATGTGTTTGACAAGGTATACATGTAGCCTACCAGGTGTATGATGTGACGTAGAAAACTCTTACCTGCGGTATTAACGTGTCGCAATTGATTCGATTGTTCCGATAACAGTGATTTCCTTGATAGAGGTCTTAAAACAATGAAGTAGAATATGGACAAATTTTATTGTCGACAACATGATCTCTTAGGAAATTATACTACATCTTTATATGATATAAACTTTTTCTTTTTTTAATATGCTTATTTGTGTGCCTTGTTTCACTAACCCGGTTCTCGCTATGTGAACTTGGTATTACTTGGATTTGACCGAAATTTGCATGGCTGGTGTCGTCGATAAAGCAGACTTCTTTTACCCTTCCGCAACATCTGGTCTTGTTTTCTTAGTGCTGTTAAATGGTATCCATGTACATATTTCCGTTGTTCTTATTTTCCATTGTTTTATTGTTGCGTTTGACTTAAGGGCTTTGTTGTTTGCCCTTTTGGTATACTTACTTTGTTTTTTGTTTTGTTTTGGTTTTTATTTTAGTGTTTTTTTGTTGTGTTAGCACTTTGATATTTCGCCCCTTCCCATACTTCTTTCGGAAGAGTTCGTGTTGTCTTTCTGCTTCTGTTGATGTCTGCTTAATGCCCGTTGTGGTTTCCTTAATGTCGTATTTTAGGTTATTGTCCTTGGGTCGTGTGGCTTCTCGATATGGTAGGTTTGTATTTAACTTTTATGCACACTCTAATGGGTTCAGTAATGATAAAAATAGCCACACTAACAGCAGTTTTCGTCACCCGCTATCGTGTTGTCCCGTTTCATTCGTGCATTCCCCAGTTGTCACTCCATTGTTGGCCTCGATTTTATTTTCTAATCATTAAAACGCAGCGGCAGTTACTGTTTTATTTTCAGTGTAGAATCGTGCCTAACAAACACATTTAAGTAATGTCTGCTAGTGGCATACCAATGTTACCATAATTTTACACTTGGGCTTAACGAACTAACATTGGGTGAAATCAATGCAACAAAGGTATGTTCTTGTATAAGCGCATTGCCTTCTTAAATGTGCATAGCATTCATGCATAGCATGTTCTACACTCGAGTTTTTAAAAACATTGCTCATTCGATTGGACGCTTTTCTGTTGTGTGGTGGAAACCTTTCAAGTGTTTACCAGGTAAGTGGACGTTGCTTCATACTGCTAGTCACGTTCGGGTACTCCGCTAGCAATTAGTAACTGGTAAATACGGAGACTTACGTTTTATCAATATATATTGTAAATTTTATCACTTACATGTATTAGTTCATGGGTAGTATACTTGTACCAATATCAGTGACGTGTATACAGTTTTAAATATAAGTTCAATCGAAGACTTATTGAAACATGTATTAATACCAAGTACAATTTGTATTTATATTACAACAATTATGAAACAATTTATTTAAACTTGTATTAATCATTCTTGTCGGGTCGGGTGTTTAAGTGGGGGTCTTAAAGTGGGAGAAAACCAGAGTACCCCGAGCAAATCCACGTGATCACGCAGGTGACACCATACCTTTTCACGTCTGATCCGGAAATCGAGCCACTGTCGCCTTGTTAGTTTTAAAATATATATATGATTACTTATATGGGGCACAGAAGTAATTCCACACTGTTGGAATTACTTCTTTTCCCCCTATACTATTTTTAGTAATTCGTATCCTACGGACATATCTCCATTAGGATCCAGTGTTATCTGGGATTTTACCGTCTATAATACTTCTTTGCCCCATATACTATTTTAAGTAACTTGTATCCTACGGACATACCTCCATTAGGATCCAGTGTTATATGGGATTTTACCGTCTATATTACTTCTTTGACCCATATGATTACTTATATAAACATGTCTCAAATACCAGTAAAGTGTGTTAAAGTATATGTGTAACAACTCAATAATTAGTGAAGCTGCATCAATAGCATAAAAGTACTGCGGTGATATTTTAATGCATTGTCATTAATGCTGTTCAGTATTTTTTGATTTTTTTTGTAATGATAACGAACATATGCCTATCGAATTCATCTTATGACCATTGACCTCAACCTGAGTTGGAAAAAAAATCAGTTGATATGCATTTATATTCTATACCTAACAGGAATGTCAGTAACGCTGCATTAAGTCATGTATCTGTGATGAAGTCAGTTCATATGAAGTTCGTTGCATGTGAATGTAGGTAATCTTGTGTATATTTTATTAGCAGTAGGATTGGCGGCATACATCTATGCCCCAGAATCAGTTGCAAAGCTTTATTTTACAAACGTTCCCAAAATACCAGTTTATTCAGGTGTTTCTCCTTTTGCAGATATTTGAAATTCAATTACCAATATAGGCTCCAAATTACATACTCATTACGTATTGGTAGATACCCGGCTGTCACGGTAATGCTGGTACATGTTATCCACGTAAGGGCGAGACTGGCAAGCTTCATGCTGTATTTGTAGCATTATATTTGGTAACATTCACTGCGTATGCGACTATTTATTCAACAAAATGTTGAACAGAACGTTAAAACTTGGGGACAGACATATTGATTGCTCTAAGTTAACCGTTAAATAATGAATCAGGAGAGGAAATGACATACTTTTGGTATTCTGTTCCATTGCTAAGTTTGCGAACACGTACGAACTGACATTACACTATATTGACATTAACTTGTGTTTACTCACGAACCGATCCCATTAAAGGCATTCTGGGTTTATCCTATCAAATATGTTATCATCTACGTCACGGCCTATCACTCTAAATCTTAATTTGGCCATCCTTTGCTGAGATCCGGTACAGAATAATTGTTTAATGAAGTCATAGCTTGCTACGTCTAATACAAGTGTTACATACAGTGGGTCAGAACTCGCAACATTGTAAGATCCTCTATGATTTCTTATCTTGTTGTCAAATCCTTGCTACACACTGCAGCGGTTGGAAGATTCGTGATTTATTAAATACGTGCAGTTCATGTTTATGATTACGAATCTTGCTACATATCACTCAGTGTTCCCTAAGCAGGTTACAGGAAAGATAAACCTGTTGCATCCAACTGCATGATCGTATGACGCAACTGCCCCACTACCACATACACCTCCTACATTTGTACAGATTCGAGTGTTCCCTGTTATGTCCTCCGGTGGTGAAACATTTGAGAAAGCAAATTTGATCTGCAACTCGTGGTATCTCTATTTTCTCTCCTGTTTTACCTCCTCTTTCTTACCGGTGGTGTCTTCCAAGGAACCCTCTGGACCCATTTTCTAAGAAGACCGTCTATTATGCCCCCTAGGTCAAATGCATTGGCGTTTTACTTTATACGTTTGCACAGTTATCAATGGGTGGTTTCATACTGTAATTAGAAAGGAGCTAATACAATGTAATACTGTTAATTTTCTGGACTTGTTTCAGTTGTTCAGTTGTCTAATCTTGTATACTTTAGGGAGATTATGACAAAAAAGAGCAACAACTGTATACTAGTTGTCTTTTATTCAAGTAATCAAAATTAACTGTTGCCCTTTTTTAATACTGTACATGGGGGTTTTATTTTATTTTTCAAACGATCAAAGCGGCGCAAAGAGCCGCTGGGGTTTGATCGGTAAACACTTTGTCCATTTTTGGTGCTTCCCCATGCGCGAAAACCTTCTGGGAAATCAGGGCCGCATATTGTCTACAAAAATATGATAGTTAACCCTACTTTATCTGCATTTTTTTACAATTTTTTAGTAAAATATCATGAATTTTCATTTGATAAAAATGTAATATGTATATTTTGCCCTTGCCTGTCATGCAGCAGTATATTATAAATTTCCCTATGATAAAAAGCCTGGTTATCCTGAGCTTTAGTTCCCTATACCAGGATTATGTGCGAGTGGTAAACGAGTTAAGGTTCGTGGGCGAGGCGCGGAGGTAGATATTCTGTTAGAAAGGGCACAAAATGCTTAAGATTCTAACATGTTCTAAAACAATCAGATTTAGAAGACTTGTTTCCAATTGTTCAGTTGTCTAATCTTGTATACTTTAGGGAGATTATGACAAAAAAGAGCAACAACTGTATAATAGTTGTCTTTTATTCAAGTAATCAAAATTAACTGTTGCCCTTTTTTAATACTGTACATGGGGGTTTTATTTTATTTTTCAAACGATCAAAGCGGCGCAAAGAGCCGCTGGGGTTTGATCGGTAAACACTTTGTCCATTTTTGGTGCTTCCCCATGCGCGAAAACCTTCTGGGAAATCAAGGCCGCATATTGTCTACAAAAATATGATAGTAAACCCTACTTTATCTGCATTTATTACAATTTTTAAGTAAAATATCATTAATTTTTCATTTGATAAAAACATATCATCAATGCAGTGTAGATTAACAAAATATTTTGTCTTCACATGTGAGGACGACATTCTTAATATGGTCCGATCTGAATGGTACATTATATTTTCTGCGTAGGTTTTCAGTTTCAAGTTTAGATGAAGTGACGGCGGATTAAGGGGTTGTGTTTTCACCTATGAAGATTACATTATTGTTTTTACATAACTACACTATAAATATCATTTTGTCTGTATACCTAACCAGATAATATCAGCAAACGGCAAAATTGCAGTGAAAACCCATTCAAAATGGCGCTCTGTGTTGTTGTTAAGCGTGACGTCATAAGAACTCGGCGTAAAAAGAAACGCTACACATTCCCGTGCTTTTCTGATGTAGCAATATTGGCGTGAAAAAATCGCTGCTTCTCTTTCTCAGAAGCTAGATGACGTTATTACCTAATCATTGACATTTAAACGTGCAGATAAAACTGTATATTTGCATGCTGTGGGGCAATTATTGAGTAACAATAGTGCAAAATTTAAGGAAATTGAGCGTGAGCGAATTATTCTGAAAGACAAAATTAATGCCATTACTAATTTATAAAATGATTATATAAATTTAAGTATGCAGGTTCTGTTCCTCTGAAGTTGTTGAACTGTCAGTAAGTCATTTTCATAGAAAAAATGGTTTTCAGCAGCTTCGTTGCATTTTCTTGTTAACTTTTTTTATACAGGTTTACATAATACACCTACTCAATTAGTGTGTTATACGCAACCAAATACAATATACATTTACCAACTTGAAGAACATGTTAAGAACTTTATCTAACTCTAGAGATTTTTTGTTTTCTATTGATGATTTTTTTCTTTCTAAGGTTCCCTTCTATATCTACCGTTATACAACCATTGTTTTTATTGTTTTTCGTGTTTGAATGCCCTACTCCCACTATTGTTTAGTTATCTTGCGTGATAGCTTTATTGTATATTTTGTCCTAGTGTTGCTGATTTGCATTTTTTGACGGTTTCGATTTTGTATTTTGGTGGTTTTTTTGTCCTTACATGTTGATCTATATTCTGTTGTTGTATGTTAAAGCTATCTTTTACACGCATATTGAGTCCTTGTTTCATATCACTATGGTAATATGTATATTTTGCCCTTGCCTGCCATGCAGCAGTATATTATAAATTTCCCTATGATAAAAAGCCTGGTTATCCTGAGCTTCAGTTCCCTTTACCAGGATTATGTGCGAGTGGTAAACGAGTTAAGGTTCGTGGGCGAGGCGCGGAGGTAGATATTCTGTTAGAAAGGGCACAAAATGCTTAAGATTCTAACATGTTCTAAAACAATCAGATTTAGAAGGCCTTTTCACTAATTACGAGATATATGGATATACCAGAACAGTTTAGTGAGTTGCTTGGCGTTTGTGCGTGTATTAATGAGAATGAAGATTGTCCATTGTTCGATCACCCATAACAAACAAATAATAATCAAAAGACTCACAAAGTCATAGTTACTTACGTATCGCATCGCGCCTGTGAACCAGGAGATATCGATGATAATTACAGAAGTGAATTTCAAATACAGCTGTCAGCTGTTCGTATAACTTACAGAATTGTATTTACTTTGTGGAACTTATTCAGCCCGCAGGCTCACGATTCTGCTCTGATATGATACCACAAGGATTAAGGTAAGTGGTTATCTTACCGCCAATTGCTTTCATGCAAGACATTTTTGAAAAAATAGAGATGATATATTTGCTTTATCGTTTTACATTAATCCACAGGGATAGTATTTGTCTTGAAAAGAAATGAAACAGTATTTTCAAGAACTGTTTTTACTACATTTATCATGCAGAATTTGAAATTGCAAACACCAATGCCAATTGTCATTATGATCATACTTATATACTTATCTACAGGATATAATAAAAGGTGACGTCACCAATAAACAATATTGTTTGTTCATGTTGACTTTTGAGTGTCTTCTTGGTTTCTGTTCTTGTCATTTGATATCGGCAATGAGTTCCGGTTTTGACCTTGTGTATTGACGTTATTATACATAAATGTATATATATTTTTTTCTGATTTACTTTACATTGTTACATAACATAACACAGATGGAATAAAAGGAATGAAATAATGTATGCACCTGTCGGTGTTAAATTTAGAGTGGTCAATCAGCAGTAGTTACATGCTATAGGTAGGTATGTATATGCATTAAATCAATGGTATATGAGTATTTCTAACGGTGCTAACAGTGAATATAAGAATGCACTCCGTCCATAGTCAGACCGTCAGTGCGCCACGCTATTTGGAACGACGTAAACATCAAATATTCTTATAACAGTATGTGAGTACTCTTTGGTATGGTGGTCTGGTACCCAACCATATTCGGTGTTACATGTAAGGTCCTTTGCTCATTTCTGATACAAACTGATGTTTGGCCGAAATGTCGAGATTATCGATTGTTCGCAATGCTCTGCCTTATTGAATTATGTGTTCGTTATATCAATTGATTGGTTGTTTAATTGTCCTGCACACACCCTTATCAATGTGCAGTTCCTGTAATAGTTCTTCGATAAAGAATTTCTTAAATTGATTTTACACTGAACGTGATCTAGGTTTTTATGGGATATGTGATTAATTTATTCATTAATAAAACTGCGGGTAGGCAAGGGTACTAAAGGTACTTGAATTATATTTGGACTCATTACTTAACACTAGATGTACCCTTATGTCCGATACGTAATCTGGCGATTGATTGGTCAGACAATGCAGGTTTCTGTCTGTTTTCTCCAATAAAAATATATTATTCTACTGATATTTGTAAGTTCTACTTGAAATTTCCCTTAATGAAATAAGCTAGGAACTATGTGATAAAAAGTTATGCTGGTGTCTGTGTAGATTTTTATCGAAAACTTTGTAGTCTCGTGAAATTTGCTTACTTGATTATGCATGAAAAAGTAAAGGTTCAAAGATTAGCTGTTAGAGCAATATACCTGATAGGATTCACGTAAGTGATCATTTTGTAAATCTGATCCCCGATATCTTATCTGCTGCTGTTTCAGAACCTTGCGTATGTTGGCAACATATATTGTGTTTTATTGTCTCTGGTTATCCTGAAGAAGAGTGTATGACAACTTCAATCATTCCTACCAAGTTCAGTGTATACACTGACTGTCATCACTAGCGTACATAGTGTTTGCCATTTTGTCTCGTTAAAATCTGGTTCAGTGAGTGGCATTGCCTGTCTTTAATGTTTTTTCTAAATGTGTACATTGTATGACATATTTCTCTAATTAATCTGTCTAAAAGTGTCAGGCATTGTCTGTCGTTACTATCTCAAGCAGTGTATGACATGGTGGTTTTAAGATATTTTGTCTCGTTACATTATCGTACATTGTATAACAATGTTCCTCGTTACAATCTGATAGAAGGTATAATACTGTCTCTAGTTACTTTCTAGTACATTGTGTGACATTGCCATTCGATACACATTGTTTTTACAAAGTATGGCATTCTTTCTGTCTTGTATGATATTTTCTTTCGTTACTTTCTGGTACACATTATGACATTATTTCGCGGTAATTTTGATACAGTGTTTAACATTACCCCCGCATTACTTTCTTGTACAATTCATGACATTTTCTTTCGTTAATATCTGGAAGTGTGTATGTCATTTTTCGCGTTACTTTCTGATACAGTGTATGTAAAGCTCCACGTAACTATCTTGTACAATTTATGACATTTTCTCTCGTTACTAATAGTGTATATGACATTTTCTCTCGCTACTATCTTGTATGACATTTCTCTCGTTGCTAATAGTGTGTATGACATTTTCTCTCGCTACTATCTTGTACAATTCATGACATTTTCACTCGTTACTAGTAGTGTGTATGACATTATCTCTTGTTCCTTTATGGTACCGTGTATAACGTTGTCACTCATTTATAAATGATACACAATATGTTAATGACTGGCTTACAGTCCGTAAACCATACCAGCTCCATCATTGTTGTGTAAACATTAACGTCGCGTCAAGCGTATAATAGACATTGATCACTTGATGGAACTATCCAATTAACATGTTAGGTGATTAGCGCTACAAATTAATGTTTTTTCCTAAGGTTGTGTGGGTCATTGCGGTGTATATTTAGTTATGTAAGACTTGGAGACGGTCTTAGAGGACATAGTTATATAACCGCCTAGCCGGAAGAGGTTATTGCATTAGTCGGTAACATAGGGTTTACATTATCCAGGTTAATTAGGACATCTTTAAGTGTAACTGCTGTCTTTCCTTACATATCTAGGTTTTTCTAGATAAGATAATCATTGTTAATGTCTGATCTAGTTCATAAACACGTGCACATGTCGCTAAAAGTCTATCGTCATTTTTACATTTCCTTTATGGCAAACCCCTCTACACTTGGTTTATATTGATATACTTTATCCGCAGCAATAAGATTTCGGAAGTGATCGCTGTCATAGGGCTGATCAAGGATAAAGCTGTAACAGCAGACATATGTGACATAACTTTTCAATTCACTATCAGATCAGTTGTAACCATGATGTTAGAATGTGTCTAATAAAAAAAACACATACAGAAATGTTTACAACAGGTGATCATTGAGTCATTTTATAAATGGGTATATCAAGTTAAACTTAGATATAATAGTAGGCTTATACATGTTTATTGGATACACACCTGCGTGATTACACGAGTGTTATATTTTGCAAAGGTATACAAAATATGTTACAAAAAGTGTATTTGTAACGCTTTTATATTACTAGCTCCTTCTCCTAACTCTTCATTTCAATATATTGTCCGGTTTTACCCTCTTCAACCTTTTTGTCATTAAACCTTTCGAATATATCATTTCAAATGTAATTAAATAGTCCGGGTGCCTTCCTATTAACAATTCACCGAGACGTTTTTCTATAACATGAAAAAATCCATTTACAGTGATTCACAGTTTGAATTTTTTAAATATGTTTTATAAGTATTCTTTTGACGATGTGTGAAATCTTTGATGCGTCATAACGATAATGCTACATTACTACGTGTATCCTGAATTGCGAACGCACATTTGTTGTGTGGGTAGAGGGTATAGATAAAGATAGTTCCGTGATCCTTACAGCGATCAACACGCTACACTGGTATTATCATAGCCATATAGCATTGACAGGCATTCCCAATATGAACGCCATCTAAGGTTCACACACGTATCCATGTGTGCTAAAATTACCATTGGCAGTCAACCGGCAAGCATAAAATCTGACACTGAGATTTCAGAAATCTGTGCAGAATTAGTGTACAAATACATACAACTCATTTTACTTGGATAAGCCTGTAACGTGCTGTTCGATGTGTATTTCCCAGCGACATTCGTCTGCGTGTCACCTGCTCCTAACGATTTCCTGGTGACAGGTGTTTAACATGTCAAGAATGTCGATATCTCTACCTTATTTCCTACAACCATGGACTCACCTACAGCGTGATGACCTCATATGGTATAATAGTTGGTGACTCAGTTCAATTAATCGGTGATAACCTCTTGTAATATTGCTGCCTATCGATGGTTGTGTTATAAAGCTTGTGTAATACTGGGAGATTTCTCCTCAATCTTTTGTATGAATAATTACGCTTGAGACAGAATATTTGGAAAACCTTGAAATCGACAGAAATTGATTTTCATTCCGTAATTAAACAACAGTTTATGGCAGTAGTGGTGCATGCTTTTAGGAATTAAAATGCTGAAGAATTGTTCATCATAATATAGATAAAATGAATGTGGGCTTAAATCGAAGGCAGAGACTTACTTTGTACTCACCTACAACCTTATCGTTGTTATTCATAATTTTAAATTTTGAAGAAATAAACTATAGCGTTTTTGATTTTAGTAAGAATTTGCCTAACATTAAATATATCTTGGATGTCCCTATTTAAACGACTGCAACTGACATTGCATTCACACTAAGCGATCTCTTGGGTTTTTTCTGTGGAGTCATTATGTTTAACGTTTTGATGACTTCCGGTTCCTACTCTATTTATTTTGCCCTCGACGCCAAGTTCTTTGTTACAATATATGTCTATGCTCATCAGCATGTCTTTTGTTTTTGTTGCTATAATTCTCGGAATATCAGGAAGTGACATCCTCGAATTTGGTCTAAATTAAAAAGGCGATAGACGTCGATGACGTAGAAGACGCTTACGCTTCCAGAGCACCTGGTCTTGTTACTCTAGTTCTTTTTGAAAGGTCCCGATTTTGATGTTTCCTTTGCTCATATTCTGCCCTAGCTTCATCGCATTTGTGTTCTAATATCACACTTCGGTATTCCCTTCTTAAAACCTCTAAGGATCTGGTATGTATGTACGTATAAATATATATGTATATTTTGTAACGATTTGGGCACGTTTTCCTTCCAACTATACACTTCGATGACTGGAACTTAATAGTTTGTTAAAAATAAATCATATATATAGTGTTTTAACCGTGTATGCAATTTACAAAAAAAAAGACCTACACGTTATTTGCGATGAATAGGTTTTCGTTACACTGAACATCGACTAAGATCAAGATATTATTTCTGTTTGTAAAAAACGATGATTTTTTTTCCAAAACCATGCATAAGAATTACCAACATTGCTATATATTTCAAAAAATTCTACCAGCACCGTTAGGGAAATGGAAAATACATATCCATTACAAGTCAGTTTTGCTAGACTTCCGAGTCATTTGAAAAAATAAAGTAGATTATTTGTGTTCGGGAAGGGTTAGGTGTAATTGAGAAAACGTCCATTTTTGTTCAGGACCAGATATTTATGCACATTACCTTAATCGGGATTAGGCGGTCTGCAGACAACAGCAAATGTATTGCGATACTGTATGCAAAGCGTGTCTTTGAAATTATGTTTGGTACAATACTTGGTTTTCAAAACGCTTACATACCCAGTGAATTGTTTTTTAGTTGAAGTTCTCCATGTCCTGTCCAGTTGCGTATATTTTTGTTCGCTGCTGGTTTTGGGTCGTTTTATTAAATATTTGAATCAGCTTTTGATATAAAATGAATAAAAAAAAGTTAACAAATACATGTGAGTGAAAATATTTATGCTTGAAAGGTTATAGCCTTTAAATAATAATAAAAACAATACTCCTCAAAGCAGGTATCGCTTTAGTAAAAGACATTGTATTGATTCCCACTCTTCTTACATTAATTCACCTTGGGAAGTTTGCTAGGTTTCGCTCTAGACTTTGAATAAAACTGTATACATGCATATAATATAAAAAGAACAAATCATAACAACACGTCTTTAGCGCTTTCATCTCATCATATATAAACACAAACACATATGTGAACTCTCCTCATCCAACATCTTGTGATTCTGATATAATGCTACAACAACATGCATACACCGATCACTAGTTTACAACCCTTCCCGTGCATATACATTCGTAAGGGTGTATCAATAATTCGGAATATGTATGCCGCGTATCCAGGCCGGTAAGAATGTGTGTGCGCCACAATCATCTGGGGCGAATGACACAAATATGTCATATTATGTTCCAATGGCTTTACAGTATCGCGGGAACAGGATAGCTTTCGACACACATAAGAGAGACCAAAATGTGTCAGTTACAAATACCTTTAATCTGTATAATTTTATTTTCTATATATTTTTTATATTACTCTTTATTTCCTACATTTCCGGCATGCTCGTATACATTAGGATCGCACTGACAATAAAGACACAACACAAAGAGACATAAAACCCAACAAAAATACAGTGAGGAAACTTTGTGTTCCGAAAGGTTTGAAATTTTGATCAAACATGCAGCCCTCTACATAATAAGCTATTGTAGTGACTGTCAAACAGCTTATATCATTGGCCAGACAGTATACCCTGCCACGGTGTATGCCCTTTGCACAAAACAACTGTCAATATTTATACAACGAACAGCGTTAAGACCTAAAATCGATGCCTGTTGCATTGCCCAACAACTCCGTATCTTGTAATCTCTAGTGCAAATGAATAAATAATGGGATATGCCTAAGATCAGAAAATGCTCTTTTGATAAACAGGTTTAAATTGTTCGCCCAGAATCTGGTTCTCAACGGTATCATTGCAGTTGTGTGGTCATAGAAATTGTTCATTTTCTGTTTAAAACCCTCCCCAAGTTCCGTATGATGTAATTGTTTGCATGAATTACGACTAAATGTAAAATCTCTTAATGGACTTTGGACCGCGACGTCCGGAGATTAATCCTCCAGCGATTGAAAATGTAAAAGATACACACACTTCAAATTGTTGCCATTAAATATCAAATTATCGAGCCTGTAGAAATCCATATGGCAAAAATCCCGCACCTTTCATAATTTTGATTATTGATTAACTATAGAGGTGTTTTTTTCTTTGCACACACATATGACAACTTTTTTTCACAATTAGTCAGCTTAACACCCTGCATGTAACTGATACGGTCTTACTCATAGGATGTCTGTCTCTTTTGAACTTTGTTTATAATGGCTGATAGTATAACATACTTTCTTTTGTAGCGTTTGGTCTAAATATTTAAATTAAAATACGATAGTATAGTCCCGTGGTGCATATGATCTTTTCTCACGCTTGCACATTCATTGAGTGTTCTTTAGAGACTGATCGAAGTGATTCCTATTGACAGGTTGTCGGTTCGTCATCATCGGTGAAGTAAAAACCTATTAATTTTGCTGCTATTAAGGGCTTTGTTTGAATTCAGCTGACTCATTCGGTTATAGCTTGTAGCGATGCGTGGTGTGTCCAGATGTGTGACTCGGCCAGTGGGAGTGTAAGCAACGGACCAACAGTGCGGCATTAGCGTGAACAGATGAATCAAACAAACATATTAAAAATGTATGGACGAGGTTGCAATGTACCGTTCCCGGTGTGAATCTAATTAAACAACGCCGATACAAGTGATTGTGAATATAAATCCGGACGTAGTGGTGTATATTTAGTCACGACCGTTCATCGCGCTACCGGATGAAGAGGTTTTTTGTTGAGTCTCAAACGAGTACGGATTATATTTGAAGTGTAAGAACGGGTACTTAAAAGGAAAATGTGTGATGTTTTCGATGGAATATGTCAAATGAAGGTTAGTATATATAACCTTAACGTTATAACATCTTTGGCCCTTACACATTTTAGTAATCTATAGGGAGCTAGCTAATGGATTCGTGAACTATTAAGGATATCAATATTGACATAAAGGCGAAGATTTGAATAAACCATTTCCCCTGTCTTTAAAATATATATCAGAATACACCTGAACCAAAGACTGCTTAAACTACACTTTTAATGCTTGACTTGTGTATTATTTGTAGGAATTTTATTTATATAGGTATACTGACTGGATGATGAAATAAAAAATATCAGATAAAAGGTTAATGCAAAACACATATATTTGATAAAGTAAAACGGATGTATATATTTCATCAGGTGGATTATTTTCCTGTATGCTGTAGGTAAAAAATACATTTTATTGATGGATTAATAATATCTTGTACATATGTAATCGTCCGTATGTACTGTACCCTATGCATGAAATATAACAGGCATCTTAGCTGCGTACTGAGACGGTCGGTCTACACACCGTCCGTCCCAACGGAGTATCGCTTCGCAGACAAGCGCTCCATCACCAAGGGAAAATCATAGATATTCTCGCACCATTTCCTTCAGATGAAAATGCAATTTATTATTCTCTGCCAATTAACAGAAAAGCTTGTAGCAAGAGTTTGGATTTTCTATCGGTTTATACATCTTCGTAATACATGAGCGCAGGCCGTAAATTTCAATTTACTTTCCGTAGCAAGAAATGTTCTACCAAAAGAACGGTACACGGTTGTGAAGCATTGAATGCTGCAATGTTGGAACAATAACGAACGGGCATTAGTTACGTGCTTTTAACACCAGGCTATAAATATGTTACCTTCATACGTTTACGTGTGTGGCAAGGAAAAGTATAGCTCCCTATATATTGCTTTTACGATATAAAATAGCATTGCAGTATTACAAATGACACCGATTTGAAGTTTCGCACGACTTAATACTGAATACGACCAATATGGTAGCCACTGAGGGATATCGGACGTTGTAAAGTTGGGTTTTAACGTGTAACAATGTTAGATGAAAGAGCTTCACACACATGTAAAACGGCAAAGTAGAGTAAACAAGTTATTTAATTACCCATGCGACCTCTCAACACCGTCCGATGGCCCGTATGAGCTGTACTGACATTGTAAACTTTCACTTACTCTCAGCATTGTTCCGGGTATAAAACTTAAATGTGTCACAGTTATGATCATTGTCATTTAATGCTTCTGCGCCTCAATACTGAAAAATGCTGCAATCATTCTGTAATTGTCATAATAAAAGAGAGTCTCGTTATTCAGTTACTAATATTCCTGTTGTTCTGGTATCAAGTGTTTTATTGGACATATTTCAAGGGTCTGGTTTGTCTAGCCTTCCCACACACTATCGTCTTACCTAAGATCGTAAGTGGCTGGATTATGCACGCTCCAATATATTTAAAGTCCGATATCAGACCTAGTTGTGGAATTCCCGGTCGAAAGGAAGTCTGCTACATCATATATCTATCATCCAATCATACTGAAAGCTCGAAACGGGATTGAATACTTCATAATTTATATTGATAATATGAAGTAATAGTCAACATAAAATCAGCAACGGGTACTCATACTTGCTATCAAAGAGTTGTCCTCTTCAAGTATGTATTGGTATCTTATAGGGCGGAAGATTGGGAGTCACTTGTTAAAATAACAGGTCTACCGTCTGTGTGTGTGTCTGTTGTTCAGTGTCAAATATCAGGAAATTACACTATCGATGTAGATTACCAGATCATTCATTTAAGCATTTACAAGGTCCTCGGATAACTTTCCGTGATAAACAGATCTGCCTGTGCGAACGAATTTTTCTTTCTCATTTACTCGTCTGAGAGTTGTATGAAGCCATGATTGAGTTTGTGGTGGTGAAATTACAAAGGCGATACAATGAGCACTTTGCCATTGTCTAAATAACAGTTATCCACGCGAACATGAGTCATATGTCTAAATACTAGCGAACTGATGGATATCATTTGTAACTCAGAATTATACATCCGGTCATTTTACTAAAGCATGGTTAGCTTGCAATATCTTATTCTTACTATCACACTGGTATGTTCCGGACTGTAAATTATGATAGATTTATTGTTATACTTGCTTAACAAAGTTATATAATTAAATCGAAGAACCCCACAGTATTTCTCTTCCAACGACTCTTTTTTAACACAGAGAAATTGGATAAACGGGAAATGCGTAAAGCTAGCGTGCTACTTATGTACCCACATTGAAATAACAAGTAGGGAGCAATTTCATTGGTTAATGGTTTGGCATAAAGCATGCAACATAATAACCCTTTATTATTTTATTGACACGATTCTCTGTTTTTCGCAGGGATGTAAACTATTATTGTAAGAAAAAAATCTTAGAAAATGATATGTGAACGTTGTAATTAGTACCGGATATCATCATAGTTATCTCAGTTTGGCTTTTAATTGATTTTAGAGTTTTACACTCGAGTACGATCCACTTACGGGAGTCTTTATATAAATCGTATATATATTTATAATTATAATTGACGAAATTGAAGAAATGCAAGTAATTTAAATCAGAAAATGGTAAATAAACAAAAGACAACTCTGCATGTTCACTGTATGAGCTTAGTTGTACACTGTTCTGTTACATGTTTTATGTACATGAGGCAGTGCTTGTTCAGTAAAAACGTTAGTAGAAAATATTTACTTTGTCAAGTCAGATATGTATAAAGATAAAGTAAAATAAAGTATACACTAGCATGTGTATGTTTGCAAGCGTGCAGTGCATGACATGTCACACTGTTCGGATGAATTATGTCTTTTATAGTGAGTTAAGATCATGGGTAGGTCACAATGGACACTGTGATATTGTCTCTGCTCCCTCTGTCAGAGTACATCTGTATGCAAGTCATCACGATGGCTGCCGTGATTATTCAATGATGCAATCAAGCTATACTAATGCTTTCAGAGCTGTACCCTTTGATAGTGTGATAACGTATAGACAGCAGTTATGGTGTGCGGTAGTGTAATATCACCTTAACCCCAATGGGGCTGGGGACGAGACAGACGAGAGCGACTTCAGATTGGACCTATTTCCCAGCCCAACGCACACAGTGTGTAGCCCTTCCACCATTATCGGCTTGTTGACAACAAAAGCAAATTAGACAATCTTATTTATGTGTTATGTATGTTACATTGCGATGTAACACGTATTCCATTGAATTCGTTTTAAAGTCTGTAGTCTGTGTGTTTGGGTCAAGATCCTTCCGTCAGACACGCTCCCCTAAGGATAAGAATGCCAATAGCAAAATTATATAGGTATATAAACCACAATTTAAATTCAAGTTTGAAATGAAAGAAGTAATGAATATATGTAAACAGAAAGACAATTCATTATCTCAATTCATTATAAGTCTTGTTTTATTTATGTTCTTGTAGACGATCACGCAAAGGTAGTCCCGGACCAGTCGAAGCTGATCATACTTAAACAGAGGTGTGTCCCGACCAGCAATCTTACATTCATGTATGCCCCCACTTGTCCACACGTTTACATATTCAACCGTAAAACATGTGTTAGTGATGGCGTTATTTGATATAACGTCTACTACTAATAAACCTCTGTCATTTACTTCAGTGCCCTGTTGACAGGCAGAAGTGGTTAAAGGCTTAAACTGATACGTGAGATATATATCTGAACTAAGCTGACCTTCTTATCCTTATGATGTTTTTGACTTCTGCTGATAGAAGGTCTCTCTGATAAGACACTCGTTATCTATACGATACACTCCAATGTGTAGCGCTTTAATTCCGTTATAATCAATGGGCAGAGGCCACGCTGGAGCGGCAACCTCAGCTTGAAGGATTCGGCAACTTTAAATGTGGTTCCGATTGTCTTGGAAAAAAATAATCCTGGATACTTTTAGTTGAAATGCTTTTTAATGCTTAAATAGAAAATATAGAAATTGAAAATTTGTAGTGTTTTCTTCCGAAAAAAATATATGCTGTCTCACCTTTGAAAGCCAGTTCGTCTAATGTAGATGTCACCAAATTAAACTATTATACATTACATACACATGTGTTCTTTCGCTCTATGTTAAAGTCGTTTTCATCTTAAACGGACGATAAGGAAACGAGTGGGGAAAATTCCTGTTCTACTTTAGGCGTCCACCATAATATCTGCAGTATCACCCTTTGTTCCGTATATCCTGTTGTGGTTGACAATAACTTTTTGACACTGAACCATAGTTGGTCATTTTGTATATTTTACACATTTCCACAATTTCAATATAAAACATATCACAACCAACAGCGAATGTATCGTTTAATTCAGTATTTTTATGTTTATGTTCTGTCTATGTTTGATCATGATTCAGCAGTATTTAACCACATGCTTTTGTTGATATTGATGTTTTCATTCTACGTATTTCTTATGTAGACAACTGTTATCATTAGTAAATACATTTCCGGACTCTTCCCACTTGCCTGAGGCCTGAATTTAATCTCTCGATGATTCATGGCTATAGAGATATCTCCCCTTCCTTGAAAATCCCTACCCGCCACTCCTGACAGCCGTTCTAGATCATTAAATATCATATTAATTATATTAGGTTTGTATTTCGTCTCCAAATATTTCAAAGGTATACGAAAATTAACTTTTGTTTGCGTATGAATAAAAATATATCTTCCTATACCGATCTATATACGACCCCTGGGAGTAATAAGCATTTTTTATTACAATAATACATTTATGTATGTGTTCCGTCCGCAACAGAACTGTAGCGACCGGTACGGTGGCTGGGCAGGGATACCAAGCAATAGCTCAATCGTTTGTTTATCCAATGTTTCCGCTTCAAATTGAAACTTTTAATAACGTTTGGTCACAAATTATTCATCGAGTTGTATCGTCCCCCAATCCAATTCACATCAGTCAAGCTGTCAAATCTAGGTAGCCCACGTTGGCAGTTATTCATACCTACTCAGGCGTATTGGCTTTGCCGGTTTACCTTAATATCTTATATGGTTGGTATTTTACGAAGCAAATCCTGTATACATTTATAGCATTTACGATTCGCTCTTACGTAGAGCAAGACATCATTTTCTTTTTTCTTTTACATTGTGCCGTTTGAATTGAATCCCTTTGGGTTTATTAGAAACGTTTTTCTACTTTTTATTTCCAGTGTGCATTGTGTGTCCTCTGCCGATGAGAAAGTTCTACCGCGAAGCCACGTACGCTTCAGTCCTCGACAGTCAGTCGCCGCGACTACACGGATGCTGAAGTCTTATAAAGTAACCAGTAAGCTTGCGTGGAATTAATAGAAGAAAGAAAAGGGGAATTATGTATATCCATGAATTTGGAAAGAGATAAATACCTGGCGTGCTATTATATCTGTGTTTTCATTCATCCTCCAACAGTGTCGTTTACTACTGAGAGAAGCGGAGTTTTATTAATAAGTCTATAGCTTAACCGTGTGTGGTTTCTCTGCATTCTACGGTGAGGCGGAGTGTTGAGAGCTAGCATCATTGGATCAATATATAACGGAATAATAGTTTCTTTGCCCAAGCTAAGGTGAGCCCGATGGAAAACGCTTTCATTTGGATTACACTGTCGACAATACTTAATACCTATTATTCAATAAACTGCTGTAGCTAAATGTGCTCATATGGAGAACGTTTCTTTCAAAGTTTTCAATGGTTTCTTAAATCGGAAACATGGAGTTACAGAGACTCTTCTATAGATATTATGTTTTGTTCTTCTGGATTATTCTCGACTGTTCCCTCTCAATAGGTAAGTGGCATTTTTTTTTATTATTATTTACCATACATTTTACCCTACATGCTACACGTGCTATTATGTAACATTGCTTTATTCCTTGTGATCAAGAGTTTTACTGAACACATCTGGTACTTCACAACTCTTGTAACTTTATAACTCTGACAAACAATCTTCTGTCACACACTGCACACAACTTCTAACGTGTTCACTTCGTTTGTTATTCTGGTACAAATTTTGTCCTGTTGTAATCAGCTTATTTGTTTCGTTTTCTGTAAAAAAGAAGGTACGTATTTTAATAATAAACGCTGTATTGAAAATAAAGCAGACTTTGATAAACAATTAAAATTGAAAATAAATAACGTAGCAGTTATTGAAATTTCGTTCGTTCATTACCTTTGTATGACGCTTTCCAATGGAGGCTCACAGGATCATACTAAGCTTCATCCACTTGAATAGTTCACTATTGATAATTTCAATTCTTAAAGCCGAAAATAAAGTAAAATATTGATCCAGTTAATCAAACAATGGACCGCAATTTCCATTTCAACTCGCATGATTCATATCGATACTTGTCCGTGTAAACGATTATGGAAGTTAGAATGATCAGATTTGAATATAATGAAAGGACTTAGTACAAAATCTCATCAACTTACTGTATACAAGTAATTTAAATAATTCTTAAGGCCTTCACCTCGAACATAATACTTTAAAATCTGTGGTAAGTAAATGTTTTTATTCATTGTATTGACATTTGTTTGCTCGCCCAAGTGGAAACAGTACAAATAGTACTATATCATGGTGTTCAGTCTAGCGTTAAATACATTCAACGTAAGAAAAAGAATTTATCAATGGATCGAACATGTATGAGTTATTTGTAGGAAATATACGTAATTAATGTACTTAGCATCAATAGACCGATCCTTTATGGACCTTTCATTTGCTGTGATGCCAGGCATGCAAAATATATATCACTGATAATCATATTTATTTGGGAAAAACGATTAATGGATATTTCTTTAATGTCTATCCAACAATTCGTTTGGCAACTATCACGAAAGTAACAAAGGGGATAGTTTTATACATAATATAAGGATAAAATTATTCTTTTCGTACACATATGTAAGCGTTTGTATAAAGATGTTGTAAAGATAACATATATTGACGTTATCTCTTTTCGACATGCATTATCATAATGCGCAATGATGTATAGGTAAAGTTGATCTTTATGGTATTAAATGCATATTTCAAAACCACAATAGCGTTTAAGCATATCAGCGTAAATGACACTCGCTACAATGTAACTCACATTGCATTATTTTCATTTTCATTTATAAATTGTTATAGTGATACAAGAAAAAATGTTTTTGAAACAATATTCATCAGCGCAATTCTATCGTGATGATTATTTTAAAGTTAATATTAAAAGGATCTTTTTGACGTGAACCCATTTCAAAGGTAGACATTCCAGTAGTAATGCATGAAATATTTCTTCTTAATGCAGGTTTAAGCAGAAAAAAAACGTCGTTAAAAAAAGGTAACTCAACAATGCATGATATTTAATTTTGCTGAAAAGTTTAGATTGTATAGAAATGTTCCATATAAACAATTGTAATCGTGAATCGCTTTGCCTAATTATTCCCTTTGCTTTATTGTACAAATCGCATCATCTCCCAAACATGCATGGCCTAACCTACACGACGCGAGCTTCATTCAGTAACATCATCCGGCTATATTGTCATATTCTAGAAGTGAATTTATCTTGTTTCCGTTGTTAAATTTACCATGCGAATGAGACGCCAGTTTTCTTAAACGTTTGATATGCTTCCATGTCACAAGAAACGGAAAGTGATTAATCACCGAAAAAGAACAGACACAAAAAAATCGTGTGAATTCAACTTGTGTTTTAAAGAGTTTATCAGCTGTAATCTTAGACGCAGCTTGTATTAGGTGGTTGTATGTATCAATAGTGCCGACTTATGCAGCCGTCCTGATGCGCCATGCTGTGGCTTCATTAGACAGCCGACGATGGAATCGATAGACTCCTCATCACGACTAAGAACCATATGATACGACACACCGTACACTGTATGCAATAACAGCACCACACTCACAAAAAACTGATGATAAAGTTTTAGTTTATAATCTGTCCAGTCGCTGCCATCAATTTTTAGATCCGTGTTAACTACAGTAGGAGTTATGTAATAACAGATGAGAAAAGGATCGTCGCTGCTTGTTTATGGCTGTGTTTACGGGGGAAGTTACAAGACATTGTTATATTAGCGAACTCTGAATATCTGTAACCAGACCCGATGCTCTGACGGATAATTGATACATTGAACGCGCAACGCGATATCAAAAATACTACTCTGTCATTGTCTCAGATAACCAATGGTAAAAGTGGTATACTCAAAGTACAAAATTCCACAAGAATTCTTATCACCATCAAACGCGTTCCATATTTGTCAGGCGGGTCACTTACACCGGTACATTATACGTTACTCTATTGCTTATTTCTAGGACCTCCTTACAAAAAACTACTTCTGAGGTGTCATTTTTGAAAAGATATTTTTTTAAGTTCGTCTGGAATGCTTTTATCTCACCCAACGCATTAGCCGTATATATGGCCGTGTTCCTATGTCACACTTTCCCGAATCGAAGCTCATATTGCGTTATGTTGGCTTCAAATTCAAAGATTTAGTGCACCTATGTTGTGAACTATCTTTCAACATCACGTTGTCTTACATTTGTTAGCAGTTGTTATATGAATTCAGATAATTCAATATATGTCCCTTTTCCTTTCGACATAATGATATTGTCAGATTTTGTTTTGTGAAATTATGAAATGCATGATAAATAACTTTTGACCAATGTCTTGCAAAGCTTAAAGGGAAAAGCTGCGTATACTGTTAATGTAATCGGTATATAAATATATATAAGACATGGTCATGAAAATTCGGTAGCAGGAATGAAAACATGGATGGGTAGCTTTATTCTGTAGCGGAGACTATACAAATAGTGTAATTGAAATATTACACACACATAAATGGTCACTTCCTTTTATTTGATAATCCCCATGTGAAAAAATATCTCACCTACGTGTGTGAAAGGAGTAACAAATGTAATGCGCTATAAACAGGTAAAATTCCAGCTAGGATTACGGCAACGTACCGTGTAGTTCATGTGACATACGAGGGGTTAACGACTAGAAATATGGAAGTTTACCATTATAATTCAGCATTGGTCTTAAATTTTGGTACATCCTTTTCGTAAGTTTCGTATGTACAGAAAACCGCCACTGCGTGCATTATAAAATTTGAAATAGCTATTTGGTTAACCAATGAAGTGCATGAAAACTCTGTATTTGATTACTTCAAGGAAGAAAAAATGACATGTTTTGAAAGAAATTGATAATTCATAAAACAAAAACAAAAAATTGCACTGTATTTTGGACTGTAACAAACAACATTCCTTTCAAAGTACATTTGTTATGATCATTTAGTATTGGAATATTTATAAGAATCGTATTTTTGTGTGTCTGGGAGTATAGAGACAATATGTTACATATAGTTAGATGATTATATATTCAAGTCTGAATGATGTTATCTGAAATTATTTGGTTTTATGAATATAGAATAGAATAATGCAAATACGTATCAATGAGATGGTAGCCTATGCTAATTATAACACAAAGCCGATCTACTGATATATGAATTAGGGTGTATTTTATGGCGGCATTACTATAGGATCAGAAAAAAACATAAAGCTATCGCACATACGTGTATTTAGAGCTTTTTTTTTTTTGCTATTTGAGATAAATGTTCTTATAAAAAAAGGAAAACATTGTTTGGCAGTTTGCTGCGGACATTTACAAACCAGCTTCTTACAGAACTGATGTATCTATTAAATGAAATATCTTTCTGAAAAAAGAGGCAACATATATTTTTCAATTTTCAATAATATAGTAAATAAACATTAAAATCAGAAAAGAAGAATGAAGGTATTCCCATTGGTCTAATTTTTGCTCGTGAGAAAACAAGTTATCTTTGAATACAATACCGCTTATACAACGCTTATCAGGGAAACCGCAACGCCACTGCCTACGGCATAACCTGTGGTTCAGATAGATGCATTTATATTCTTCGAAAACGAACATTATTCCTAGAAATACAACGCAAGGAAACACCTTCCAATAATCTAAAGGAAAGTAAAACAAGAAAGCTCAATAAAGAAAAAAATAAAGAAAACACCGTATGTCCATTTCATCTATTCAAGCGTAAGCAGTGGGTTAAAAGGTCTAAAGAAAACAATTACATGTACATGTCTAAAGAGTTCCAAACTTTTGAAGAAATACAGTGAAATGGCAACGGTGCCTTTAACACCTGCTTCAGGTTACACGTTTACAGTAGTGGCTACATACATATTTCTTGCAGTACTGTACTAGTATTTCCTATTTCATCTTAACCATGCCTGTATATCTTATATTATTGTATCAATATATATTTATCAAATTCATTTCAAAATGAAGTACATGTAACACCCACACAGTACTAATTAACGTATGACAATATTATATTTGTTATTAATGTCCATGAGTATATTGTCGTAGGAGTGTCGTTTTTTTTTACATATTACATAGATTGATGAGCAAAATTTTGCGCTTTGTGGTTTTTAAAATATAACCATCAGCTGGGTTGTAACTATCCAGTTAGCAAATTTTCGTACAGTAAAATTACATGCCAAATAATGAATTTTTACCTTGTATATTGATCAAATTATTAAGAATAAAAAATGATGTTATAGTCAATAAGTCATTCATCTCTATGAACAACTGGGCCCAGATTATTTACATGAACCGTACTGTAACTGGGTTATTCAACATTCTAAAACTAAGACAAATGTTATGATTAGGGAAACGTCTAAATCGATATCGTGTGACAAACACAGAAAATATACTAAACGTAAATAACATTGCAACATCTCCTCGTGAAGTACTTATCACCATTCATCACAATGTGTCCGATACCGCTGTCCACTTTTACCCTTGTTCATCAATCACAGCCACAAGTATCCGACAGCGTCACTTGATTTCCCTGACATATAATACAGAAAGAAAAACAAAAACATCCCAAAATGACATTTTTGATGGATATTATTTCTTTTTTATCGTGATGCTTTAAATGATTGATTCCCACAGCGAGACAACGATATTAGTTAGTTATGTTGAACTGCGATGAACAGTTGATGGGGCAATGATAACAATGCAGTTCATATACTTTTGAGAAGGAGTTGACCGAAACCATTAGTGAACGGAATACATTGTAGTTATCATTGCTCTCGTATCGACAGGTCCATCACGATTTGCAGCAGAAATAAAGTATGTTGCGGTGTCAGGGATTGTTCAAGCTGACTATTTTTCTCTCTTTCGTTTCTGTTTTTGTCTTTGCGTCTCGAATTTCAGATGCTACAAATGTAGTTTGTCTTTGTGTATTGACGCTTTGATATAACTTTGTTGTTTTTGTTTCTATTAAATTAACTTAAAGCTTTGAACTTTTTGTTTTAATAAAAAAATGTTTCTATGATAAGCTGCACACTGGTGGTGGTTCACATCTACCAAGGGTAATGCCGCAATTCTTCTAAATCAATGGACAATTTCTCTGTAGATGTGGGTATTGGATGTTTGCATACCCTCGTCGCAATAATCGATGTTCCCTAGGTATCGGGATTCACGTTTGAAATTGCTTATACCTTTTTACATGTCACCTTACATTACACAACGCTCATACATGTACTCATATAAAAAAATATGCTTCTCATTTAATCAGTCTACATTTCAACCAACTCTGATTGATTTTTCTGAATAAACAAATTCATATCATTAATTATCTTATCATAGCATTTGATATTTGCGTTGCGTTCATACAAATACATACAGCAGTTCCAAGCAGTGTATTACCTTTCAGAGTACACCTCTTGCCTGGCATGGAGATGTTAGTTATCTTGTCAAGATTGTGAATGATCATCTACGCCTGTCTTGTAGCAATTAAAGAGATCACTTTGTTACGTTCTTCCCAAGTGATATCTTACGTCGTACGAAATGCTGTAGTTACAGTATAAAACTTATAGGTTCAATATCAAGCAGTTGTGTAAACGATAGAAATCCATGTTTTTGTGTAATTTGTACCCCGACTCCATTTGTTTCTGTTGTTGTCTTCCATAAATCATGGGAGCTAATGGGTATACACCACGCAAGTTCAATTAAACATACATGTGTATGTATGTGTCTGCATGCATTCATTTGCTATGATATCTATTTCGGATCATTGATAACGATGAACCATACTAAATATCAATTTAGAGGTAAACATTTAAAAATGTTCAATAGTCAATTCGCGGAGCAGGCACACTTGCCATCAATGTCTTTATTTATACTTCTAGGTGTTTTAAATAAAACATACATTCAATATTAAGTGTTTAAATTTTGAGAAAGGCCTGAAATAAAACTTATAGCATAAGAACGTGTTCTATAATAACATTTCAATTTTATTTCAAACTAAAATAATATCATAGTCTAACCTTCTTATAAAACATATATTCTAAAAACCGACAGAATATTTCACTACATCAGCATACAGTTGCAGGGAAAAAATTCAATTCACAATTATTATTTTCTCTGTTATTTATGTCTTAAATGAAAAAGCGTATAACAGGTTTCCAACAAGCTAAATGAGGATTGGATGCCTTTTTTCCAACGTCATCACTAATATTACTAAAAACGTTAACCTCGCCTCCAAATGATATTTGTAATTTTGCAAAATGATCTTCTTTTTCTATTTGTACGCGAGCTTTTTAGGTACTTCGATTTAAATCATACTATACGATTTAAATTATATTATATGATATCATATGTGTTCATGTATGGTGTGTGTGATCTTTTTTTCATCTGCATACTGGACTGGTGGAAGCATCGCATGAAACTTGAATACAACGTATTGCTTTCGACGCTATATGTGTGTTGATAACCATTAATTACACTGCAAATGTATGACAAAACTCTTTCAGTTTCATATACAATGAGACCAGCGAAAGTTGAAACAATTGAAATACAATTTTCTATTATTTTGGTATATATTTGTCAATCGTGGCCTCCAATGTGCTATACCGTTCTGAGACACGTTCACCTTTGTAAGTTATATTGAACGTGTAATCCCTTTTATTAACACTCTACTCATTGTGGAAGTGACACGTAGGTAGGTAGATTTGACAAAGACCTGATGAATCAATTCTTTGTCTAACGGATGTTTAAAAAACTGTGTCAATTAGATTCTCAGCATAATCCTGATCTGAGTTTGAATTACAAATGGTATCATGTTGTTGTACAAGTTCATTGTATATGTTAAACAATAAACAGACGAATCTCGCTAGCCAAGAAGACCTTTTATAGAAGTTTAACCACTATAAGCTTGGAATGTGTCTCTATACATAAGATTAATTAAAGAAAAACACTTTTTATTGGATTGCAATTGTTACAGTTTTCAATTATCACAGTAATATTTCTCACATATATTAACTGTGACCATACCTGAATCAATGGTGAAACAGCTGTGTTGAATCACCTTTCCTGTATTTGTGTAATGGAATTATACGCGCTTTCATAAATTCGTGCCTTTATGTCAATTTTTGAATGAACAAACAACTACGGACATGTAATCAACCTTTTTCGGACGCCAACCTAAATTCAGGAGATTCTGTTTTAAGCCGGGATGTTTCTGTGGTTTTGAGTGTTTTGTGATACCTATATATGAACGTATCACTTATATTAAGGACCAAATGCAATCCTACAGAAACCTAATCCGGGTCTTTCATTAAGATAGTACGGACGCACTTTTCAGTTAGGTAGTTTATAGATATGCCAGGTTTACGCAATAAAGTGGTTGACTAAGGAACAGAGACGGCTTCACAGTCATTGCTGTGGTGGATTCCGGATAGTTTTAACAACCTGCAAATCTCATTACACATTAAGATAAATGATTTCTCAGACACCTCCCTGGCCACGCAACTGTATCCAACAATCGGTATTGATGATATCGTTATCAGGCGCTAAAACTTTTAATGATATCATTATTAAGCAAAAACGTGTTAGCATCTGATAAAAACCATACACAGTGCGCCGGTATATCATAAACTCATCTGCATGCATTCACAACATGTCTATAACTAGCTACATGTACATACTGGGTTGTTTTGAGGTACAGGCTAGGAACAAAAACATGTATTGCTAAATATTATTTAAACAACTATGAAGATCGTCGATTCTCTGTTGTGTGGACATTCTGATTTCATTGTCACTTCAAGCTCAGTACTCGTAAATGAGCTCACCATGTATTCTTTGACCGTGCATCACTTTGAATATTTTCGTTATACTTTATGTACACAAATACTATTCTTAATTTTAAATCAATTAATGCATACTTAATGTATAGCGCTTCAGAGAATATTTTTCTATAAATTGACAAAGCGATTTAATTCTTGAAACATTTATTGATTATTGTGAAATGTACTATTTAACCTTTTGTTGTTTTTGCAATATCCTTTTTTGTGGTAATATATCCACAAAATAATGTATATTATAGGTTTTTAAGGGCATGTTTCGAAGGGAATTAAGATATGTTGTGTTATCTGTACATTAGTCACCATATAAACTTAATGAGCATAATGAAACTAGACAGCTCGGATATGATAGGTCGATACTGCATGTGTATACAACATGTTTCCTTATGGACGGCTGTTCACTTCTCCATGAACGCTGTTAAATGTCGGTGGTCAGTGACACTTGTAGTAAACAGATATCTGACAACAATAACAAGGCCAACACATTGGAGTGTACACATGTCACTTGTGTTGGTGAGTTATGCATATCATTATGGTAATATTTCTCTGTACTGCTAGAGAATTGTCAGTGCTGTTTAGGAACGCTGTTGTTCTGGTGTGATACTATGTACAGGCAGTTCTGCTGTTGTGATGCTAAGTAAAAAAGTCGGCATAACTGTGTATCGGGATTAAGGGGATCTGCACTGAATACCACTATACACTTGACAACTTACAAATGGAAAACGATTTATGTTTGCTGTAACTTCTGTACTTATCACACGCTTATATATAACGAATATACATGTAACCACACTTAGTGAAACCAAATTGCTATATATATTATATATACATATAACTAGACAACAGTATACATGTATATATAACATAATAACTCATTTGAGATTCTGTACACATGAAACACATATGGCTAATCTTAACAACATTAATTATAGTACATATATATATATTTATATGTATAGTATAAAAGCAGAAAAATTATCCTTACGGTCGAAGAAATAATGCAGATTCTTAAGACTATTTAATGATATTTCATCTCTTTTTGGAGTCTGAAGAATCTCTAAAAGAGATGAAAGTACTAAAGACTCGTTGTTGAGAATTTTTTCTTTGATTTGAAGATAAGTAGATCCTGAACACCCTTGACACTTTCTGTAAGGCAATCCCCAAAGGATCATGGCAAAAATTATGTACATAATTCTGTTTTTGTCGCATCAAAATATCAAATTCTGAGCATTCGAAGACAAAAACGTGTGATGTCATCCAGGTTTTCCCGGGTTTGCAAATCAAGGGATTTCATTTGAGTATTCACATTCCGAGAACAATATGCTACAGTCTTGGATTGCCGAACGCGACTTACACTATACATTTTTACAAGATAAAGATTGAAACGTTTGAGGTAGAAGGCAGCAAACGAAACAACAGCAACCAATAACTTCTAATCTCAACACATTCAGTACATTATTTACATTGTAACTGTACCTGTAGAATAGTATTAATGTGTGTGTTACAATAGAATGGTGAGTATTGCATGACGTAAGACTTACATTCATAGTTGCTGGGGATGCCGAGAAAATAATGCTTCTCTGGGGAAAACTACGACAGTTTTTGAGAATGTGACGGTCTTCAAGTGTGTGTGTGTGTGTATGTGTGTGTGTTTTAATCCTCAGCAAGATATTAACAAATAAGGGCTCCCACTAGAATACGCATTAACTGAGGCAACATCTCCATACTTACCAGCAAATGAATAGTCTATAGCCGGGCTCTTTCAGCTCCTGAAATTAACACAGGACATGTTCTTTGTAGTTTTAATGAATTTATCTTGCTGTTTGATGCGCCTTCATCAGAAAATTTGTTATCAAATATATGCATGTTATTTGATCAGATGTATAGAATTATTTCATTATGTGAACACACGACGACTCGGTAATGATCACATAATTAACGAATACATCTGTGTGCTCGTACAAGCATTGTATCTGCGGCGCCGGAAGAAGA
Organism: Mizuhopecten yessoensis; assembly: GCF_002113885.1. NCBI lineage: Eukaryota > Metazoa > Mollusca > Bivalvia > Pectinida > Pectinidae > Mizuhopecten > Mizuhopecten yessoensis. The sequence continues at coordinate 1,090,189 of NW_018404479.1, forward strand.
TGGCGGAAATCTAATATTTATATAAAAAAAATGTTTTGCAAAACCCCCCGTACTATATGTACATTCAAACCTCCATAGAATTCCTCTTCTTTCATTTTTGTCTCGGTTGTCGCTATCATATATCAATGTCATTTTTGTCTCGATTGTCGCAATCATATATCAATGTCATTTTTGTCTCTGTTGTCGCTATCATATATCAATGTCTTTTTTGTCTCGGTTGTCGCTATCATATATCAATGTCATTTTTGTCTCGGTTGTCGCTATCATATATCAATGTCATTTTTGTCTCGGTTGTCGCTATCATATATCAATGTCATTTTTGTCTCGGTTGTCGCTATCATATATCAATGTCATTTTTGTCTCGGTTGTCGCTATCATATATCAATGTCATTTTTGTCTCGGTTGTCGCTATCATATATCAATGTCATTTTTGTCTCGGTTGTCGCTATCATATATCAATGTCATTTTTGTCTCGGTTGTCGCTATCATATATCAATGTCATTTTTGTCTCGGTTGTCGCTATCATATATCAATGTCATTTTTGTCTCGGTTGTCGCTATCATATATCAATGTCATTTTTTGCAGATTTGCTTTTTGCGTTTCCCTCATTTAACAACCAAACCCCTTAATAACGCGTATGTTCTTTGTATTGTGATAGTATAATGAAGGTGTACTGTATTTACCTTAACTGTGTCAGTTAGTATAGGACACTACCGTTACTGTGACAGTCACTATAGACCACTGCCTTTACTGGGTTAGTTAGTATAGGACACTACTGTTACTGTGACAGTAAATATAGACCACTGCCTTTACTGGGTCAGTTAGTATAGGACACTACCGTTACTGGGACAGTTAGTATAGGATACTACCGTTACTTGGTCAGTAAGTATGGGCAAATACCTTTACTGGGACAGTTTGTATAGGACACTACCGTTTTTGGGTCAGTTAATATAGGACACTACCGTTTTTGTGTCAGTTAATATAGGACACTACCGTTTTTGGGTCAGTTAATATAGGACACTACCGTTTTTGGGTCAGTTAATATAGGACACTGCCGTTACCGGATCAGTTAGAATAGGACACTACCGTTACTGAGACAGGCACTATAGACCACTGCCTTAACTGGGTCAGTTAGTATAGGACACTACTGTTACTGTGACAGTCACTGTAGACCACTGCCTTTACTGGGGTAGTTAGTATAGGACACTACTGTTACTGTCCCCCTAAGTATAGATCATTGTCTTTACTGTGACAGTTAGTATAGGACACTACCGTTACTTGGTCAATTAGTATATATATGACATTACCGTTTCTGTGTTAGTTAGTATAGGACACTGCCTTAACTGGGACAGTTACATGTGTAGTATAGAACACTTAATTACTTTGACAGTTAGCATATGACACTACCGTTACTGGGACAGTTAGTATATGTACATACCTTTACTGTGTCAGTTTTTACTGGGACAGTTCGTATAGAACACTACCGTTACTGGGTTAGTTGGTATAGTACATTACCGTTACTGGGTTAGTTAGTATATAAAGGGCACTACCGTTACTGGGTTAGTCAGTATAGGGCATAACCGTTACTGGGTTAGTTAGTATAGAACGCTACCGTTACTGGGTTAGTAAGTATAGGACACTACCGTTACTGGGTTAGTAAGTATAGAACACTACCGTTACTGGGTTAGTAAGTATAGGACACTACCGTTTTTGTGTCAGTTAATATAGGACACTGCCTTAACTGTGACAGTTAGTATAGGACACTACTGTTACTGGGTCACTAAGTATAGGCAAATGCCTTTACTGGGACAGTTACATGTGTAGTATAGGACACTTAATTATTTGGACAGTTAATTAGCATATGACACTACCGTTACTGGGACAGTAAGTATATGTACATACCTTTACTGTGTCAGTTTTTTACTGGGACAGTTCGTATAGAACACTACCGTTACTGGGTTAGTTAGTATATATAGGACATTACCGTTTCTGTGTTAGTTAGTATAGGCAAATGCCTTTACTGAGACAGTTACATGTGTAGTATAGGACACTTAATTACTTGGACAGTTAGCATATATGACACTACCGTTACTGGGACAGTTAGAATAGAACACTACCGTTACTTGGTCAGTAAGTATAGAACACTACCGTTGCTGGGTTAGTTAGTATAGAACACTTCCGTTACTTGGTCAGTAAGTATATAACACTACCGTTACTGAGTAAGTAAGTATAGAACACGACCGTTACTGGGACAGTTAGTATAGAACACTACCGTTACTTGGTCAGTAAGTATAGGACATTACCGTTACTGGGTCAGTAAGTATAGGACACTACCGTTGCTGGGTTAGTTAGTATAGGACACTACCGTTGCTGGGTTAGTTAGTATAGAACACTACCGTTACTTGGTCAGTAAGTATAGAACACTACTGTTACTGGGTTAGTTAGTATAGAACACTACCGTTACTGGGACAGTTAGTATAGAACACTACCGTTACTTGGTTAGTAAGTATAGGACACTACCGTGTTTGTGTCAGTTAATATAGGACACTGCCTTTACTGAGTAAGTAAGTATAGGACATTACCGTTATTGGGTTAGTTAGTATAGGACACTACCGTTGCTGGGTTAGTTAGTATAGAACACTACCGTTACTTGGTTAGTAAGTATAGGACACTACCGTGTTTGTGTCAGTTAATATAGAACACTACCGTTACTGTGTAAGTAAGTATAGGACACTACCGTTCCTGAGTCAGTAAGTATAGGACACTACCGTTACTTTGTTAGTTAGTATAGGAAGCTACCATTGTTGTGTCAGTTAATGTAGGACACTACCGTTACTAGGACAGTTAGTATAGGACACTACCGTTACTGGGTCAGTAAGTATAGGACACTACCGTTACTTGGTCAGTAAGTATAGAACACTACTGTTACTGGGTTAGTTAGTATAGGACACTACCGTTACTGGGACAGTTGGTATAGGACACTTCCGTTACTATGTCAGTAAGTATAGGACACTACCGTTACTATGTCAGTTAGTATAGGACACTGCTTTTACTGGGACAGTAAGTATAGGACACTACCGTTACTGTGACAGTTAGTATAGGACACTGCCGTTACTGGGACAGTAAGTATAGGACACTACCGTTACTTGGTCAGTAAGTATAGAACACTACTGTTACTGGGTTAGTTAGTATAGGACACTACCTTTTTTGTGTCAGTTAATATAGGACGCTGCCTTTACTGAGTAAGTAAGTATAAGACACTACCGTTACTGGGTTAGTTAGTATAGGAAACTACCGTTACTGTGACCGTTAGTATAGAACACTACCGTTACTGGGTCATTAAGTATAGGACACTACCGTGTTTGTGTCAGTTAATATAGGACACTGCCTTTACTGAGTAAGTAAGTATAAGACACTACCGTTACTGGGTTAGTTAGTATAGGACACTACCATTACTGTGACCGTTAGTATAGAACACTACTGTTACTGGGTTAGTTGGTATAGGACACTACAGTACCTTTACTGAGTCAGTAAGTATAGGACACTACCGTTACTGAGTCAGTAAGTATAGGACACTACCGTTACTGTGACCGTTAGTATAGAACACTACTGTTACTGGGTTAGTTAGTATAGGACACTACCTTTACTGAGTCAGTAAGTATAGGACACTACCGTTAATGGGTTAGTTAGTATAGGACACTACCGTTTTTCTGTCAATTAATATAGGACACTACCGTTACTGAGTCAGTAAGTATAGGACACTGCCGTTACTGAGTCAGTAAGTATAGGACACTACCGTTAATGGGTTAGTTAGTATAGGACACTACCGTTTTTGTGTCAGTTAATATAGGACACTACCGTTACTGAGTCAGTAAGTATAGGACACTGCCGTTACTGAGTCAGTAAGTATAGGACACTACTGTTACTGGGTCAGTAAGTATAGGACACTACCGTTTTTGTGTCAGTTAATATATTAGTTAGTATAGGACACTACCGTTTTTGTGTCAGTTAATATAGGACACTACCGTTACTGAGTCAGTAAGTATAGGACACTACCGTTACTGGGTTAGTAAGTATAGGACACTACTGTTTTTGTGTCAGTTCATATAGGACACTACCATTACTGGGTCAGTAAGTATAGGACACTACCGTTACTTGGTCAGTAAGTATAGAACACTACTGTTACTGGGTTAGTTAGTATAGGACACTACCGTTACTGGGACAGTTAGTATAGAACGCCACCGTTACTGTGACCGTTAGTATAGAACACTACTGTTACTGGGTTAGTTAGTATAGGACACTACCGTTACTGGGACAGTTAATATAGGACACTACCGTTACTATGTCAGTTAGTATAGGACACTGCCGTTACTATGTCAGTTAGTATAGGACACTGCCTTTACTGGGACAGTAAGTATAGGACACTACCGTTACTGTGACAGTTAGTATAGGACACTGCCGTTACTGGGACAGTAAGTATAGGACACTACCGTTACTGGGACAGTTAGTATAGAACGCCACCGTTACTGTGACCGTTAGTATAGAACACTACTGTTACTGGGTTAGTTGGTATAGGACACTACAGTACCTTTACTGAGTCAGTAAGTATAGGACACTACCGTTACTGTGACAGTTAGTATAGGACACTGCCGTTACTGGGACAGTAAGTATAGGACACTACCGTTACTTGGTCAGTAAGTATAGAACACTACTGTTACTGGGTTAGTTAGTATAGGACACTACCGTTTTTATGTCAGTTAATATAGGACACTGCCTTTACTGGGTCAGTTAGTATAGGACACTACCGTTACTATGTCAGTTAGTATAGGACATAAGTAAGTATAGGACACTACCGTTACTGGGTTAGTAAGTATAGGACACTACTGTTTTTGTGTCAGTTCATATAGGACACTACCATTACTGGGTCAGTAAGTATAGGACACTACCGTTACTGGGTTAGTTAGTATAGGAAACTACCGTTACTGTGACCGTTAGTATAGAACACTACTGTTACTGGGTTAGTTGGTATAGGACACTACAGTACCTTTACTGAGTCAGTAAGTATAGGACACTGCCTTAACTGAGTAAGTAAGTATAGGACACTACCGTTACTGGGTTAGTTAGTATAGGACACTACCGTTTTTGTGTCAGTTAATATAGGACACTGCCTTTACTGAGTAAGTAAGTATAGGACACTACCGTTACTGTGACAGTAAGTATAGGATACTACCGTTACTGAGTCAGTAAGTATAGGACACTACCGTTACTGTGACAGTTAGTATAGGACACTACCGTTTCTGTGTCAGTTAGTATAGGGCACTAGTGTTACTATGTCAGTTAGTATAGGACACTGCATTTACTGGGACAGTTAGTATAGGACACTACTGTTTCTGTGCCAGTTAGTATAGGGCAATAGTGTTACTATGTCAGTTAGTATAGGACACTGCCTTTACTGGGACAGTTAGTATAGGACACTACCGTTACTGAGTAAGTAAGTATAGGACACTACCGTTATTGGGACAGTTAGTATAGGACACTACCGTTACTGGGACAGTTAGTATAGGACACTACCGTTACTGAGTCAGTAAGTATAGGACACTACCGTTACTGGGACAGTTAGTATAGGACACTACCATTGTTGTGTCAGTTAATAGAGGACACTACCGTTACTGGGACAGTTAGTATAGGACACTTCCGTTACTGGGTCATTTTGTATCATATACTTTCGTTACTGGGTCAGTTAGTATAGGACACTACCGTTTTTGTGTCAGTTAGTATAGGACACTACCGTTTCTGTGTCAGTTAGTATAGGGCACTAGTGTTACTATGTTAGTTAGTATAGGACACTGCCTTTACTGGGTCAGTTAGTATAGGACACTACCGTTTCTGTGTCAGTTAGTATAGGACACTACCGTTACTTGGTCAGTAAGTATAGGACACTACCGTTACTTGGTCAGTTAGTATAGGACACTACCGTTTCTGGGTCAGTTAGTATAGGGCACTAGTGTTACTATGTTAGTTAGTATAGGACACTGCCTTTACTGGGACAGTTTGTATAGGACCCTCCCGTTACTGGGTCATTTTGTATCGGATACTTTCGTTACTGGGTCAGTTAGTATAGGACACTACCGGTTCTGTGTCAGTTAGTATAGGGCACTAGTGTTACTATGTTAGTTAGTATAGGACACCGCCTTTACTGGGACAGTTTGTATAGGACACTACCGTTACTGGGTCAGTTAGTATAGGACACTACCGTTTCTGTGTCAGTTAATATAGGACACAACCGTTACTGGGACAGTTAGTATAGGACACTACCGTTACTGGGTTAGTTAGTATAGGACACTACCGTTTCTGTGTCAGTTAGTATAGGACACTACCGTTTCTGTGTCAGTTAATATAGGACACTACCGTTACTGGGACAGTTAGTATAGGACACTACCGTTACTGGGTCAGTTAGTATAGGACACTACCGTTTCTGTGTCAGTTAGTATAGGACACTACCGTTTCTGTGTCAGATAGTATAGGACACTACCGTTTCTGTGTCAGTTAATATAGGACACTACCGTTACTGGGACAGTTAGTATAGGACACTTCCGTTACTATGTCAGTAAGTATAGGACACTACCGTTACTATGTCAGTTAGTATAGGACACTACTGTTACTATGTCAGTTAGTATAGGACACTACCGTTACTGGGACAGTTAGTATAGGTCACTTCCGTTACTATGTCAGTTAGTATAGGACACTACCGTTACTGGGACAGTTAGTATAGGACACTTCCGTTACTATGTCAGTTAGTATAGGACACTACCGTTACCGGGTCAGTAGGTATAGGACACTACCGTTACTGGGTCAGTAAGTATAGGACACTACCGTTACTGGGACAGTTAGTATAGGACACTGCCTTTACTGGGGCAGTAAGTATAGGACACTACCGTTACTGGGTCAGTAAGTATAGGACACTACCGTTACTGGGACAGTTAGTATAGGTCACTTCCGTTACTATGTCAGTTAGTATAGGACACTACCGTTACTGGGACAGTTAGTATAGGACACTTCCGGTACTATGTCAGTTAGTATAGGACACTACCGTTACTGGGACAGTTGGAATAGGACACTTCCGTTACTATGTCAGTAAGTATAGGACACTACCGTTACTGGGTCAGTAGGTATAGGACACTACCGTTACTGGGTCATTTTGTATCGGATACTTTCGTTACTGGGTCATTTAGTATAGGACACTACCGTTACTGGGACAGTAAGTATAGGACACTACCGTTACTGGGACAGTTAGTATAGGACACTACCGTTACTGGGACAGTTAATATAGGACACTACCGTTACTATGTCAGTTAGTATAGGACACTACCGTTACTGGGTTAGTAAGTATAGGACACTACCGTTACTGTGACCGTTAGTATAGGACACTTCCGTTACTGGGTCATTTTGTACATTTAGCATATGACACTTCTTCTAATGGGACTGTGAGCTTAGGACACCACCTTAAACAGATAATATCGGGCGCTACCGCTTATTCAGAACCTTGGTATTACTCCTACGCCCTATACACATTTTTCATTAAACAGCTGTGTTATTTAGATTTGGCAACGCCAGATCTAATGGATAGAGTACGTTACAAACAGTTTAGTTTCGTTAGACATATTTGGTTATACGAGCTCAGTCATCTGTACACACATTTGAATACAGGATTAAAGGTCTTATTAAAGTCTAGATCTACAAACTACCTTAACTATTCGTTATATTATATAGGTAAACACACCTTCATAAGACCCACATGTACTAGCAACACTATTGACCTACCTTGTAGTATCACATGGCCTGTACGTAATGCTAACGACGCATCAAGAATTTAGTGTTTATCTTTATTGATAGTGTACATACATAACCTCTAATCAACGGCTGTTTCATGTTGACAGGCCATGTCAAATGGTTGGTCATGTATTATACGATGTCCAATAGATAGTGATATTTAATGGTGGTCCATGTTGTGTTTAGGAAGAGATCCGTAACCCACGGGCTTGTGAATAACAGATACAATAGGTTTGCCCTTTTCCAATAAACATGCATGGTGAAGCATACACTATCGGTTTTTCCTTAGAGACGTAAGGTGCGGTGATACGGGAAAAACAATAATAGAAGAACACATATTATTCTATAGACTCTTGTCTAGTTTTATTTGACATGCCAAAACCCAACCATACGTAAAGTAAAGAGATATGTCACATCTGACAATGTGGCTAGATACTGCTTCCATACTGTTTTACGGGATACAATGTACGTAGAGAGCGCGTGGAAGGTGTTGGGGGCCGAGAATAGAGGACGATGTAATTGGGTTTCCATCGACGTGTATGCGCCCCTGTAAATATATATAATAACTTATCTTGTCGAGTAATTATATTGATTTGCCAACATAGTTTAGTATTCGTGACACTGATGGAATTCTGAATGGTAATATTGTATTGCTTATTTTACTCCGGAATGACCTCTTACAATAAGTAACATATTCTTACGCACATCCCCGTAAAACCACGTTCTATTTATACACATTGATTTGTGTTTGATACAGTTTAGTGGCCATAACAATCAATTTGGGAGAAGAGAGAAATTCACCTTCCACAAACCCTACATTAATATCAATAAATGTTAAATCTAGAAACAGAATATTAAACTGTTTGTGCACATTTATCGGTAATGTCTACTCTTTTTAAACTCTAAATCAATCTGATTAAGTAACAACCCGTGTCTTTGCGGAATCCATACAATTTTCATTTGAAGTTGCGGTATAAACGCATCAGTCCCAACTAGTATGTATTGTGTCTGGTTGTGAACTGATGCAGGAGAACTTCATTAATGTCAATATTTACCGATTTCTATGAAACATTCGCTCCATTCCGCCTACATTTAATTACATTTTTGTAGTTGTGTCGCACGTGACGATCGAAGGAATTTCTATTACTTGTGGAAATTTAGCTAGTTTCCGGTTAACTAAACTAAGTAGTATTTGTCTTTAGTCATATGTTCGACAATACAACTTACATTGTATAATCATATATATATGTAGGAGCTGTTTAATTAATCTGTTAAATCAAACAGACCGGTACTCATGTACAATTGCATAGCATATGCAGTATACATGTAGACAAAGAAACGGGAAATCTTTTATTAATAATTATAAGTATTTTGCAAAAATTATGAAAAAAGCTATTCCATCTTATATTAATCTTGCTTGTTTAGTCGGATGTTAGCGCGTTTGCGGTCTTCCTGTGGGAGGTAACAGGAGTACCCAGAGAAAACCGTCAAGGTCGGGCAATGGCCCAATACCTTATGTCCAATCGGGGATCGGGCCCCGGCCGCATTGGTGAAAGGCGAGTGCGTTATCCACTGCGCCACACGACCAACCATCATTTTTTTTTTATTCTATATGTGTAGCTAAAGTAAATAGGGGGTAGTAGAGTGGACGGAAAATCATCTACGTTACGAAAACGTTGGATGTATATTGTAAACGATATTTCCCACATCGACCATTGGATGAATATACATTACATGAGGCGTTTCACTGATAATACAGACTGTGTCAGATCCAATTAGCAGGCCAATATGTCAATTAAGAAATTACACATTTGATCACGACCCGCTGACGGAGGAATACGTGTCACTTTATTGATGTTTGGTCCTTAATCGGATCAAATATGTCCTTCGATTTCGATCGGTATGATCGCTGGTCATTTAGCGTTTTTCAGTAGGACAAGTCAGGTCAAATTCTCTATATATGAATTAGTGCGTCTGGCAGATCCTTTTCCCGAACGTACACGATGGATGATAGAGGAACACCATACACGAATGTAACGCAATTCAACTTATGATGGATTCTTCCTTTTACTTAATATATTATAACGTCTAGGTATATCATTATGATCCGGAATTTGGGGGTTGACGTCCGTTCTATATACTATAAACGACCAGAAGCGACATAAACCATTGCTCGTTATACCCATGGGGAAATCGCGTTTTGCATGATGGGATATTCCGGCTTTCGATGATATACGATGTTACAGTATGGGTTAAGAACCGAAAACCTTGAAATGCTTTTCCTGTGGGTCTTTTGCTAGCAATATCAGGATTGGCAGACACTCACGACAAATGTGTCTGTGCATCTAGTCAGATCATTCTAACGTAACGCACAAAATAGACATAGAAACTATCAATGCAGTGACATTCCCGATTCGAGGTAAATGACAGTGACAATGTATAAAGTATATATCGATACATCACAGCGTCCATCATAAAAGAACAGATCGCATGAATAAGTATCGTAACATATTTCTGTGGAGAATGACGATTATAATGAAACAGATACATGATACGTTCTTCTCTGCACAAACTTCCACTTAGATAAAATGACAACAAGGACAATATTGCAAGCAGGTTTTCTTTACCTTTGCCGATCGTTCTTGTGCGTCGAAAATACACGTAGTTATCGTTCTTGCAGGTTTTTGTGTGCATTAAGTCGCAAACATCTAGCCACAATGTGTAACCACTATTAAAATATTGCATTATTGATGCTTGGGCTGGTGTCTGTCTCGTCACATTGTAGATCGTTCTCCATCATTTTACAGTTGATCTGGCCTTAACTTGCCGTTCGTCATTGTTTAACGCTCCCAACGGTGCAATTAGTTGCTTTAACATCGCAGACATGTAGTATAAACTATAGCGATATGTGCATCTTTGATATAATTCCCACGACAGAAAGTTGTGTGAAGCTGGTTAGAATAATTATAGATCATCTGGTGTTGCAGGACAGCGGGTCTGTTATACAGTACAATGTTTGTTTATACACGTACTAGAATAAATTCCATTGCAAACCAAGTATAAGAGTAAAGTACATAATAGTACAGTTTAGAGATATTCTTTAAACACATTTACCGTATACCGTTCGCAAATGGGATGTTTTAACTTTTCGTGCTGTCTTACCGATTATTGTCTCCTTGAAATTTGAACAGCTATTTAGCAAACCATAAGATGATGGTGGGGCTATTCAAATCACCCTGCGTCCGTGGTCCGTGGTCCGTGGTCCGTCCTTAAACAATTCTTTTTATCGGTATTTCACAAGAAGTACCAAAGGGATCTTTCTCAAATTTTAAATGGAGGCTCCCCTTGGTCCTTAGATGTGCAGGGCAACTTTTGAGACTGATCGGATAAACAACATGGCCGACAGGCAGCCATATTCGATTTGGATAGTGAAAGTGTGTTTTCGATATATCTCGGGAAGTACCAAAGGGATCTTTCTCAAATTTGATATGTATGTTTCCCTTGGACCCTAGCTGTGCATTGCAACTTTTGAAATTGGTCGGATAAACAACATGGCCGACAGGCAGTCATCTTGGATTTGGATAGTGGAAGTTTGTTATCGCTAAATCTCGGGAAGTACCAAATTATATGTAAGTTCCCCTTGTTCCCTTGTTGTGTAGCAGTGCCTGAAATGGACGGTCACCTGCTCGCCAATGGCGGTTAAAGTCTTGCTTGAGCGACCAAAAGTTGTCAAAAGTGAGGTAGTCACTGGCCCAACAAAAATAGTTTGGGCGACTGTCAAAAAAAAAAAAAAAAAGAATAAAAGAATTGTTAGTCCCTTCCACATTAACCGGGGGGCAGTACATTTTTCAGTTGTCATTACTCCGATTTGAATCGAACTGTCCGTGAGTTAGAAATGTTCAAACTCACTTTGAAGGTTGGCTTTCATGCACATCAGTATTAAGTTTAGATCAAAAGATACCTTATTTTGCATTTACTGTTAACATGACTCGATCAAACAGATTAGTGGAAAGAAGAGAAAAGATCGAACTGACAAAGAACTAATGAAGATGGTACAATGGTGGGCGCCAAAATCACTCTGGGATCTCTTGTCTGTTTCCGGCTTTGTCCTATTGGCGCCTTGGTATAATGCACAATTTACATTTCATATTTCTATTTCAAGGAACCGGTATTTCCGCCATATTTGGCGTGTGCACTGGGATTTCAAAAACTGGCTAGATCTTCAAAAATTGGTCTCAAATGCCGTATTGTATAAGTTGTCCGGGTGATGTTTGTTTTATTTGACGTGACACGTGTGTCCGTCGGGTACGTGCGTGTTGAGAAAAGTCGTGCGCATGCGTTTCGTTATGTTTACACTAAGTTAACAGTAGGATTTAGGCATTGATGGTTTTCCCGTGAGAATGGAACTCGTGTGAACTTTTGAGGTGTTAAATTTGACGTTTCACGTAAGGAATAGAGGTCTTGAGTACGACAAAGGAATTCAGGCAGTATCGCAATGGATACGTTGGCGCACGGAAATTATAGCAGACATACCAACATCCAATATACATGTATCGCGGCGGTATATATCATACAAATTGACACGGTATGCCCGGCGCACTTCAAAGGAATTAAATCTAATTAAATTATTTCTCACTCTTCTGTACGAAAACAAAGGTCTTTATTTATTTAATATGTATGCGTCTAGCAATACTAGGGTAATTACTATCCCATGCAATCAAATAATAGGCACGGCTCGTAAAGTAGGCTAGCACTATCAAGGGACCAATCGAGTCGAGACGGAATCGCATCTGTATATTTTCGTATTGAGATGTATCCATATGATTAAGAGGAGACCATGCTTGCAGCGCTACTTTGGTGTATGGAGGACCACAATGGACAGAGGAAACGGTCATAGAGCGTGTTATGGAGGACCGACGTAATTTCCAATGTGTGAATAGGATGTGTTGACTGTTGATGTGGTTTAGGGAGGACTGGAAGAAGGAATGTGAGATGTTGATTAGGTTACAATTGCTTACTGTGGTGTGTGGAGGACCGTCTAGGCCAGAGGAGATGTTAACGATTTAGGGATAAGTGAGGATCGTTTCAATGTGCGTACCTGTGGGGTATGGAGGACCAACAGCTAAGAACCAACTTTTTGTTCACTCTCAGGATGTGGTACTAGAAGCGATAATTGTGAGTGTGTAGGACTGAAGGAGGAACTATTGACATTCTTGATGATGTTGGTATTGCTATTGTAGTGTGTTCATGCTGTAGATGCGGTGTTCGAATCGTTACCTGCGGTGCATCGAAGGTCAACACTGACCAATCTTAAGGCTGTGACATTGTATTACGACGTTGTACTGTTTCCATGAACATCACTAGCAGATGGGTAATGTTCACTGTGTGGAAATAGTGCAAGTATCGTTACGGCGTTTCATGATCATAATTGTGGAGGGCATGCTAGTGCTGTATCTTTTTCATGGTTTGTGGGAACCAGATGAAAGAAATGTCTATAGCCTTGAGAGGGCACATTGGTATTGCTACGGCATTGTATGGAGTGCCGAAAGCGCCGACAGCGTCAGATGTAAATGATGCTAAGTTCGTTACTTACAAATGTACCGTGCACTTCAGAAACACACTGACATGAAAATCTGCCTCGAATTGACTTGTATTCTGTTGCATATTAATAATCGGTATCAGTTTTTACTTATATTGTAACTATATATGGGTTGTAAGCATAAATACATAATAACGAATGACATAGTCAGCCATCTTGTTGTTTTCAATAGCCCCTATAACGATGATACGACTCCGTTAACCTTAGCTTATCACACGAATAACAACACATCGTGACACATGTTTGATACTGTCAATGTCGTGTAATCCGAAGACTTAATATTTAATTCCATATCAGGCTTACCAGACCATCAGTCAATATCTATCTGGTGTGGCTTTTAATCCCCATGTCATTTAGTAGTTGATACGGCTCATGGATATTAACGGTTTTCTATAATATGGAACAAAACATGGAATTGATTATTGCATTATGGCACAAATGTAAGCGTCATTGTTATCAGTTATACAATATGTTTGAAGTGTATACCCAAGGTCATTGTTATCAGTTATACAATGTGTTAAAAGTGTATACCCAAGTATTTACAAGTCATAATGAGACAAAACACCGATGTGCAAATTGTATTAATTCGCGCAACGGTTTCTATTTCAAATTTTGTATTGCTTATGAATGTTCAATACTTGTATTTAGCATTTTTGAAATGTGTTGATCTCATAGATACATGTAATTGAATTTGATTTAGCGTAATTCAGTTTTAGCTCAAATACGTTTATGTAACGTATATACATGCATGTTTCTTTTTATAACAGCCATCTGTCAAGAAAAGGGTTGATCGTATTCAGCGTACAGTTGTGACGCCATGATGATGATGACGTCAACAATTTGGTCATGACATTCTTTGTCAATGAATTCAATCTAAACGCTGAAGGGTTATATAGTGGCAATGCTATACGATGATAAATATATTACATATGTTGATACTTCCATGATTCTTTTCAACAACTTAAAACAAAACTAAAGCACTTAATGAGGAAAGGAAACATGTAACGTATTGTTCTAAACCGAAATATTATACCCAAACACGAGTTAATGGGACGAAACAGCCGTGAAAAGAGCTGGAGAAAAGTGTTCATAAGTACGTGTGTGCATGTTGCCACTTGTGGCACTTAATTATACAATGCATCTGTGTAGTACAACCCGACAATCAGGCCTAAGTAGTGTGGGGATATATCTCTTCACCATTTATTCGGAGAATCCGTAGTAAGATATAAAGAGGTTAGAAATGCATGTTGCAACATCAGAAAGAATCCTACATCACTCAATCCCTGATGATTATGATACGTTTACACACACACCATACACTAGATGAGTTTGACATGACGGTTGTAATTATCTTTGTGTAGTGCAAACATCACTTTACAGCCCTAAAGCGCTGATTGTCGTCAACCATGACGTGGTATATTTCATCATCACTGTTGTTGTTTGTGTTGATACCATTACCAATTACACGAAATAATACACCAGCGCGTAATTAGGCCTTTTTTTGCAATATTTGTTCTGGTATTCCATGTGGAGGTAACCGAACCGAATTGCATAAGTCGCCTTCGAAGTGTTAGATCAAACATTGTCCTAACCACAAATATGAGAATGTCACTTAATAGGTAGAGAGAATTCATCCCGTCGTTATTACAGTGCTTGTAAGTCCTACTACCGTGTATTATTGACAATGAAGACTAGTAGCAAAACATGCATATAATGTCATTTCATTAACCCGACCACCATGTACATTGTACATAATTGTCTAAAGACATTTATGAAATGAGAGACTATCATCAATTTATGTCCGTTTTACATTTAGTGGTGATTACCAATGACTGTTTACAACCATAAACACTATTTCTGAAAAAGTGATTACCCATGACTGTTTTTCACCAGTAACCATTATGTCTGAAAAAGAGATTACCCATGACCGTTTTTCCAGGAAACACTATATCTGGAAAACAAAACTTCATAACCCATGCATGTTTTACAATAGTAAACACTCTATCTGAATAAGAAATGATTACCCATGAATGTTCTACACCAGTTAGCAATGTCCATGAAAATGAGTGATTATCCATGACTGTTTTACACTAGAAAACATTATGTCTGAATAAATATGATTACCCATGACTGTTTTACAATAGAAAACACTATGTCTGAATAAATATGATTACCCATGACTTTTTTACACTATAAAACACTATGTCTGAATAAATATGATTACCCATGACTTTTTTACACTATAAAACACTATGTCTGAATAAATATGATTACCCATAACTGTTTTACACTAGAAAACACTGTCTGAATAAATATGATTACCCCTGACTGTTTTACACTAGAAAACACTATGTCTGAATAAATATGATTACCCATGACTTTTTTACACTATAAAACACTATGTCTGAATAAATATGATTACCCATAACTGTTTTACACTAGAAAACACTGTCTGAATAAATATGATTACCCCTGACTGTTTTACACTAGAAAACACTATGTCTGAATAAATATAATTATCCATGACCGTTTTACACTAGAAAACACTATGTCTGAATAAATATGATTACCCATGACTGTTTTATACTAGAAAACACTATGTCTGAATAAATGTAATTATCCATGACCGTTTTACACTAGAAAACACTATGTTTGAATAAATATGATTACCCATGACTTTTTTACACTAGAAAACACTATGTCTGAATAAATATGATTACCCCTGACCGTTTTACACTAGAAAACACTATGTCTGAATAAAATGATTACCCATGACTGTTTTACACTAGAAAACACTATGTCTGAATAAATATGATTTCCCCTGACCGTTTTACACTAGAAAACACTATGTCTGAATAAATATGTTTATCCATGACTGTTTTACACTAGAAAACACTTAGACTGAATAAATATGATTTGCATAACCGTTTTACACTAGAAAACACTATGTCTGAATAAAAAGGATTATCCATGACTGTTTTACACTAAAAAACACTAAGACTGAATAAATATGATTATCCATGACTGTTTTAAACTAGAAAACACTATGTCTGAATAAATATGATTTCCCCTGACCGTTTTACACTAGAAAACACTATGTCTGAATAAATATGGTTACCCATGACTGTTTTACACTAGAAAACACTAAGACTGAATAAATATGATTTGCATGACCGTTTTACACTAGAAAACACTATGTCTGAATAAATATGATTATCCATGACTGTTTTACACTAGAAAACACTATGTCTGAATAAATATGGTTACCCATGACTGTTTTACACTAGAAAACACTAAGTCTGAATAAATATGATTACCCATGACTGTTTTACACTAGAAAACACTACGCCTGAATAAATATGATTACCCATGACTGTTTTACACTAGAAAACACTATGTCGGAATAAAATGATAACCCATGACTGTGTTACACCAGAAAACACTATGTCTGAATAAATATGATTACCCATGACTGTTTTACACCAGAAAACACTATGTCTGAAGAAGAAAAATGTTACCCATGACTGTTTTATAAAACGTAAACACTGTTTCTGTACAAAACATTGATTATTATCCACGAATGTTATTCACCAGTAAACATTATTTCTGAAAACAGTGATTACCAATGACTGTTTTATATATGTAAACAGCATATCTAAATGAAAATTGATTACCCATGGCTGTTTTATAAAACTTAATCATTGCTTCTGGGAAAAAAACATTGAGTATCCATGAATGTTTTACATAAGTAAACACTATTTATAAAAAAGTGATAACCATGGATGTTTTACAACAGTAAATACTTTTTTTTCGAAAAAGGTGATTAAAAAAACCTCTTATCAGAGTAGATATAATATTTTGAGTAAAACAGTAGTTTTGTGTACCCCTAGAATATTTGCAAGACTTATCTTGTAACCTATATTGTCGACTAGGAAGATATGATATCTACTACATATAAGCGTTTATGCTGTAAGGCCCTTTTCAACTCGACGAAGATATTTTGTCATTTACATTAATGTACATGCTCATTAAGTTGGGCTACTGTGACTCATAGAATGTTTTTTGAAGATGTTCAGGCAAAGTAGTAAGGGGTAATGCTGCTTTGGTTTTAGAAGACAAAGCATACATGCAGCAATCGCAGCAATGCTCTTAACCATACCACTATAAGATACCACAGAATATACCAAGAACAAAAATATGTGTAATAAATAAGTTATTTATGTTGATGTGAAAGATGTCTGGCAAGAGGCACCTTGCACTTTTCACCGCTCTGACATCGTGACAGGTTTCTGTGACGGTTAATCCTCTACCCAGCATCAGCAGCTGTGGTTGCGTAAGTCAGAGGAAATGTAGGGCAACTCCCGTGCTAAAAGCACGCGAAGATTGGAAATATTCCACATTGCTCTAGTTCTACATTTAGACTGTCTGCACAGCTAATTAATCAATTTGTCACCTTCAATTAGTGACTATGTGTTTATAAGGGGTCCATGGATGTATACAGTTTTCAAAATTGTCTGTGTTTAAGCTCAAACTCAACTACAATGTACCTATCTGAACGGTTTGAGGGTATGGTAATACATATCATGACGAGGAAAAGCGGTAACGCAAAAAAAAATTACGTTTTTTATGGGATATAACTATCCAAGTTTTTTTAATTGTATTTTCGAACATATTTTTTAAAGAGGATTTTGTTGACAAAGCTTTAATTCATCGAAAGGAGGAAGTATTTACATCTTATTTTTCAATTTTAAATATCATTATAAATGTGCCACGTATTGCTACTATATAAATGTACTTTATGAATGACATACGTGTAATGAAGTAGGATATTCATTATATTTTGAAATGTATACGTACATTAACAGTGACGATAGTTGGCCTTTGTGTAATGAGGGAAGAATTCTACTTCAGTGAACAGAAAGGATTTTCCTAACTAATCGGTCATAATTCATAAATAGTTAAGATATCAATCTGACATTTGACTTTATGATGGCCCCAGGGCTCCTTGGCATGGCCACAATATGTGTTGATCCATTAACATTGCTCTAATGTAATAGTCTACATTTTTCAGTAAAGACTACTGATAAGACGTAAATTGGTACCGTAAACTTCGAACAAAGTTCATTTTAAAGGTTATGGATTAACGTATTTTGTCAACCTTTAAATTTATTCAGCTGATTATAGTGAACATGCATAGTAAAACCCAATACACTAATACTACAGATCCAGTTCAAATGGTTAAATACATCATATACGCGTCACAGTACTATATTTCTAAACAACTTCCTAGTTTGCTAACTATGGCTTATATAAAGGTTCTTCGGGGACGTTTTGATGAACAAGTTTTGATGTTCATATCGTTCCAGTCATCAAAACTTCACAAATAACAACTTCACTGGTTTTGCTGTATAAATCTTACATCACACATAAACCTTCCTAGACACATAAAAACGTCACTGGTTGTGCTATATGAACCTTGCGTTACACATACACACTTCAGTGGTTGTGCTATATGAACCTTGCGTTACACATAAACACTTCAGTGGTTGTGCTATATGAAAATTACGTAACAAATAACACTTCACTGATTGCGCTATAGCAACTTACATGTACATACTATCACAATGCTGTTTATATATATATATATTAGAATATGTGGTAATGTGATAAATACATGTGTCACACAACTATGTTTGGATTAAAAAAAAAAGCAAATCTTATTTTCGAGAGGTTCATGATTGGTACCATGACTTCAAGTGTGCTGTGTTGTTCTCCGACTACTTAGACTCGATCTATTGGGCTAATCAGCTATACAACATCTACGCCTAGTGCCTATGTATTGTTATTTGGATCCAGCTCTCTGCCACATTTCATTGTTACAAGGCCCATTGTTATCAGCATTCTACCATATGTATGCAGCAGGCGAACCAAAAGGGCACCAAAGCGACCGTAATTCCACTTTCCTCGACCCGTATGCATACTGAATATGTCTTTTACTGATAACAGATACCTAACAGAACCATGGCCATATACAATTAGAAAACAAAACTATTTCAAACCGCAGGTTAGAAACCACATTCATACGTGTACATTGAACATCTGTAAACATACGAAGTAGGAAACGAGAAAATAACATTCAAAGACAAAATAAGAAACACAAATAGAAAACGAGAAAATAACAAAAGAAAATTAAAGATATGGATATAGTCTTAAAGTACAGCTAGCCGGCTCTTTAGTTTATACGTTACTCTGGCCAATTATAAGACGATAAGAGACAGAAAACGCTGTTTACTACATGTAGCTATATATAGTATGACCATATCGAGATCTACCTGGGATTTCTCATGCGAAAGGGTTATACATGTAGTACAGATCACAAGACACCACCTTGTTACATAGAGAACGTATTCAAGAATTCATTAAAATATTAGGTCGGTCGTAATCAACCGTTCTTACTGAAAAGTCATTCCCGAGAACGACATAGTTGCTAATGGAAAATTTCACGCGTGCATAACTAAGCTCTTTTCACCAGGAAAAGATAAAAGTCACATTCCCAAAGCCACTTCCATATGAATTAAAACCAGCAATCCAATATTTTGTAAATAGATAAATAGATGATAAAAGGGTGAACGTTTTGCATCGTTAACGTCGATAGATCAAGTTTCAACTGACACTGTATATTTTTAGCCTCAAGGTACAAACACGTTACTTAATTTGTCAATACATTGCTGCATGCATAGCGTTGCATTAACAATTTTCTGATGACAATTAACTTAATACACGCTCCTGGCAATATGGAACGCATAGTATCGGTATAGATTATAATGTCAAAGGAGAAAGAGAAATGCAACGGCGAGACCGGTGTTCGAACTGGGGACCCTCCGAACTCTAGACGGGCGCTCTAACCAGTTGAGCTACCTGATCGCCGGCGATCGACCCAGTCCAGTTCCGCTCAACTAAGGTATTCGCTGACAAATGTAAAATAGTTATACCGATGCAACAAATGGCCGATAGAATGCCAACACATGACGACCAAAGCAGCTCTGTTGGATTACCAATTAGCGGCGTTATTCATTATGCCTTCATTACTACATACGTTCTTCACGAACGAGTGCCATGGGAATTAATATTATAAAGGTTAGTTCATTGACTATTAAAACAGAAATGTTGAGGGGAAGAAGTGATTGTCAGTATTACGGACTAAATTCCATAGATTCATGATCATGGTTAACATTTCTCAATAAGCTCTTGCGTTCATCTTCATATCTTATTGATATTTGGTTTTATACATTAAGCGATTTTACGTAAACAGAACAGCTATATGTTTAAGCAATGGATACGGGTCATTTCCAGTAAGATTATTGCGTTGACCAATTGGCGTGAAGCAGACCCAAACAGTACAAATCGCGTGTATTAAGCTATAGTCTTGGACACAAATTTTAGCTTGAAAAAAGAGATTCATTTATCGGTAAGGGAGGCTGTGTCGGCATAAATATAAAAATTCGACTTTTTAGAAAATTTGTAGATGAAATGAACTATTACGTTACATGGTATAGTGTTATGTATAATACTCGCTAATGAAGTATTATGATCATGACATGGCGTCTGAAGCCGTGACATTTTATCTTATTAAGATCTTCTAAAATGGTGCTATTGATTTCACATATAATTTGGCTTTAATGTTATTTTAGGCCGCTTTGTATTAATGTATTGCCTTATCTATAGTTCAATGTTTCGATGTGCTGATTAAGAAAACGTTACTGTCAAGGTCAAAAAAAACTACAGTGCAAACTAGCCAGTAGGCTTTCTCAGAGGAAGTTAACAAACTTATTGAGCCACATTGAGAAGATGATGCTAATTAAGTTTGCTGTGTATATTGTGCTGAGTAGGGTAGTGCTTAATAAAGTGCTGAATAAGCTGTTCCGAGTTGGCAGTAGTCAGTTGATATGTCTTGTACCGAGCAGGTAGTGCTATTTACAAATGAGGCTGTGCTATGTTGACGAACAGACAGTGCTGAATTAACTTTGCTGACTTGATGCATGTAGTAGTGAGTTGATATGTCTTGTACCGAGCAGGTAGTGCTATTTTTCCAATTGAGGTTGTGCTGTGTTGACGAACAGACAGTTCTCAATTAACTGTGCTGATATGTTTTGTACCGAGCAGGTAGTGGTATTTACAAATGAGGTTGTGGTATGTTGACGAACAGACAGTGCTGAATTAACTGTGCTGACTTGGTGCATGTAGTAGTGAGTTGATATGTCTTGTACCGAGCAGGCAGTGGTATTTACAAATGAGGCTGTGCTATGTTAACAAACAGACAGTGCTGAATTAACTGTGCTGACTTGGTGCATGTAGTAGTGAGTTGATATGTCTTGTACCGAGCAGGTAGTGGGATTTACAAATGAGGCTGTGCTATGTTAACAAACAGACAGTGCTGAATTAACTGTGCTGATATGTCTTGTACTGAGCAGGTAGTGCTATTTACAAATGAGGCTGTGCTATGTTGACGAACAGACAGTGCTGAAATAACTGTGCTGACTTGATGCATGTAGTAGTGAGTTGGTTGATAGATCAGGTGGTGCAAATAAGCCTATGCTGGGCACCCTGCGTTGGGAGACGTTTGTGAAGAGTTGACAGTATTGAGTAGGAAGTGCTGAGTAGGACGTGTTGTGTGGTAGCAATTTGCGATGTTTGTTGTTCATGTCTTGTTTAACAAGCAACGTTAGGAGTGAACAACAATGGTTTTAACACATCGTGTCACCACAATGTGATCAATTAAAGATGCTGTCGAAATATATTACTGTAGTAATTTAGTCAATGCATGTATCAGAGGACAAGAGTAACCTACGATTCCCTCAGAGTGCTATATTCTGATGCTTTTCATCGTCAATACCTTCTCTATACTTAGAAAATAATGACTGCCAACATGACAAATTGTGTCCTTGTGTTGTTTAAAATAAACCTTATCCGGAATAGAATCTGAAGCCACGAACATAATATATAAACGGAATCATTACGTATACGTGTGTATGCATGTCAGTTACCAGGAATTAGGGAGCATTAATAGGGTAATTATTCTGTTCAAGTTTAAATGTTATTGCAGCTATATATATATATCAAGTCCCGACCTTCGTATGACATATCTTGTGAATCGTGGATAAATCATAAAAATGCGTTTCTAACGTAACTTTTCATGCAGACTGTGATTGGTTGTAATTACTGGCTGTGCCCACACGCGCATACATAAACAAACATTCCAGTATAAGGGACATTTCAAATGTATACATTACATATAATTATGGATATTGACTTCTTAACCACTAGGATTATGTATATACTAAGTGTCTGCGATACGCTGTGTGATATGTTTAATCAATTATTTATTACCTTAGCTGATGTCATTTAATGTAAACCCTGGAAAAGAATTATCCCTTCTTTTGATAAGAGAAGGTCACGATAGTTACCGAAGCAATAGCTAATTGTTCTCTAACCGTAATTTCTTGCAAGCAGGCAATATAATCAGAAAAACAGGCTTCAATGATTACAAAAACACTACAAATTACGCATGCAGGCTTATTAATTGGTACCGTTAATTGCGAAGAACGTCATCTACTCTGTCACATAAAGGGCATAAATGATGGATAAGTACAAATGGCGCGTATCTAAACCAACGATGCACGCGTACACATGTAAGGCGCTTCTATCACAAAATATGCTCTATGGTAAGAAACACTTATGTCTATAATCAAATTTATACGCGGACCACTTATCTCACTTATGGTTGACCGAATTTGTTCATCAATTATTCTGATAACAATCCGCCAAACTGTCCGGAAACGAAATTGTATATTCTAACGTGTTGCGGTTTTGGTTTAAACAGTCATAGGTCTCGGGGAAAACAGGATTTGCATTGTCAAATTAAGTGCCATAGATTAGAAAACTTTAAAATCGTCTTAATTAAAGACTATGAACGTCAAGAATACAAAATAAAATGAGCATGTAAATGACCCAGGAAGTAGCATACAGTCCTTGAGTACAACTCCCTATGTTTAGTTACAGGAGTTCATATTTATGGGCGTGTCATACTGAAACAACGTTACTGTATAGCCTATTAAACGTCTTAATGAATCCTCGGTTATAAAAGGACCTGAGTTACCAAATATAGATAATTGATTTAGGTAAAAGACAAACCATACAATTGCTGCAAAAGCCTCTCACGTGCCGCGTGAAACTGTTATTAAAAGTCACATGAAAACGTTGAGCAATATCGCCCTCATCATTTTGAACAATCGGAAACGCACTTTTTGAGCTCTGCTAGAAAGGTACCGGCTACATTTCCGGTATGACACTGTTGTAGAATTATTGAAATCGGTCGGCGGAATCCGAATAGGCGAGAGTTTCCGAAGGAAGGAAATGAACTGGCGATGTTTCGGCAAGAGATACCTTATGCGCACTGGTTTTAATACAATTGCATCATAAAGAAAGACGCAACGGTGCTGTATGGTGACATAAAAACACTAACTTAAGGCTTCAAGAATATGTGGCGCCACGCATGTTGTCCTCGAATGGTATGAATCAAGATTGAACTGTCTGTATGTTTCCTTGGGAAAGTCATAAGGACAAGGTGATAATAGAGGTTAGGTGGAAAAGTTATACTCACTTAATAACATGGATTATAGAGGGGACGGGTTTAAACAACGACATTAAATTTCTGGCAATGATTTATACCACTTTCCATTACACTATTTTCAGACGTTTAGATCGATTAAATACGCAGGAAATACTACAGACAACAAGCGAGATCTTCAATTATTCATCCTACGCATTAACTTACATTTAACATGTTTCATTAAGGACACACCAGAATGTTCGAGACATATCTTATTCTCAATAATTGCATTGCCCTTCACGAACGAAAGTTCCGGTAAGGTTTTCAGCGCGCCGTTTTTACAGTGATAATCAGTCGCCAATATTACGCTGGGAGACTACTTTCAACGAAGTTTATAACTTATACTTAAAGTCAGCCATCAGGTATTAAAACCCTGCTAATTCAAAGAGGAACAGGTGGATTAATGATAGCAAACAGCTAAACGCAACCGTTTATAAATTGTTCGTCCCTGTTATCATTTAACAATTAGATATAGAGTTTTGATGCAAGGAGGCACGGTAGTCTAGTGGTAGGACGCACGCCGGGCTCGTGACCGAAGGGTTGCAGGTTCGAGCCACGGCACGGCACTGTGATGTATCTTTGAGCAAAATACTCTACTCTGCTTGTTCTGATCCACTCAGCTGTAAATGAGTACGGTGTTGGGCGGTGTTAGAATTGTTGAATGCTAGCTGTGAGCTCCGAAACGGCAGCACCGGCTGTATGTTCCCACGGAATTGAGAAAGATGTTGGCTGGTTGCAAAGGCCCTATAACCACGGATAATTATTAGTGAACCGCTTTGAAAACTACGTTGTGATGAAGCAGTATATAAGAACCTCGAATTAATATTTTTATCATTATACGTTAAGTGTACTCGAAAAAGACATATACTAAAACGTCAGCACACAAGAACACCTGTCTACATTTATCTCATTGATTCAAAGGAACAATGTATCTTTTATACCAAAATTTAGTATTGGCTACCACTATTTAGCAAAAGAGAAAAAAAAAACTCTTTAGAGTTAACACGCGTTGGGACGAAAAGTAAATGGGAAAAGCAAATACTAGGCACAGAGGTGAAACCAAAACAAGAGAAAAAACTTCATACACACAAGTTTATTCAACAACTAAAACAACAGTTAATACGTAATAGGGGGATACAATAATGTGATTTAGCATTTGTTTAAACAACACTTGGTTTGAAGTTTCAAATATCATCTGATGATTAATAATCGAATGGAGATATATCATCGTGTCAAGAACAAAACGAATTCAATAATTTTAATCTCGAAATGGTACTAAACCGTGTGTACGTTTACACCCCTCTCATACAGTGCATTCCGTATTCGCCTCTGTCAGTGTACACTTTTAACAGTCTGCGATATTCGGTATAAAACCTTGTTGTTTTACTATTACGGTGTTGAAGAGTTCTCAAACATGTCACATTTAATATTTAATTAACATAGGAAAACACAAAAGAAAATATGTTTATGACCTAGAAAGTATCATTCGGGAGATCCCGATCATAATGGCGTCCATACAACGCATTGTATGCAATAAACCGTTGGGTGTTGCACAATGAGTTTATTGGCGACGCCAGTGACATAAGCCGACATGGCAGAGAGATTCCATTGCACGTATCAGCGTTATAGGCTAGCAGCCAGTAACGCTTAATCGCGATAAAATCTTAAGCTTAAATCGCACATAAACTTGTGGAATATTGGTAAAAGCTTGTGTGGTAGTTTAAAGGTCCGTAGATGAATTGGTATGTTATCATTTAAAATGTTGTGTAAGGTGTGCCTTTATTTCATTTAACTAAGTGACATCCATATTATATACGTGGTCCTGTTGACGTTGTTTTAAAACGTCCCCCTCCCACCCAACCCGACACACAAACGCACGCACGCACACCACTCCACATCAGTAATATACGCCAAAAGGCGGTTCTGTCAATTAGATGGGAACCTTTTAAGTGTGCTTGCATCTAATCGTATGGAGGAAGGTGCATTACACATCCCTGCTGGGCAACTACTATGCGAACAGTATAACGAAACAAATTATGCTTTATAATATCCAGATTGTCTTTTTTACCAAATGAACATCTTTGTTCGAACAAATAAATATATGAACAACGTTTTGTATGGATATGTGTATTTATCGATCCGTGTATGTAACGCACACCAGGCTTAGCGCCCTAGTGTTTCTCGTAAAAGTCAATTATTATACGTATTCTTGAGTCTAACGGCTCCTAGTCTGGAAAACACGCCCATGTAGACATGTACTCTTAAGATTCCAACGTACATATATACAGCTACCAAATTCAGAGATCAGGATATACGCGAGCATAGAAGATCCTTGTGGTCACTTATAGAACACAATTGTTTGGCCTTCACTGACATTTTGTCCGATCCTAGTGAAAATGTTACGTGTATAATATACACGTACAAAACAGACGTATTTGCCACTGGGTCTAGACCTATGTTTAATGAAAAAGTCCGTAACAACATACTTGATGTACTTTATTGTCGGATTCAGTTATTTCATATATGCATATTATATGTATGAATTTTGGGGTGTGAAAAAATGTTTTTTTCGAAACCAGACTGTGTTGTGGCGTTTGGTTTTTTATTCCAAAATCCGTCTTCTTGCTATTACTGAAAGTCAAAACGACCATAGAAAATACAGTCGTGTAGATATATAAGCAGTTCCTCTTCATATTCCAAATAAAAATGTTTTTCGATCTAGATTTACAAGTTGTGTGTCGTCGATAAGCAAAAGGCGCTAACACTTCTTGACCACCTGGTCTTATTCTCTTTTAATTTTTTCAAATGTCTCCATGGAAATCTTTCTTTTGCATACAATTTGGTATACTTCTATCGATTTCGATTTTGGTTTCATTTATACTTTTGAATTGATAAGAGTTGGAAACGCATAAGAATGATATTTTCAACAAAAGTTACGATTAAAGATACGCTATATAGCATCAGCTGTCGACAGGTAGACGCCCACAGTATCCGTATTACAATTTTTTAAATGTCAAGGTATTTATTTTCCTGTTTGTCTGAATTTAAAGGCTGGCTGACGAAGTGTGGGATGCTTATACTCACAGTAATTACCTGCGTTTGTTTAAAACATCAAACGCAAGGTTCCGGTATAATTAAGACAGATGATTCCTCTTCTCTAACGAGTTTCTGATGTAAGAGAAACTATAACGTGAAGTTTACTTTTGTTTTTTTTATTTTTTACATGACAAAATGCTCCTATATCATTACAAATGTACACATATTTACCATTCGGTACATTTTTCTATCATTTCAAGGCGGCTTCTGTTCGTGGCCATTTACGAAGGCGATGGTTCTTTGTTTGAACATGATGCTTAATTACATGTCTAATCACTCGACACTAGCGATTCTGTTTATGCTACCTGACGTAAAGAACGCTGTAGAAGAAATACATTCTCGTCACAAACAGTCGAGTTATGCATTCGATAGTAATGAGAAACGTTCAGTATGTTCGAAAGGTATTCCCTTTAAAACGGAAACATACGTCAAACACGTCGGAGCAATTAATCAAATGCATGTCTCAATTTCAAACAATTCCGTGTTTGTCGTTTAATTGGGAACATAATAAACGTACAAATTACAATAATTTATTAAACTTTATAAATTATCATATTAACATTAAAGTTTTAATTAAAATGGTAAGGTCATACGTATAAATCAGATATGGAGCTATATTTTCCGTGATACAGGAAATGGTAGCTGTAAAAACAACGTTTTCAGTAAATATTCCTTTCTGGGGTCATACATGTATCATAAATGAATTCTAAAACATTGCCGCCCTTTGCCTGGTTCAGACGAAACTCCTTGTCATTCAATCAACAAAATAGAACTCAAATGACATCGCAGCTAATTCATGACAAATTTTCCGTTTACAAAAGAAGTCGCCGAGTAGACGTCATTCGGTGCGTAATCGAGTTGATAGAGACAATGATCGTGTTCTGAACGAGGACGAGAGGGTTGAGCCCAATTAAGATTGTCGGGGGAGGAATGGAGTATTAAACATTCGGTAAAAAAAAATGCAATCTTTCATTCCTGATGAGTTTAATCCGACTTTAGGTACAAATGTTTGTTTTTGATTGCCCGGGACTGGAAAGCAATTTCAGCTTTTCCTAAAAGTGTAAAATTAAAAGGTTGTTTTAAATAATTCATTCCTTCTAAAATGAATTGGTTTTCGCGTTGTTGTGCATATAAATTCAAAAGAACAGGCTGTAGTTACAGGACTGGGCGGTTCTTCAGGGCTCTCGTTCTACGCTTCCTAACAATGTTTTGTGGTTCTCAAACATTTTTGCCAAAATTCCGGTGATATTTTGTCTGTAATGGCTGTGTTTTTTCGCTAATGGTTGTAAAAATAACTGTTATTGACTTAAAATTATCAAATGTGTACTTACTTATCACACTGTATGTGCTTCTTGTAACTATACAAAGCAGCATAGCTATTAAAGGGTTCATTGTCACTGCCTGTGCTACAATCAATTGTTAAAGCGTTCACTTTCATCCCCTTCATATTTTACTTAAACGTTGTTCAACGAAGACGGCGTTACAAACCGTTTCCTAAAATGACTGCGTTGTATTGCTATGTGATTTAAACTATATGTTGTAAAACAATTTCCATGCAATGTTCAGTGTAGCATTTACATGATGGAACATCATATTAAAGGAAGTTTATCGAACCTAGAATACGTTATATGATTTATCTCTAATTGCTTTACAGTTGAACTTTGAATGCAGCTTCACTTCTCGACTAGATCTAGACTTGAACGTATTCATACACCGGTATATGTATTCAGTATTCCCTTCATCCCCGACCCCGACTCCTACCAATTCAACCCCACCCAACCCAGCAACGTAGCTTCATCGGGCCACGGACTTTCGTAGTGGAGTGTATTTCCATAGTCTCCCAAAGTCGACATGTCTTTCAATAAGTTTATTTTGGAATACTTGAAGGTGAAAACACATGTTGGTATGCTAGCATCTTTCCGCCGATATATACTGTTAAAACAGACCAAACAGACCGTGTCATTAACGAAAATTTCATGTCCGCTGATACCTTTAAAAAGTCAGGCGTAAAATGGATAACCATGTTTATCAGATCTGTGGTCCTCTTCCCTGCTGTAACATTGGTATTTACTGTTGATAGATTCTCCAGTCTTGTTGTCGTTACTAACCATGCTCTTCTCTCAGCGCTGTGTTTGTCGGACGCTAACCAGTGTTCCCTAATTCGTCTCGACTCAGTCGTAAGAAGCACCATTAGCTTAATCATGACGTACATGTAATTCACCATTTTAAACACATTTGAAAACAAATTTGTTGAATTATATTGTGTATTTGATGACCTATGAATTCTAGAGGATCTTTTAAAATCTTAAGAACTATTAGATATCAGTGATTTCTGATTGCCATACTGTGTCGAATTATCTCATTTAAGTCTTGTCCAACTGGAGTTTGCGGTAAAGCTGCTGAACTTTAACTTCATATTACCAGCTGTGTTTCCAAATATTCCCCAGGACGATCAATATCTGGGCATTCAGAAAGACAAAGTAGGTTTGCAAACCTATCCATTTCACATGATGAAACTTACCCTTCCAAAACTGAATAATCAGCATCTTAATATGATATCACCTAACGAAGAAAAATGGACATAACCAGAAATGAAAAGTTCAACCATTCATCATCGTACACAGCGTGTCAATAAATCATACTGTTCTGCACACCGTAGCCATTAATCTTCACTCATTACTGGGTTGCCCTTTATAGAAGCTGTATCTTTCAAAATTATTTCACACGCGTGTGTGCTTCGGGCAGACATGTGATGATGTGACGAATCGAGTATATCTGGTGTCCTCTCTGCACATGGGTCACAGTCATATACATGTCCTCTGCGTTTTAATTTCACGAATATATCTACTTTATCAATAAAACTTCAAATCTACAGGAAGGTTTCTGGTTTATGTGTGCATGTTAATTTCATACAACGCTAAAGCATTGCTGAATACGATGAACCAAAGGTAAAAATTAACGCTTTAGCAATACTGATTATATTTGGCCCATGTGTAATGGTTAACGCTGATACAGTACTCATTATGTTTGATTATATATAGAGGTTGACACGAAAGCAATACTGAATATGATGGCCCAAAATAATCGTTAAACAATGCTGAATATGTTGGCCTATATATAGTGGTTAGCACTGAAGCAATACTGATTATAATGGCCCAAATATTAAAGTTAGCACTAAAGCAATACTGATTATAATGGCCCAAATATCAAAGTTAGCACTACAGTAAAACTGAATACGATGCCCAAATTTAATGGTTGGCACTAAAGCGATACTGAATATGATGCCCAATACTAATGGATAGCACTAAAGCAATATTGAATATGATGGCTCAAGTTTAATGGTTAGCACTAAAGCGATACTGACTATAATGGCCTAAATCTAATGGCTAGCACTAAAGCAATTCTGAATGTGATGGCCCAAAAGTACTGGTTATCTCGTAAGAAATACTGAGTACGAGGGCTCAAATGTAATAGTGAACACTTAAGCAATGATGAATATACAAGACTAGGTTTCACTGTCAACACTAAAGCAATAATGAAGATTACAGAGCCAGTTCCACGGTCAACATTGAAGCAAAGATTAATATGTTACGATTTATAACGTTATGTAAATGATGAACAATGTGGAACGTTGCACGTACACCTTGGGCCAAAAGTCAGTCCTCGGCTTTGTATGCTGTAATCCTGTTGAGGTGTTATTACATTATAATGTAAATAGATCACCCTTTACTTGATACAATTGTAATGAAAACAAATATGGTTGTTTTGCCCTTCCTCGACCAAGAGCGTAATTATATGGGTGTGATAAAAACAATATATTATCGATTTGAGATCAGCCACTCGTTCGGGTTTTTTTACAATCTCAAATAGTCACCCGGGCAATTAGAGGCCAGTTCTTATTATCAGCATAAAATTGCTAGGACAAACTTGTTATTAATAATTATATAGTGTATATTCCATACAACAATTTTTCTGTTGGAACTCTCATTTAGTTGAAATATTATCAAATAATGACGAAGTTTTGACCACATAATATAGAATTCGAAAGAAATAACAAATATTGGTTTCACAGAATGGTTTGGACTGACGACCGGGTGTCATATATTAGTAACATATTTTACTTTAACACAAAAGTCTGTACATAGCCCTTTCACGTGATCAAGTCACGTGGTCAGGTCACGTGCCCGTCACGTGTTACCTTTGGCATGATGCGGAAAGGGGTACTATCTTTACTGTTTGATAAGAGAGGGTGAATAATTATCGGTAGCAATATCCATTTTGCAAATCTGTAATTTCCTTTTCTGCAAATAGTGGATGATTGATTAGCTGAAAGGTCAAAGCATGGTGTTGCCCGAATGAGAGTTGTGAGAAACTGCATTCTGTAATGCACTTGGTCCTTTGAATCGAGATGTTACTCGCTGATGACGTTTCCGGTTTAGGTGAGACAAATCTGTCTAAAATTCAAGACACGCTAATCGTCACAGACTCAAATAGTTGGGACAGCAGAAGTGCTGAGTTATTTTTAAGTTAACGGATCTTAAAGCAAACGATGAAACAGGCAAACTTTTGCTTTTTAGAGCAACTCTGCGATAGCAAAGATAAAACACTCAGGATTCCTCACGCCGCCTTTTTAAAGAACGAATCGCAAATGCAGCCTGTTGCATATTTGTTTAAAATCACCACGTGCTGGAAGCCTATAATTCATATTACAAAAGCAATTTATTTTAATGTGTTCGGATCAAAAACTGTTTATTTTGATTGATACGGTACTAATACTATAATTTTTGGTATTATTGATGCATTCACTCGAACATATGTCAGCTTATATAATTGCTGTTTGCTGCTAAGAATGTTCTGCAAGCACGATTACAATGGCACAGAAGACTGCTACCAATGATCTGAATTAGGTAACAGCTCGTAATAGTAACAGCCATCTGCCGTTACCGTAGTACGTGTTGTCAAGTAGGAACATGTGGACAACCCCTTTCGTGTATTGGGATACGTTTACCGTTCATGTTATAGTATAGTACTATTCCCAGTGAAACAGAAATAAAAATATACCATAACGTTTATATCAGAACTCCTATCCGACACTCAAAGGAACAGGCAGGACACTTGAGCAAACGGAGATATTCCATGAATTCACATAACAAAAACGCGTCAAGGGTGAAACAGTGATTTTGTTGTTTTTATCTGAATTGAAAGGAACCTACAGCAAAACAAACCAATGACACACTTGTTTCTTGCTTTATTTGATTGTTTTTTTTTTTTATTAACAGACATTTTGATATAACAATGTAAGATAAGCCATTAAATGTCTATCATTTTTTTTAAAGTGGTTTTTTTTTAAAGTTTTGAAAACTTACATTTTAACTTATCCAAACATTAAGGATAAAATTACTTATTATGAAAGTAATTTAAAACATGTAGATTTTTATTAAAAGTCACTCATATCATGATTTTTTTTCCAACCACAACGGGGAACGTTTAAAAGATAGACAATAGTGCCAGGAACGACATAATGTGAAATAGTGTTTGGAAGCGGTATTTATATGAAATAGCCATAAATACGGTATACATATGCAACAGTGTGAAGTACGTGACAATTATAAAATGCTGCTAAGTGCTGTATCAATATGCGCCTGTGTAATAGTATTGAATAGAGCAATGTCAACGGGTTTGACCGGACATTTAACTATTTACGGTTTTGTACTAAGGTATAAAGACCTGATAATGCATGTGTAAATTGCTCAAAATTATCCTGTAACCGATATTGATTTGAATATATTTGTAAATATTTCATTTCCTGTCAAATATAACAACGCGACCTACAAGATCAATGTTGTACTCCCTGATTGTCTGTTACTCGTTTCCTGACCTATTATGAAAAACTGTATAGGACCAATGAACACCTATTATACTACTCTATTTTCATCATTAAATGCCGATGTTCATCATAATACTATTGCTTTCTCATGCACCACGTCACTATTGTATTGGTAGCACTGCTTCCTAAACATTCTGCATTACAGCTGTCATGCTGAAATACAGTCACTTTTAGTTTCAATTTATCACTTCCTAAAACCTCTTTTTTCTTTGCAATTTATTACTTTGGTTAATTATAATTACATGTATATGCAAACTCAGTAGGCATGCGCGGCCCATGACATTGCATTATGTAGTCAGGGTTTGCGAACGGATTAACTTTAATCTACTCTGTATGAAGGTTAATGATTATGTTATGTGGCTTGATTTATGGACTTTTAGTCCTTCGGGACCAACATATGTCCGGAATTTTATAGGACACCTTGCGGTGCCAAATGCAGAAACGGACCTACTTTTTTGCGTTCTTTTAAAATAAATATTGTTGACCCAAACAATATTATTGTCACTGGAATTTCAAATATCATCTATACACTTTATGAGTAGTTATCGTTTTTATTTGATTACTCATTTATTTAATTGATTTCATCTTAGTTCGTGAAGACTAAATACCAGCCTTGCTTTAGGGTAACGTTGTAGTACAGACCGTGTTTGCTCGTGATTATAGAGTCAAAAATAATACCACAGTTCAGGAGAAACGCTAAAATGTTTTCAGTCCAGACAGCTTCCTGCTACATCGGATTGTGCAACGTACTGTGGTCCTGTACACGACCATAGACATACCTTATCTTAATCCTGATCAGGGACACTAAAAATCACATCCAACACGCGCTCATCGGGAGCAGGCTTCCATTCATTACCATATGCATTAAGATGGGATATACAGCAATGTCGAAAGCAAGCCTCTGACCTATTGATAACAGGCAACGATGATGTATTTGCATAGAGGCCTAATGCGGTGTTTTATGGAGAACGTGGTCTACCATCCGGAAAGCCTCCGTTTACTAGAGGTAATTGGGCATTCACCAAACATGCTGCTTTATGATATTGATAGGGAACGTTTAATAGATTGCCTTCATACAAACTCTCGGAGACAAACACTGCCGAAAATTGATGGGTTTGCGATAAACTCTCTTCTGCTTGGTTGTAGTTTATGATGCCCGTTCTAAGAAACTGTTTTGTTTCGTTGAAATGTGCTTAAGACGCCATATTCCATCACAGGTCATCAGTCATGCTACAGATTGTTTGTTCTGTTAGTACAATTTATCATCGTTGCTATGACCTTAGCGCCTTTTATATATATATATAGCTATGCAAATTTTGGCTATTTTTGTCAAATCGATATGGTATTTCTGAACTGTTCCTTTACAGAACTGCTTGATGCATCAATGTTACCCATGTTGACCCTCCAAAGGAAATATTAGGGGATGATGTATCGTCTGGTATCAGATGTAACCATCTGAAGGTCCAGCTGACGTGCTAGTTGAGGGTACGTTGCGGATTCACGCGTTATCCTCGTCAATTCATGCTTTATGCAAATATATTTCAGTCCTGCACATCTCGTTCGTAGTAACCCTTTGCACTCACGCCATTTGTTGCATTAGAGTAATAGAATGACTGTCAGCTTGACAGGCGTTATCTATAATGGCTGGTCATGGATGATATGACAAAAATATTCAAAACTTAAATCAAGATCGCGAATCGTCCTTGCCTATAAGGAAATATTGTTGCGACATCTACCACACTATCTTGGGTCGTTTGAGGCCTGAGTGCTTTGCTAGACGAGAGACATAGCGACGGGTAACGTTCCGAGACATATAATTTCACATCCAGAGTAATGTGGCATTTCGATGTCCCCTCGACTTTGGTTGTTGTCTTTTTGTGTCGGTATTTAGCCCGATTTTGTGTTAGATGTGTTGACACTGTGGTATGTCCTTGTGTATTGACGCAATGATATATCTGCCCCTGAGGATTATTGTTGTTTTGTATTTGTCCCTTTTTGTTGCTACAGTGGACCACTTTGTCCTTGTGTGTTGACAAGTGGTATACTAGTATTTTTTCTGTGTTATCACTGTGATATATTTTGTCCTTTTAAGGATGCGGTGTTATATCTGCACATGAGCATTGCTGTTGAGTTGTATTTTGTCCTTTTGTGTTGCTACTATGGTATATTTTTTATTGAAACGTGGTATCTTTTTCGTGTTGATGCTGTGGTATATATTTTGTCCTGAAATATTGACGATGTGAAATTTATATCATGAAATAAAGTCAAAATGTCAACTGACTTGAATGTTAACATTTTCAGGAATCAGTGTTTTACCTTTCGAACAGCACTTGACTACATTATCTTTGATAGAAGTGTTATTATATCGTCTAGCATTTAATGGCATTGAACGTTAATAACATTTCGTAAAAGGTTTAGTCCTTTTTTTGAACGTAAATGTCAACAATTTTACAGCAAATTGTTTTTTTTTTAAATGAAGTTAATTGTTAAACAGTTCATAAAGTAATTTTCTCTTTTTTATACCAGACCATGAATGCTTTTCCTAAATTTAAATGACAGCGTATACCATACAATTATCATTGTTCATTATTTATTGTATGCTAACAATGCTAGATGTCATCGATATTTCCCAGAAATAGGAATTATCACAATGTCTGAAACGTCTCAAAGACCAAGGGTAGCAATGACGCAAGGGAGACGTGATGAGGTAGTGCAGTAGTAAAAAACATTTTATCAGGATATATAATTTGATTACAAAGATAATTCTGCCTGAGAGACGAATTGGCACGAAATACACATTAATGTTAAGTAGTACTCTTTCATTAAATAATTCGCATTCCACAAAAGTAATATAGTATTAGGAGTACAAATATGAAATGTCATTTAAATATCATAATCATGTTTTCTTAGAAATGCATTGAGAAACATAAAGTTTAGTTATGTTTTCTGATTGTTAGATTTCCGTTATTTGTGTGTACTTTAAACACAATCTTCTAAGAGACAACTTCTTGGCAACTTCAGGGTATGAAGTTATGGTGTGTTTACCTGTCGAGTTATGGGTAGCTTACATGAAGCTCATTGTCAAAATGTTGCATGCTTCTGTGACGATACTGCACCATATATAAAATGTAATTGCCTGCATTCTGTAGAAGTCAGCGCGAGAAACTCTCTTCACCAATACTTACTCTGGTACACACGGTAGGAGCGAGACTAGCATTCTGTATACCTTTGACTATCATCTGGTCAGATTTTTAAGGTGTCAATACACGATCAAATATAACTAAAAATGGCAGATGTGACGTCACAGGAACATGCATCAGAAATTCGCGGTGTAGGCAAATGTCTGGGGTTGTTTCACGGGGAAGCACCAATGTTTGCTTCCAAGGTTTCTGGATTTTATGTTATTTTTCCTATCGGATATGCATTGAGTGCTAATTAAAACCATGTTAGTGCCAATTTGATGTTCAAATTATTGATTTTTATTTATTCTTTGACAGAGTGAAATGTTTCCATTTGAACATAAGTTGTCAGATGATGAAATTGCAAACGTAGCCATGTCCTCGGGTAGCAATTCGAACTCGGATATTCGTTAAACTTGTATCATACCCTTACGGGCAGTTTGTTTGCATCACAATGTCCTGCATATTCTTCGGCTATGTTATTATATTTATATTAGCATATTAAGTTCCGGTCGGTTATGGAGTTGTAAGTCACTATAGTAATTTGTTTTGCTACTTTACTTTACATGAAGTAAGAAGTGCGTAAAGAATGAAACATTATGATTTTAAAACATACAACAACAAAATAATCCGAAAAAAAACATACTGCTTTTTTTAAAATTAAAATGTACACGGAAATGCTCTTCCACGCATGCTTAGCCACCTACTTGGTGATTAAATGACATATGTAATGAATGAAAATAACAAAGAGTTCCAATTTACAACAACCTTTCTAGACGTTATTACGTAATCTGAAGTTTGTCCATGCATTACGAAACGTTGTAAAACAGACGAAGGTGCCTATTTGGTAGAATGCTTTCGAATGACTGGTGGGAACAATCACTCCTGATAACTTGTTTAGTTAATCAAAAGCCCTTTGGCTCCTTTATGTAAAAAAAAACTAAAGGGATTTGTTGACCGTCATCGGTTTGTTGATAGTGTGATATGAGTCTCGCCTATTCTGTCAAATCTCAATAAATATATACAGTGCTGTAACATACAGTATTGCAGACCGTCATCGGTTTGTTAATAGTGTAATGTTCTGTCAACCCTCACTTGGAACTTGTGAGTTCTGTGATATTGGTCTCGCCTTTTCTGTGTTCCGCTATAAATCCCTTCACATCAGCAAAATATCTCTTTTACGGATAGCTCAGTAAAAGGAATTTGCTAGTAATAACTTATTGTATATTATTTTTATGACAACAATGCGACGCAAATTCTTGAGAACAGTTAGTTTGGTTGAAAATAAGGAAACTTTAATAATCTTGATGCAGTGGTACGCTCTTTAATCAGCCTCGTATATTTTTTACGCTATTATTTAATTTTTAAATGAACTAATCGTGTGTACGTTTTCCAAATAAAGGTTACATCACACCAAGGTAATGAAATGATATTTAAGCCTAAGATAGCAATTACTGTTGACGCTTAATGTTATTTGTCGTTCAGACTGACAATGATCGGTCAGATGTCGATGCAACTAACGTTTACGAGCTTAGAGAAAATAACTCCAGGGGGACTGTGGCGTGCACATACACCGACGACGACACAAAGTGTGGTTAATTTAAATATTCATAGTTTATTGCTTCCGGAAAAACCGAGCTGTAGTATTGGGCATCATATTTACATTCTCTTTGATTAGCCTATATTATCATATATCGCTTGCATACTTAGGTGAATTTGAATTGTTCGTTTATAGTACTCTTTGGGTCAAAGTCCCGTACATGCGCAGCGGTATGTTACGTCATAACTGTCGTTGGGCCATCATTTGAATAATTGCAATGGAAATCGGGAGTTAACCGCTGGAATGTATAAAACGTATACAATGCCCGTCTGCCTTGTCGTCTAACGTATCGTACCGACGAGCATAGCCATTGTAAAATGCTCTATTTCGAGACTGGCTATGTATTATTCTAAAATAGAATTTAGTAAAATGGCTCGTAATGTCATAACATGTTTAGTAACTGTTTTAACCAACGGAGACAGTTATTCTGATTTTGATTATCAAGGTAGGAACATTAAGGATTCGGGGTTTTGTATTTTAATTTATTTTCGTAAGAAGGAACACGAGGTAATAATGTTGTCTAGTCTTCTTTATCGCTCGATGTTGGAACAACCTTTGTGTAATGACTGGGGCAGATAATGAGGATTCGCTAATATTTGGATTTGCGCAGACAAAAGCGTTCAGCGAAAGCTGCCTACAGAAAGTTGTCCCGTACGTGACAGACAAGCATTTTCTTTGACCAGAGACTCTTCACCCTATCCAAAATATGCAAGGTCTTCGTTTTGTAGACGCAGTAAGTCAACTGTTGTGGAAATACATACATGTATATGCTGTAGGTCGGAACACGATTACAGTGGTATCCGTGTTTAATGTTTTAATAGGGCAGATATCTTATTCGTGAAGTGCGTATCGCACCGATACAATCAAAGATCTCAGAAATCGGAATTAAACGGATGAAAAATTGTCATTTACACAAAATCAACTGATTAACTAAAATATAGAAAACGCTTCTTACATAATCGCTTTGTAACGCTCTGAAGAGCTACAATGTAAGAACTCACAGGGCATATACCGCCATCACTAGCACCCTTTTTACTGGAGTTCGTTGGTTAACCTGGAGGATAAGGTGAAGGTCACGTGTTCAAGGTTATATTACTGGTGCTGTTATTGGTTAGACGACTTTAGGTGATATAATAAGGACAAAACTGCGTTAAAGGGTACATACACTACATACATTGTGAGAAAATAACTACACCCCTGCATTTCTAGATTTATTATTTTTAAACTGATAATAAACAAGGTTTTGACAGTAATTACATGTACCGAAAATCGTAACATCGTAATTTCAAGTTACAATTTGGTATATACCAAATGTTGTTGATGAATTTTCATTTAGTTCTCCATATGTTAAATGTGATTTCTGAGTATCTTCATACATGTACCAATACTCGCAGTAGAGAAGTTTGACATTACATGTAGTTAAGTTTACGTTTAACACATACAAAGGCTAAATATGTATGACCTGTGGACAGGATATGAGATGACATTTGGGGTGGGGATTGTCTATCATGTGACTCTCATAGTAGAGTGTACAAATGAAGGTACATGTATCAATAAGTATGCCACCGCCATAAAATGGGGGAGGGGGGCATATAGTGTTGCCCATGTCCGTTCCGTCCCGTCTCGTCCTGTCCCGATTCAATGTAATCACTTAGCAACTTCATTCCTTTGACAGATTTTTGTCAAACTTTATATAATGGTCAAATATGGGTATACCTCTGAAATCCTTGTGTTTCAGGATGGTAATAACTTATCAATTTAAGTGTAGTACCTTGTGTGTGTGCATGTTCCAGGGTATCAAGATCGAAGTCGTTGTAACTTTTTATAGAACACTGAAACTTATTTCACATGTCAACGGGGGCATTTATGTCTTACAGGCATTTTCTAGTTTTTTGTAAGATGTGTTATACTAAATTCTTCATACCAACATGTTTGTTTTCTGGTTATGTGGTGTTTTTTTTATTTGTTTACTACTTGAAATCGATACAGAACATTGTGCACAAGGTCGAAGTATTCTGCAACGCTATATTTTTAAATAATTTACTTTTAGCAAACCTGCGTATATATTTGTTAGGTGAAGCACTGGCCACTCTGTAGCTATGGAATGATTCCTACAAGGTCAACACTATCAGCAACAGTAATTCTACAATACAGTTAAAAATAAGACAATCATTTTATATACTAGTAAACCTTGGGTCGATTCCTTGAGATAAATAAGCACACATATTTATGGCCAGATTGCTGCAAGATAAACTAATCAAGTCATTTACGTAAATATAAGGACGTACGATATGGCTCGTGTTCACTCGACAACCGTAACCCTTATCACATGCACCGCCGATTGTCTCGTCGTAAAAGCCGTTACTAAACTGTTTTAAATGTGAGAGATAGGGTGCATGTTTTATAATGAGACAAACTGATTTAGAGACGAAACAGAAATACCATAAAATCGTATCTTTATTATAAACGCATGGCACATATACATGGAGCACGGAAGGACGATGCGTTTATCAGACGTTTTGGTGTTAGCGGTAGGTTGGATTAGGTGGTGTGTGTAGTCAGCTATGGGAGGGTGCATTGTAAGGTGTTGATGTTTTTGATAATTGTGATAAAGCATGTCCCTGCGTTTTTTTTATATGATGGATAATTGTTCCCCGTAAAGTTGCGATATTACATCCTATGTTTAAGCAGGGCTTGTATTAAACCGTTATTGATATAAGTATACGAAATGATTGCATCATACATTGTACATGACAAAGCAAAGGAGTTTGCGGCATCAATTAAAGAAAAGGAACCTATTGTTAAACTGCATGAAACGAAGCTACAGTTCAGTGAGGGATTAAGTAGTACAATGTTGGAACAAGTACTACATTATTGCATGTGCAGTTTGTGACGATATCCGCACTCTCAAGAATGCTGACTCAATGTACAGTTATTTGTTATGACCCCTTTTAAGGGAACACTTATTCTTCCGGAGCACCTGATTTTGACTCCGGTTATATGCATGTATATGTTCTGATTCATCAGTTCTGGTTTGTGCCAAAAATAATTAGAATTGGATTTTATAATTATTGATGCAGAACACACATTTTGTATTTTTTCATAATTTATACAAATATTGTTTTTTGTTTTGGGTAAGGTTACTATACTACCCAGTCTAAACATCGTATTGATATTAAGAATCCATTCCCGATCAAGTAACTGACAGTTGATTAAACACTCGGAACGTCTGACCTTTCATATGTAGTGAGGAATGACAACACCACTGATGATATGACCAGGTAAATATCTGTGTTGGAATTGACGCGGCAAGACAGGTTTGTTAGCTGTCTGTGTGTTCCCGTAGTATCTTTTCGTCACCACTTGACACATCACAGCTAAAATATCAATTAAAAACTTCAATCGTTTGACAAGAAAACAATAAAAATATCATCAAATCGTAAACTATATTGAATTCGAGATTGACATCTTGCTCACATATTGACAAGTCAAACGCCGTGGAAGGTACATTATTTATGTGATTAACGTCTGGATTGACTGCCTTACTTTATATTTAACGTACTGTGTGCATATGTACCCTCAGATAAATTGTTCAAAAATATGTTATTTGCTATTATTGTTTTGTGCCTGTTTTAACATTTTAACATACATGTTTAAGTGTGGTGTATTCCTTTTTTATGAATTTCTGTTTTCCGTGTTGTTTTGTCCTAAAATGACTTTATTGTCGTCGGGCCGTAAAATAATGCAGAAACAAAACCCTCAGACCGTGAAAAGATATTTGATATAAGAAATGTTCAAGCTTGAAGATAAAATACCTTCCCCGCCACAAGGTTCATGTATTTTGCTATGAACTACATGTGCATTGTTATACTTCAGTAACAGACAATCTCCCATTGTTTACCATCATTTTTGGTGGTCTCTGTATTCGTTTTATACAAGTTTTATTGCATTGATGATATTGTGTCTTTAATATAAAAACTAAACAACTTTGCATTTATGGAATCTGAAACAATTGACAGGCTCACTTACCTTAGCATCATCCTAGGATTTTGACAGTGTTGACACCAATAGCTGTTTGTCCGTCCTACATGTATAAACTTGTGATTTTCTGAAAAGACAGGGACAATAATGACGGATGTCATAATGACACGAAAAAAGCTTCCCGTCCCGGGGTTCCTGTTTTGTTTATATTAAATTATGTATGTCTTTCTTTTGTTTTTGTGTGTCGTCGCTTTTTATGTTTTTTTTTTTTTTTACAATAGATAGAATACATAGCTAAACATAAAGTTTATTTAGTAGAAAAATGTAAGTTAGTGCCAGACGCAGGAGTGATGCATTCGCTCACATGCAAACAGTAGAAAGAAAGCATTGCTTCTAACTGTGGTTATGCATTCGTGCAGGGGTTTTAGGTAATCAGATGGCTAGCAAAGGGGGGTCACTCTAATCAGACGTGATTATCAGACATTAAAATACGCTTAAACACATTTTACACCGTACTCATGAACACACGTGTACAGCACCTGTACCAAATTTACATTTTTCAGTGTATGGCTTATAAAACCTGAATACAGTTGTAGCTGTACTTTTTGTTTCCACACTGTAGACTGACATGCACCTGCGGAATGGTTTTTGCAGAGCGATCCTTACTCCCAGATGCAGTGGAGACCCCCGTCATACTGTTACCCACATCTTTGTCTGTACTTTCCATTTCGGGTTAGGACGTTAACGTCACATCCATGGATACATCATAAACATAGGGGATGCATTAAATGTAATAGCGCAATAAACATGTTCGATACATTCTGCTTCCAGGAAAATGCTGAAGTTGCTGAAACTGGGTAAATAAATGTGTGAGGATATTTGAAATTTGAACAAGAAGCAATCTATAGCACTGATATATCTGAACACATCGACATCGTTTTAGTTATCTAAAGTACAATTTTGACATGTAATCTAGGTCGTATCGATATGATTTAGACGGCAAACGTCATATAACTTGTGTTTACATGTCCATGTCTTGTTAAATGGGTCAATCAGCAACTGCTTCAACCGTAAAAATCTTATTTATATACAATTTTATATTAGATTTACTCACCAATGAAGTATCAAGTATGCTTAAATACTTAAAAATCGATGCCATTTTGAGTCACTGATATCATTATTTCGGATGACAGGCGTTCACTAATCGTCATTGCTATTATAAATATACAAGGAATCTGTTATTATCTCCGGAAGAGTAGAGTGCATCTTCTTCAGGCGTAATAAATTCGTTCTTAGAGCTTGAGTATGTATCAATTTTGTCCGTGTAGTATGCTTCAGTTCTATGTGTGTACTGTATATTATTTTGTATGCGTGCAGTATGTTTCAAGTCCCTGCTTTCAGTATGCTTTCACACCGTACGTGAAGTACATTGTTTTCCTCGCATGCAGTACATGGTCCAAGAAATGTAATCTATGGTGATTTTTTTTCTGATCTGGAATTCCCAGTCACGCCAATCAAAGTACATTCCCAGTATTACTTCACGGTCATCCATTCCGGATTCCATGTCTGATACGAGCTAGGAGCGGAAAGCAGCATTTTGAAAACCTACATTTATGCCAGTGTAAATTGTAGGGTCGGAAGGCAGAGTCACCGTTAAATGGGTGTTTCTTGCTCTGCGCTTTCCACAAAACCCCATACATAGAACATGCTGTCATTGTTCCAAACGTTTCCGTTGTGGAATGTTTGAACTACTACATGTAAAGTCACGCGATCTGTTATACAACTACATGTAAGCATGCAGAGATGAAATAGATCAGATCATGCAAACCTATCAAGAGAAATCGTATTACATCTGTATCGATCTTTTTTTTTTACATATTTGCAATATTGAAACGAATCTAAATTTGTGTTTGCTTTTCTTAACATCATGCATATTCAGCAATTCAACTACAGCCGATCGCGAAATAAAACAAAAATGGTTAGGACGTTACATAAAACATCTCGCTGTTGGTTGATTGTATGGCACTTCGCACGAGGTAGCCTTTACCGCCTTGTCTTATATATAAAGTGTGGTGTACTGACAATATAGAGATAGCTTTAGAACTCGTGGGAGATTCGCCGGGTCTGATACTGTTTGTTGATGTTGTTAG
Source organism: Mizuhopecten yessoensis (assembly GCF_002113885.1). NCBI lineage: Eukaryota > Metazoa > Mollusca > Bivalvia > Pectinida > Pectinidae > Mizuhopecten > Mizuhopecten yessoensis. Next base: position 1,134,180 of record NW_018404479.1, read on the forward strand.
TATCGACCCTGGCTGGATGTTCAGTGCTGGACTACCTTCATGTTGTTTATTGGAAACTCTCCATCAGTTTTCTCTCCTTTTTTCTATCAGTTTTAATTTTTTTCATGAATGTCTGTACCATATATAACAATTACTATCATTTTCACCAAATCGAGGCTTGGACAGTTTCGTCAAATAATTGTTTTCTTTACGCTGTTGAAAAATGTAGTTTTAGTGTATTTTCAGGTGTTTTATGTCCTGCGTTATAAGGTGGTAGTGCTACTGAAACTGTTTTGGTGGCGAAGGATCGATTCAACAGGGGGCCGTTACGGCGATTGTAAACAAAGTCAAGAATCCTAGAAGAAACATAATTACTATTTCATGTATGTCTGTGTTGTGTAAAACGTTGTCAATTCAGATAAACTAAATGCAAAAGAAAATTACTAAGGCGTCAGCACACAAGGACAAATCGCCACGTTTTCGACACCAATTAACACACAAGAACAAAATACACACACAACATAAATACACAAGGTCAATATATACATTAACCACAGTTGAAACACTCAAGTACGAAAAACACAACAGCGTCAACAAAAAAGGTTAAAGATATACTAAAGTCCAAATACAGTAGGACAATATATATAACACAGCCCAAACAAACAAGGACAAAATATACCACGTCGTCAAAACACAACGACAAAATACACCCGATCTCAACATTCGAGGACAAATTATGCCACAGCGTCAACACACATAGACAAGCTATACCACGACATCAAAACACAACGACAAATTATACCACAGCGTCAACACACATAGACAAGCTATACCACGACATCAAAACACAACGACAAAATATACCACAGCGTCTACACACAAATACAAAATATACTACTGTGTCGACACACAAGGTGATAAAGGTCATGAAAAACAACTTGGGTCTACAAACAGCTTATCTTAATCACCCCAGATATGTTACACGTAATTGACACCAATAATTAAAGACAAAGGATACTTGAATATAAATGTCCTCGGTTGACCATCCATGAAACAGCACACACAATCACCATAGAAATGTACAATAATGTACTTGATATTTTATGTATACCACTGACTGCTAGATTTTCAGACTCCTGGTATTACAAAAGTAATTAAAACTGAAAACAGATAGTCATAACATGTGAATGTTATCACTATTATCCATATCACAGTATCACGGCACGGCAAAAGTTACAGGAAAAATTCTTACACATGAAAAACCAGGATCAAATATATTGTACAATGTACATTGTATATGTAAACGTATTTTGGAAGATATTAAAAAAACATAATTATAAGCGATTGTTTCGGGTAAATAGGCTGGATGTTCTGAATTGTTTATGCTCTCCATTGATTTATTCAAACAGGACCCCATCACCACACTAATAGCCTGTGTCATGTAATTAATTTTGTCACTTGAAGTATACATAGCTTGTTTCGACTGAATTAAACCGTGCTCCAACACGAGATTACTTACAATACCTAAACAATACATGCATGCCCCAAAGGGTCGCGTAGTAATTCTTCCCCGTCAATGAAACAGAAGGGGCAGTTAAATAGCTGATCATTAATAGAAAAACATGTTATTTTTACCATAAAAATTGTTTATATTGTATAGGTCATATATTTTACTCCATTATTCCTCGAAGTGTCGATTGACTGCATTACGTCTGGGACACATATTACATGCATATTGGATTACAAAACGGATGTTTAATACATAATGTGCAGGCGTCGAACCGATACAACACTAATTGGGTACCATTAGCGTTTACACTGTTTTACTTTCAGTTACCTACACCACAGTCTACAACCATTTAATGATCCATGACTTCTACAATAATCGTTATTATACGTTATTGGTCGAGCACGTTTAAATGACACCATTGTCTCTTTTTCGGAAATAATACTACTCCTTTTAAAGTGTTCGGAATGACAAGAAGCTCGTCCTTTGCTTTCATTTCTTACTGGTTATTTCCGAAACTTGTTCGGCTAGGATATATTTTAGGATAATGCCTGCAGTGCACTCGAAACATTTTATTAATCGACACTACTAAAATTGTATGGCGTTAAATAATGGTTATCATTCTGATATAAATGCAGGAATCTGAGAGAGAAAAAAATGAACACCACCGTAATGATATCGTGACGTCATATGATTAACTGTATAGATTTGAGATTTTCTATTGTCCCGTTCCAGAGCCTATTATTGAAATTAAAATCGATGAAATGTTAATGCTCTAGAGTACAGATGTTACAATAAAGGATATCAATTAGGTGATTTCACAATGTCGTCATCGAGAAGTTGATTAGCTTGATTAGACTCCGTAATATTTTTAAAAGAAATATCATATGATTGCGTAATTAATCGATTGTAATTAATCCAAGCACTGTTACGTTTGTCTTATTTTCGTGAGTTTCGTGATGGAATATTTCGTAAAATGACCATTTCCAACTCAATTTGATATCAGCCGATTCGAGGACCGACGCATGGTACAAATGTAACACGAGAACGCGCGAGCACTTGATGCGCACACTCGACATAGACGATTCCGTCGAAGGGCTTGTTTGTAATCTGTTAAGCTTGATCAACTTTCAGATTAGTTTAAACTCGAAAACTGTCTTTCTCATTCTCCTGTTGTTGATTACCAACCGGCTGGCTAATTTGTCAATTCATTCAAATCACTGAGGGCTAATTCCGAATTTGTATTGGTAATTAAATTTCAGAACCATTGTCATAGTTAAATCAGCAATTGCCAAGAGAGACCGTTTTTATTAATACTTGTGCTTGAGAGCAAAAATATGGTACAACAACAACATTTCGTGACACAAATTGTGATTTCCATGATTATCTACTTTAAGGGAACGGTGTGGTTTCAATCAGCATATCAACTTTAAAGCGTTTGTGTTGCTTTCCTCTCAATATTTGTTGGAACGGTAAGGTGTTGTGGTACAGTGTTTATCATACGGAATCTTTGCGTTGAGGCCACACTGTTATACTCTGTACTAATGGTGTTGTATGACTCTTAATATCTGTAATGAGGGCAGGATGTTGTTAAACTTTTGTGTCTCTGTGTTAAGGGTATGGTATTAACTCAGTATATTTGCCTTAGTGGGCGGTGTTTTGTAACTCTGTAAGTCTGTGCTGAAGACAAGATGATTTAGTCTCACGTCCACAATACCACTTTTCGTACACACACTAACTACAATGTAGCATTGTTAATACGTTGTGCGATACTTGAAATGTATATTGAAATATAGACACATCATCGTTTGATGATTAATAATCTTTTGATATGAAAATAGGAACACTTTCAGAATGCCTATTGTCTTTATTTTTCATTTGTGGTTTTATAATTTCTTAGTTATATAAGACTACGTACTTGCTTCCATTAATATATTACATGGCAATGTTTTTAATTTGGTTAATCGCATCCAAAGCTTTTAACGTAGAACATGTGCATGTTTGCTGACCAATACAACTAAGCTCTCGTGTTATCCTTTATATAATGAATTATCAGTGAACTGTCAAAAGCAACAGTGAATGACCTTGCCGCTTTCTGAGATGAACATTTAATGACATCTGTATTTATAAAGACGATTATGCTATAATTCTGTCGTGATGATAAAACGGTTAATGATCTGAGAAATGTCTTAGGGTTAATGCAAGGATGTGGCAGCAAAATGTTGAATACTATTCAACTCTGGCTTAAGTCTCAGTTAATGTATACTTTGTAAGGCTGATCAATCGGTGTATCAACCTCGATATTCGAGCAGTTCATTCCATGATACTCCCAGGTAAATTCGGCATATTATAACCTGTGTGCAACATGCGTGCGCCGATCATGAGCCTGCGTGCAGTCGTATACTTACTCATTGAATCAGTTGCTTAGTTTGGAAACCCTTTGGTGATCATCAGTCACACTTTCTTTTGTTTTAATGTCTACAATCTTATATATACGAGTCATGGACATGCAAAATACTGTACCGCAAAGACAGCATTTAGGTCAAAAGGTTATCCTTAGGAAATGTAAACACTCTTAGACAAAAAAGTAGCTGGTACTCATAACTTTAAGCATCGCAAACGTAGATTTTCATCAGTCTCCACGTGCATTGCTTTGATGTACTCTAAATCTACCACATGAACTCCGGGAAAGCTAATAAAATAACTCGTTTTGAAAGATAAAAAAAAAGTATTCCAAAAAGGACGTAATTTTATCGGTTTCTTGCTGGTGTTTTTTTTTTTATTCAAGATAAAGTCTGTGATTGTTGATGACATTTGAATGAAATGTGGTTTTTGTCTGACATTTTCTCTCTTTATTGCAGTTTCCGGTCGAACAGTGCGTCGCCAGACTATTCCAGAGTTCGTCCAAATAGGGCGAAGGGATATTACAGTTCACAGAGGGGAGACGGTCGTCCTCAAGTGTGCCATCAAAAACCTAGGGCCAAGAGAGGTGAGTGTAGGCACCGGAATAAACTAGTACATTTGTATGTAAAACAGGAATGCCAAGCGCAGAGTTGAGTACAGGGATAACCTAGTTAGTAAAACACAGAGGCCAACATACGTGAGTCCAGCCACAGTTGTAATCCAGTAAATTGTATGCAAAAACATTGAGGCAAATAAAAGCAAGTCAGAGCACAGGGAAAATTAGTTACTAGAATATACTGAGAACAACATTTATTTTGAATACATAAGTGTTTTCAATCAGATTCATCAATTTGGAAATATGTAATATCAAAGATTTTACTTAATACACAAACATTGTACATACCAAACGTGTCGCAACGTTTCAATACCGTCGTGTCAAGTTATGGCTGAGTGAGCGATTGGTATTTGTTACCTTTACACCGATGTGACAAAAATGTAGTTTCCATATGTCACTCAACACGGGACGTTTCGGCCTATCGAAAGAGGATGTATACACATTGTACCAAATACGTTGTAGATCACTGGTTGGGTGTAAATCAATCCCCCTCTTCTGTTTAGGTCAGTACTAGGTCATACAGATGACAAATGCAAATCAAAGAAGCAATTAAAATCAGAAAAGCTCAAAATTTGAACAGAGACGAAGGGGGGCACAAGCTAAGTCATCTGTATGTTCCACTAGGGAATTAAACGGGAGCAAGATTATTATACATTGCACAGTGTATAATATACATGTATAAGGTTACGGTCACTACAATTATACAAGCTTCAGGACGATAAGATTTAAATGTAAGCTCAGGAACTACGTACGCACATTACTGTATACAGGAACATGTTTCGTCCAGTGAAACTTTGACCATCGCCGGTAACAACAATATCTGCCAAATTTTAATTTCGCTCCTCATGCTAAATTACTACGTAAATTATGTTGTTTACTCATATTCGACGTAATGACATATTTGCCCTCATTACTCAGGGCAAAACAAAAGCAAAATAAAACTGGGCAAAAAATGTAATTGAAGCGAAATTTTCCCGATATATATTATATAACTTATATATACACGATAGAGAACACATACGCGATTTCCACGCATACGATATACAACATTTACTTATATGGTATTAACTGGGGGAAAAAACATACTCAATATTAACGCATGCACAGTTCATGATAAATTAACATAAGATACAATATAGGCATATGCGCAATATGTGTTTACCGTTTGCATTTAAGCTTGGTTACGTAATTACACGGACAACCAATGCGTGTATGTTTAACAAGTACGTGCGATTTTATAAACCAGACCAATTTTGCTGATGAGATTTGGCCATTGGACATTTTGTTTAGCTGCTTTATTTTTTTGTTTCAAGGCAAGTTCGGGGAACGTTTATGGTTTAACGTCTTTGTAGCAGCTCAAGGCAATTGAAGGGAACTTTGATCATACATATAAACGTGTTTGTTGTATTGACAATACATGTACATGTAAGAGAAAGTAACCACTAAAACAACATAATAACGTTTTTTTCTGAAATAAAAATGGTGTTTAAACGTGTGTGGGTGTAAACGAAGATTGTTTTTAGTGATCCTAAACAGACCCAGTACTAATTAAACCTGTGGATGGTGGCGAAGCAGTTTTCTACAAGTAACTTTAATGTTTTTTTGGTTTCAAATTGCGCCATTCCAACATTGGCCATGGGGTAAAACACCCTTGCCAGGCCTATATTTTACTGGCTCGATAGGATGTTGGTAGTTTATTCTATATTGGAAATTGTTTGTCTGTTTTAAGGTTATGTTCGTTTTATCGCCATAGAGCTTCATTCAAGACACTCGTTTTATAGTGAACCCTAAAATGATATTTGGTATTCCGGACATTACTATTTTAGGCAATGGGTGATTTATCCTTGGCCAGCGTGATAAGTAACTATGCACGATAAATATATATGTATACATAACAAGCCATTAACTAGTATATCTGCAGTTCTTCGGATAGTTTGTAAACTCGAGACAGGATCTGCATGCGTAAGGACAATAAGCCACGATGCTTCCAAGTTATAAAGTATAGGTTGGAGTTTGGAGCCAAAAGGCCAACACTTATACAAGGAAATTTCCGAGCAAGCCTATATTGGCTGTGCTTAGCACCATTAATAAATCATACCGGGACAGAAATAACCTGATAAAGAGGAGTCTATGGACAAGTACATGTACTGGTTTCTCGGTATACACATATCAACCCTCTGTCAAAATTATCTTCCTCATTTATATTCAACACACACTCACGTTGACCAGGTCAGTAGCATTTACTTTAATATATTACTCAGGTCTTATATATCTCCGATTTATTTTTAGACCATTTGAAACGTAATGCAAGGATAAGCGTATTTTGATTCTTCGACAACCACCGCCATGTGAATCTATGTCACATCTAAATGATCTCACGTCCTCAAAGTTAATCTAGGGTAGTGAAAACGAAACAAACAAAACACACGAATGACAGACATGCCGCGTGCAGGGCAATTACGGCGCGTGCAAGGCAGATATGCATCGGTCTGATATACGGCCTAGTAGTATTGCATTGCAATGCAGAACGGTTCATATCACAAACAAGTTTATGAAAGATGTGATTTCTGCAATATTCGATGAGGCTTTATATGCAATCGTTATACACGAGGAAACGTTGAAATAGAAATACCGGAAAATGTGCTTGTACAGTTTTCATACAATTCTCAATTTAAATCTATTACAAAACTATCTTATTGCTAATGGTTGTACGACACAGTATTCCGTAGTGTGTTTGATATCATGCATACACTCCGGTTCTGTTTGAATTTGTTGATGCATGCTATAAATCCGAGGTTAACTACGGTCTGTTTTGTTTTTCAAAAGTATGTCACAACCATTAAGGAATATGATTGTTTGAGAAGATTGCATTATTATCGTCATATAATCTTACACCCAGAGCATCATTTATTACTGAGACATGCAATTCTAACATGCGAATTTGACAATGTAGTGAGACTTATGGGAATGATGTCTGCTACCGTAGAAAGACGTTAGCAAGTACACTTTTAAATTGTGTGCTTCGCTGTAAATATGTTTACGTAATTAATCGAGAAAAAAACTGTGTTTTCATGTTATTTATATTCCTGATGGAAGACGATAATGTAAAGATATATAACAATGCTTATACAGGTTCTTACAGTACACGTAAGTAAATGATGCCTACAACACTATTGCATTAATGTGTGCTAATGTATGCTTTATGTATAATATATAAAAACAGACATTTTTCATGTAAAATGTATCTTTATGGTATTTTGTGGATACAACTCTAAGTATACACACATTGTAAGCTATATTGTACCATTAGTTGTAGTAATTCAGCCGGGTAAATGCCCTTATTACAGTCAATGTCAGCTTATGACCTACAGGCGGGTAATGGACACGGTATGTGCGTGCGCGTGATACGGTACATTGTATGGTAGTGTATCTGTGCCATAAATATGAGACAGAACAAACGGTTTATTACTGTTATCTTACTATGCAGTGGCTTTGTCTGACATGTCCCTTTTCTAATCCGATTTTATTTATAAACCGTCCATTTGGTTCCAACAACGACAATGTGTAACAAGTAAAAAAATCTACAAACAAGAACTCTTTGCTTACCGTATACAACATTTGATCCCGAGGGTGGCAGGTTTAGACAGATTGCAAAGTTACTCTAAATGAAATCAACAACCGTTGTCTGACGTGTGTTCCTTTAATACACCACATCTTAATGAAAGAAGAATAGATGAAAAGTGTAGCTTGTTGTATAGATGTACATGTACGTATCCTTACACCTTACACCGCCAGTCATAAAATTATTTGTAAATACATGTAAACAATTCAAAAGATGTTATTCTAAATTAATTTCAACAAATAGAAAAAATAAATGACAGTTAGACATTTAAGATGTAAAACATAATGGACATAAAAACGTAAAACATGAGTCAATATTTAAGATTATATAACACAGATTATAGAATTATATAAAAAATATACTGGCGACACTGGAGACCAAAACTGAAAGAAACTGTGATACGCAACGGAATTGTACTTTGAAATAAGTACTTTTATGCCAGTCTTCGAATGTAACCGAATTATTATTATTATTATTAAAAAGAAATGGCAAACCAAACGACGAAAGATAAACTTCGATTTGTTTTTGAAGTATGATATGAAGATTGGTTGACACGTTTATACTCCATGGTTCTCACATCATCATCACTTCTCAGACAATGCATGCCAAGGGAGACTACACACACAAAATAGATATGCTCGCTTTGCCACTACAAAACGGCTACACACAACGGAAGCCTAGAATATTATGTAAACAGTATCAATCAAACGTCAGCGAGAAAATTGTTTACATTGTACTTACCAAAGATGACATCATTCGTTATGTAAAATTGGGTAAAATAAACCCAACAAATTATAGAAATGATGTAGGAACATTAACAAACAAACTAAACATCCATAAAGAAAAGTCATTACCGGACTCCCCAATATACACAGTTATCGACATATAGAAATGTGTCATTAGACACGGGACATGGAACAATAACAACTCGATATCTGATATGGTCCGAGTCGTAATACGATTCACAGACATAGGCACAAAGTTCCCAAGAAGGCGTAATGTTCTTCCTACCCATCACCAGTCAGATAAGGAGCGACAAAACGAGAAGTCCTCGATAGCAGATCGCTCGGTATCAGGGGACCTAGAGTTGTGTGTGTAGATAGGGGACTCTGTGTTAACGACCAGAGAAACCCTAACGATAATGTGACCAATACAATGGAATACAATTATTACATCTGACAGAAATTGATTTATCCGTGTTTACTGGATCTAACTTGATGCAAACCTCGTAAACGTTAGACGTGGTAGCGATGAGAAAGCTTCTGCATGTACATTTGTAAACGCGATACTTGATGTACAAGTGCTATCTAACGCATTGTCACATCGAATTTGGTGTGTCGTTTTGTGATCAAATCGTGTTTAGAGATGAGTAGGAAACATTTATGAGATAGCGCGGTTTTTACTATTTGAATTGTAATGCAAAGCAAATGTGTGGTCAGAGATGTTTGCAAACAGATTTAGATTGTACAAATTTTCGTTAAAGTTGTTCTGTTAATATTATGTTTCAGATATTTTTTATAACGAAAATCGATTGTCTGTGGTTGCACTATTGAGAAATTGAAAAGTGTTTTGTTGTTTTGCTGATCTTGATAATCAGGCATAGAGTTTTGTTTCCTTGGAGTATAGATATTTAGGAAGGGGTGTGTTTGTATTCCATGAGACCGGATTCAAATATACCAGTATTGGAGTTTAGGAGTTGCAGTTTATGTCATTGCTGAGATAAAAACATATAACAGAACGATTTCAGCAATACATGGTCTGGTTGATCAATATATACCACTCAGTATCGCTACATTGCATTGCTGTATATGTATCTGTTTAACCTCCTAGGGACATTTTTTCCTTTTACCGAAATACCATTATTCAAATAAAGGTGCCGGTGGATACAGATAGATCTGGTGTAGCATAATATAGCGTATATTTGGTAGTGCCGGGTTATTGGTCTCTGAAGTATTTCACGCTTTCCGTCAAATTTCATTATTCAAATACCGTTGGCAGTGTTTTTGAAGATCACTTAACGGTATATTTTCAGATTAGGAGATGCGTGTATGAAGCAACTAGACAGTTTTTGTAGTCAAATTGCAGTTGAATAGCATATTTTCCGGAGACACTATAGCGAATACATTCCACGTGAAGTTTGCCATTATTTTGATAGGTATGTACTTTTGAAACCTGAATAGCGAGTATTTAATGGAGCCGAATTTCCACATGGGTAATTCAAATATTCGTGTGAATATACAAATCTGTAGCAAAATGTAAAATGAATCGTACTTTACTGATCTATTGCTTAGAAGAAGCATTTGTTACAGATACAATCAACTTTTGACTATAGAGTTATAAAGTATAAGTCGGCGTGTTTCACGCTTTCCGTCACATTTCATTAGTCAAATACCGTTAGCAGTGTTTTTGAAGATCACTTAACGGTATATTTTCAGATTAGGAGATGCGTGTACGAAACATGTAGACAGTTTTTGCAGTTAAGTTGCAGTTGAATAGCATATTTTACGGAGACACTATAGCGAATACATTCCACGTGAAGTTTGCAATTATTTTGCGACAGTCCGTGTCCCGAGCCACTACCTACGTGTTAAGTATTGTAAGGTACTTCTCGTCGACGCAGTCACGCCTACTTACAGGTCGTCACTGTTGTCTGTGGCCTATAACTAACAACGTTTAGTTTTCATCGTTAAGAAAAGTGTTTAATGTGCCTGTTAATTCTCATTTCTGCTTTTAATTATGGCATATGGCCATGAAAATGCCAGCTAATAATAGTGTGTTTCGTTTAATATATCTATAATGTCATAAAAACATCATTGATGATATGAAGTTCATATTAACATAAACAATTTGTTTGCTAATAATGTATGTCATGCAATTGCGAGCGATCTCACTGATCATGTATAGAACTACAATGTATATTAAAATAACTCCGTTTTCACTGAAGATCTATGCAATGAAATATTTTGAAATGAAATCAAAAATTCGACAAACAAGAAGCGCTTGGTATACATGTTACGTGTAACAGAAAATGGTCACTTTAACTTTTGTAAGATATAAGTATGAGGGAAAATCGTCAATTTATGTCCTTAGTATGTATAGGGAATATCGTCTTGATCGTTATGCTTGGGTAATTTATCTGTTAATATAAATAGTCAATCTTAAACTTACTCTATTTATGAAAGATATATCTACATGTAGATGATATACAACATCATTCAAAGTAAATACACATCTTAAACAGCAATCTAGAATCTCTTCATGGAGGTCTGCCTGAAAGCCTTTTTTAATGTATTTACAGTTCAAATCTATTTCATGGCGTTTTGCGGAATCGTCGCCAGTAAGACTACCGTGCCAACCTCAGCTAGACATCTACAACCAAACCAGCCTTGCATATGTTTGAACCGACCTTTTTTACGCGTTATGAGTCGTTTTGTTGAAATGATTTATTGATATACTCATGCTTTCCTGCTGAAAATAGCCGCTTTCGCAGCAGTGAACGAAGACGTAAATGATCTTCACTTGCTAATAGTAATAACGAGCAACTACAGATGAACTCCAAGCTACTGTAAGTCCTGCCTGCGTGTTGCGTAACGAAGGCACTAGGCAAACATTCAACAGTGGTTAAAATACCGAAGAGATACCTAGTGTATCACTAGTGTTGAAATCAGTTACTGGAACTGGGAATTATATCTGTAATTCCCTAATTGACAAGTGTTGATAACTTAAGGTAAACTCCTTTTCCTAAAACACTTTATACAAACGATCATACAAGGTATTTGATCATATATTAAAATGCTATAATTTTAAAAATGGAAATCTCTGCAAAAGTATCATTAGTATTTGNGGGTTTTTTTTTTTTTTTTTTTTTTTTGTGTTTCAAGAATAAGAATGATGAAATGATGTTTGTGCTTACAATCAAAGCATAAGGGTCACCTTGAGCGTTGAATTTGTAAATATTTACCGATGTGGGAGATAGCTTAATATTAGTTATAAACATCATCCCGTTATCACATCATTAATCACACGGTTAGCCGAAATATAATTGATATAGCATACTCTATTCTAAATTTATATATAAAACTCTCATCTCCTCAGCAAAATTGCAGATTAATTATACAAATGAACATCACCGGCAAAATATTTACATTGCGTCATAACTTTTCTGTGTCTTACCTCTGTGTTAACGTATGGACGCCATACTTCCATCAGTACAGTTTTGGCAAAGTGTGCTGTCGATTTGTGCTATTCCATTAAATAATGCGTTAACAGAATCATTCGAGAATGCCATTTTGAAGTAACCGACACATTTTTCATTTTCGTAACACTATTACATTATACGTATTAGCTTAACGATATTCTCAGTACTGCAACAAAGAGCGAGTTCATGAAATCTTTAAAGCCATTACTTTGTTTACTGGGGTCATTCGGTGCTCAAAACAATCTATTCATTATGAAAGATCGCGGGAGGTTTAATTTGGTCTTTTGTGATGCGATTCTTAACTCCATTTGAAAGATGAAACAATGAAGAGAAGTGTTTTATAAATTCTATAAACCACAATTAGTTGGGGACATTTTATTGATCCGCTGGTCTATTTAATGGATATGAAAAAACAATTTTGTCTTCGACAGTATTGATGGAAGGAAATATCCTTGCTATTTGGCTTAGCACAACATATATACTTTACTAACAGTATGTGTTCGAGTAGTTGTTGCTTTCTCCGGTATCATACTTATCTAGATTCTATTAAATTCACATATATTAACTTAGGTAATTTTCTGGTTTAGAACGGAAAGCTTAAGACTCATTCAACTTCAGCAGTTGATGAATGGTTATTTTGTTTTCTGGATGAAGTCCAGGAACTAAAACTTCTTTACTGGTCTTCCCATTAATCACCGTTATATTTGTTATCGGGGGCTGACCTTTCACTTAAGATCCTGTCACATTCTGCCTTATGAATGGAAATTGTTTGACCAGGATTGACGTATTTATGTCTTATCTTCTTAAAACGGTCATCTAGCAGGTTACGACCAAAGTGACTCACTAAGGCATAGGTGTCAGACTAACATAGCACCTTGTCAGAGCCCATCACGACCTATGTAAATTTGTTATTTATCTCCATAAGGTCGGATAGTTGGAGTTTTATTTCTGAACATTTGAAAATAATTAAAATTAATGAAATACAAACAAAGAGGTTCTTATTTTAATTGACCTTTACGTTAATTTGTGAATTGAAATCCCGGTGGTCATGTTTCATGTAAAATATATTTATATTTGTTCTTTATGTTGTTGGTTAGACAGTTAAACCATTTCTCTTCCTGTCATCGGAGGTGATGGACATAGCTTACTGTATTTACTCAAATGACCTCATGTAAAGGGATGTTAACAGGTACATCTTCTACATCTTAGAACCTACCGTAAATTCATGTATCAGTGTTAGTGAGGATTGTGATGATTATATACAACATGTAATGATGCTTTTAACAACATTCCCATTACAAAGTACATGTTCAACAAACTTCACCATTAAATCAGATGCACATTATAATATCCTGCTTTAGAAACGATACATTCTATAATTGTATATATGAGTTTTAAAAAAAGAAAAGTAGGTATTGATTCTATTATTTACCACAATATAGATAACCATTTAGTCGGTAGACATATATATAGGCCAACATGAACTAATTTTGTTAGAAGATACGAAACTTTTCCCATATATTTACAATTGAATTTATGATCTGTTTCGTTTTGTTTTGGAATTGTGTATGTCCTGTTCCGCCACACCAGCACCCATTCGTAAATGTCCTGACCCCATTCCTCTTTGTGTTACCATTTTATTAATTTGGATATTGACGTTGATATGATATATGAAAATGTATATGGATGTTTGTATGTATTTCAGGTTGTATGGCGGAAAGTGTCAGAAGCTTTTCCCCTGTCCATAGGAACCCACATGTATGCTCCAGTTGATGAAATGTCCATAGACTTCAGACGCTCAGGCAAATATAAAACTCGCTGGGATCTTATCATTAAAAGAACTGAACCAAGACATTCAGGGAAATACGAGTGTCAGATTGTTACAAAAGGATTAAAAATATATCATATAAACCTTACAGTTTTACGTAAGTATACTTTAACGTTTTTCTACATTTTACTCTGGTAGTAATCGATGTGTGATGTATACTTGCATTCGTTTCTTTATATGGAAAATATATCTTCCTGTTAAACATCAAAGCTGCAAATACGCCATAACTAAGTATTCATTTGTCATTCAAAGTGTTTAAGACTTCAAGAATACAGAATTCAATACCAGTGTTTCATTAAATATTTATTGGGAAAGATGGTTTTATCAAAATAACCTAATAATATCTACATGTAACACTTATTCAGCACTCAGAGATGATCTGTACATACTATGTATACATTTAATCTGTCATATTAAAAATAAATGACTAGTTTGATATAGTTTTAAGCATAAAGGTCATATTCAACCAATCAGCGGACAGGATGTCAAGGAATTTAAGATTGGCAGTGTAAATTATTAAGTGCGTATAATCGGCGGATTGACTCAAATATTTACAGTAATCCCTCTAAGGGATATTTTTACTATAAAACTGTTGCCAACCTTCTTAAATATCCTTTATATTTCTACAGGAAAGTGCATCAAAGTAATAATATAAGTCGCTATGTTAAGCACATGTGCTACATATAAATCCTTATAGAATATAAGCGTTATATATGCATAAACGATGGTTTTGATGTAATTGAATTATATGCAGTTTACTGTTACAATTAGCAGTTATGTCTTTATATTAATTATTTCAATACCCTAGCAATAAAAAGGGATATATTACTTCTTAAACTCGATGATATCAAGTCTGTGTATTTAATGCTAGTATCTAAAAACGATACTACACATGATCGTTTGTTTTTTGTTGCTGTCTGATGTTTCTTTTTTATAACTATATATAATCTTTACAAAACCACAAAATGGGCGCAATTTTTATGTTGTTTTTTACTTCTGTTTCAGCCACTCCGAAGCCTCAACGTAAAGGTAATTCATACTTTTCCTATTTTGATAAACCTTACATTGCTGATACATGTACTACATTGCGTGAATAGACGAACAGATCATAATATTTAATATCAAGATGCTATATAAAACTAAAGCAGAATACCCCTCTTCCTTTACACCGTGTCGCAGGGTTGTTTGAATATGTACCACCAAAATCTGCAATTTACTATAGAATATGAATATGGATACGTTTGTGTCTGGGTTGTCGGTACGATAGTTCATGTTCAAATTAAATTTATGTCAAAAATATTATACCTAGACACGAACTTTTCCTTTGCAGAAGTACAAATACTCTGATTGAATTGTTTCTGGAAAAAATTCAGTCGTGTATATGCAAATGTACAAAGATGGTTCAATATAAACATTTGAGGGTATATATCAGGTTCATATATATGAATAAATGTATGGCTCACGCATATTCTGTATAAATATTTATATATTATACTGCTAAAATATTACTGGTGCTAACTCCTTATTAGTGCACACCTTTGCTAACTGCCATAGGTCTATGAGTAACCCAGATCTGTTGAGTGCATTTCCGCCTGATTAACCCTATTCCTAGTCTAGTCTGTAGTGTGCTGTTCTCCTGTACTTACTAAACACTAATCGGGAGTGTATTTACTATCAAACCCGTCAATGACGTCATTTATATAGTTATGTCTACTTGTACTAATTTGCCTAACCTTCTTAAACGCGACGTCAGCTATTTAACTTTTATTTACGAAATTATATACTATTTGTCACAACACTTGCTCGGGGAATACAACTTTGTAATGATAAGGTCAATTCGAATTCAGTCGGGGACTATAGACATGTATCATGCCCTTGATACAAATTAAGAAGATCCAGACGATATATATATACTATTATAGCTTGACATATCATAAATGTATTGAATGAGTGACTGACGATTCAATTGTTCATTATATAATTGAAAACAAAATTTCAATATTTTTGTCTTTTACATTTTGAACTTGTTCTAAGAAGAAAGCATCATTAATAAATAATGTGTCAGTAACGTTTGGATAGAAACTACAAATCCTATTTAGGCTTAGGATGGAGTGTTACAGACCTAGATTGATGTATTGCAATACCAACCATTAAGGACAGACACTAAGTTTATATGGTTTCAAGCGCGAAAAAATCTATAGTTTCTCATAAAATATCAGAACGTGGTGCGTTTCTAAGATAAAAGCTTTCAAGATGCCGGTCATAAGTTTTCATTAGGTGTTCGCTCTGACGTTTCCATGTGCATGTGGCCGAGACACAGAGATTATGTAACGTCTAAACGAATGTGTATTCAAAGTACGCGACCTTGGCACAACGACAATACATATAAAACATGGTAGATAAAGCAATATGACCTTTTGTGTTATCGCGGGCACAACATCCTTTGTTGTCAGCTGGATGTGTGAACTACCAGACTTTCGCTTTCTTCCTATCAATGTGTTGTGTAATTATCGAGATAAAGCCTGCCAATTCATAGCCTCTGTTTCAATTACACACTGATAACCAAAACATTTGCAATAAACCGCACTGATATGGGAGTTTACGACAATGCTTTGCTGCAGCAACCTGCAATAATCATGAATGTGGGATACACTGGACAGGGCAAAGACAGTATACTTATCATCCGCTCCAGAGAAAGATATAGTTGCAGGAGCATTTTATCGACGTGAAAAATAAATAAATTCTTGACCGTTAAGGACATAGAGAGCTTCACATTTACAGCTAAATATATTTATCTTCAGGTTTAAACAGAAATTTAATTATGAGATCAGGACAAACTATATATTCGGTCAAATATAATACAAATGTTATTATAAATCAAGCAATCTTTCGAACAAACACATTAGTAAAACGGTGCATTATTATCCCTAACAAGATTTATATACATATGTATACGTTCTCATACACCTGTACCCATCCCAACTAGTACAAGTTCTGTTGTATTGGTACAATTACATTTTTAAAACAGCTACAGATAGCTTAATGCATTTGTTCGGAATACACACAGCAACCATGCTTCAAACCTTTTAATTAAGTCGTAGAGTTGCTTCACAGTCATGCCACTTACATAGACTTTAATAGTGGGCTTCACATGCTGTTGCGAGTTTGATTTTCAGTGCTTCTAGAATGCCCGTTAACCCAAAACTAACCAATACTAACCTTTTTGAATGGAGTTGAATGGTTTGGTGCCATTAAAACTTCAAACTCCAGTCAACAGATGAATACATTTGATTCATACATATTTCTTTGCCACTGATTCATACAAATGTTTGTTTCTCAAAAAGAAACCCGTTTGCTTGTTTTATCATAGAATTCTCTCTCAGCGTGTATTTGTCATATTTTGCATTTTGTCTTATCGTAAAACTGTTGCTGTACAAATCACACTTCCGCAGAACATTACCGGTCGACGGAGGAATGCGTTCATGTATCTACGTCACTTTGTGCATGAATCTATCAATCACCGTTATCTTTTTTAAACCTTTGTCCTTTCGGTCAATAAATCTGTAGTTGCGCAACACTTTTTTCCGTACATAGGACAAGTCCTAATGTGCTATACAGAAGCACCATTAATGAGTT
The DNA here is from genome assembly GCF_002113885.1 of Mizuhopecten yessoensis. NCBI lineage: Eukaryota > Metazoa > Mollusca > Bivalvia > Pectinida > Pectinidae > Mizuhopecten > Mizuhopecten yessoensis. The sequence goes on from NW_018404479.1 coordinate 1,151,969, forward strand.
GATGTTACATTTCCCATTAGTCCCCATATGCACAAACATTTGTACATATATCATGATTTTAACGTCCTTGTTTTAGATACATCAAACCAAACTGCATGACATATTTTATTAACAAATATAGATAAAAATGTTTAAAAAATTAAAAACAAATTTCTGTATTGATTTTTACATATAAGAACAAAAAATACATGTATGTATAGATTTGACAAAAGAGCAGTAAGTCTCGACAGAATACGTAAAATGTAACAATCATCATGACTCTATTGTTTTAAAAGATGTTTAAATGTATTAGTTATAGCTAAGCATCTAAAGAGATTTTATCTTAAAGTGAAAGTTAAAAAATAGTATGCAATTCACAAATATAATCCGAATGACTTGACCAATATATTTCAACGCTTTATTGTGTCCATGATTAATATCACAGTTTATATATGATATAGTATACATCATATACGATATATAATGTAGTACAATATTTATGCGCCATCTAAATTTATAAACATTGGTATAACTCTTATTCTCTGTACGCATAATAGTTACAATAGTATTTATGTTGATATATTTATCAATAACACAAAACACTGAATATTAAATTTCGCTAGTACTTTCTCCCATCTTGGGGCTCTTCAAGCGATTACATTAATTATTTTACATTGATCCATATATACATCATAATGCATTGCTAACTTGTTCTAAACGTATTATACTTATACAAACTATTTGATGTCATATATAATATATGGTATAGTATTATATGTTGGCGCTGCCCTATACATCTATATATACATTTATATATATCACACCAAGCACCTTTTAATTCGTTAATGCGTCTCTTGCTACTTACTCTTTATAATTATGAATATTCTTATTTAATTTTTTATCTTTATGGTGTGTGCTAACGTAAAAGCATTGTTATATATTGTCATTGTCTTTTCCGTATGTACTTACTAGGGTGTAACCATTTTCTTAAATACATTTGTTTTTAAACAACGTGTATTATTAAACACAACAAAAACTATTAGAAGAACAAAGTATATCTTTACAAACCTCCTGTTGATAATTCGAGTCATGAATCCGGTTAAACTGTAAGCAATGGCCAAGTCAAATGATATATTGTACTGGTTACAAATGTAAGGGAGCATGATAGCAAAATCAAAGTAGCATGCCTTCATGACATTTAACTAAATATGCATGCAATCGTAACAATGAATGGAATGTTTCATATGTTTATATTGAATGTTTTTGCGTCATTTTTAAATAAATTATTTTAAAGTATCATTCTTAATTTTGAGCTTTTTCCTTCTGCTTGCTGCATTGCACGGTGCTGGGTGGCGCTATTCTAGAATTGTGTTTTGCTGTTATGGTTGCTTGTCATCTTGTGCACTGTGGACAATGTATAACTGTTGACTGGAGATGCCACTAATTTTTTAACCCAATTTGGGAGAACATTATTTTTGAAATAAAGCTACTGCTTTCAGGGCAAGAAAAATATCCCTCCAAGTCTGTCGAGGAGGAAGCGAAGGGAGGTAAGCTCAATCCGAAAAAACAGACTATGTTTAGTCAAGTTATTTGCACATGCTAAATAAACCCATAAACCGTCAAACAAATATTTCATTGATACTAATTACGTTAATGAAATCCAATCTAATGTACAACAAAGTTCACTAGCAACAAGTACATCCCATCAATACTTAGCATGTTACCAGTCACACTCCAGTGAAGTGACCATACCTAGTCGTCGCATCTACCTAAACGCCGTACGTCATACTATATACAATTTACAGTATTAGGTTAAATAATGTTTTACACTAACAGTGTTATTGATATGCGGGTAGCAACAACTACACATTATTTACCCTTGCAGACATGAAAGTATAACTTGATTCCTCCTTACAATCAGACAAAACGCTTGCCTGATTTAACTCTACAATTCAATGTTAACACGTTTGTCTGATTCAACCATTAAATCAAATGTCAACACGCTTGTCTGATTCAATTCGACAATCAAGTGTTATCATGCTTGTTTGATTCAACTTTACAATCAATCAAATGTTAACAGGCTTGTCCGAATCAACTTTAAACTCAACTGTTAACAGGCTTGTCTGATTCTTCTTTACAATCAAGTTCATCAGAGAATCCGGTCGCTCAAAGGAGATAACAGTATACGTAGCGCTGCTGTCAATAACAGCATGGCTCACTGTCATGGAAAATCATTATCAATAACATGCTGTTTTTGAGATTGTCATTTGTCGATGCTTTTGCAATTCGATTTTTTTCCATTTCTAAAATTGCAACAATCAAAATTGGCAACTGATTTATCAGATGTATCAATCATTTTTTGTGTCAATATCAAAAACATTTCTTCACTTTCCTTTCAGCAGCTATACAGATAAATGGTACAGTGTTTATCAATATGTACCAGAAGCTAAATTTGACGTGTAATGCGACAGGGGTGACAAGAGCGCCCGCGGCAGTCGACTGGTTCCATGACGGTCATATAATCAACTCAAGCGATAAAAAATACGCCAACCGGCTGATGATACTAAACAAAGTCCCCGAGATACCAGGGAGATCACTCATCAGTACACTCATCGTAGAAAGATGCACGGATGCCGACAAGGGCAATTACGTGTGTCGCAGCTCAGATCTGGATACCACCAGTATAACAGTTCATATTTTAAGCGGTAAATATCTAATAAATAAACTTTCATGATGTAAAAATATAAAACGTATCAAATGACTTTTTTGTTTTCGTTTATAAAAAGTAATATCATCACGTTTCCTCTACGTTTCCAACACGATTTATCTAGTTGTATATATATATATTGTTGTGGTTTTATTTATCATGTTTCTGCATTTGTACATTGTGATAATTTGTTGATGTGCCTTTGGTGGCCACCTTGTGTCCGTTTGCTATATTTATTTGCGGAATTCACGCTTACTGTTTTGTCGTGTATTTATCTATAGTATGATGGAACAAGCAGACGATCAACGCTGAAAATAAGATTGCATAATCCTATCCCTGATAATGATCGACATATTTTGTATTTCAATTTACATAAAAGTGGGTGTATTGATATGTGTATCAAAGATGCACAAACAATGTACAATCAAACGTGTCGTTAAGTTTCAAGACCGACTGGTCACTTTGCCAAACTGTCTGAGTGAGCGATTTGTGTTGTTTACCTGTTGTAAATGTGACGAAATTGTAAACTTTCTTTGTCTTTCAACAACTGGACCGTATATTGATAGAAAGCGAATAAAAACTGATCGAATAGGTAACTGATTGGATGTAGATCTTATAGCCCCCGTTCACGTTTAGGTCGGTAAGAGGTAATAAAGATTATTTAGCTGTACCGAGGTTCTTAGAAATGACCCTAGCCCAACATTTATAAAGAATTTGATGAAACGTTTGCCCAAAGTAAGAGATGACTCACGCATTACATATCAGCAATACAAGTTCCTCTACCTAACATCAGAAAACATCCCCATTATTTTGGCACCATTGGCAGAAACAACGCAACACCATGTCAAGAGCTCCAAACATCTGACTTCAAGAATGTCATTATTGAAGAAGAGGACATTTTCAACCCCCAAGACGTGGTTTCAATGTTCATCAACACACCTGTAAAAATAGTCATTAATATCACCAGAGAGAGATCAGCAGCACTCCAGAAGAGAACAAACCTTTCAAAAACAGCACCAGTGAACTTCTTACATTTGCTATGAACAATACATCACCTGCACAAAGTCGTCAACTCGAATTCTATCAACATTATTCGTGAAGAAGACAGGACGGATCGATTATATTCTTGCACTTGAAAATCACTTCAACTCAAGACCTGAACAGGAAAAAAGGGATGGACACCTACTATTGACCTAAACCAAAGAGCGACAAATTATGTTTGCAATTTCGTCATATTGTTTTACAGAAAACAACACATATTGCACACTCAGTCATAGCTTGGCTAAGGAACCAGTCGGTATCGAAACATTGTGACATGTTTGATACGCACGCCGTTTTGTAGAAAATAATCTGGTGCATGTTTATATGATAAGTGCGTAACGGATGAGAGGGACACATAATTTTACATTAGTAAAATACAGCCACCAATACTGCATACAACAAATCTATGGTAGTTTATACAGTTATGTTAGTCATGCTTATGTTATCAAGTGTGCCAAATAATAAATCATTATTTAGCTGGTATAATGTTTTAATAACCAAACGCGTTCTGCTAATCTTCAGTTTCCTAGTAATAGTAAATATTCTCAAAGTTGATACGATGAAGATTGCACACAGTTTACACGAGTTATATGATTGTTTCGAATTCATAGTTCATGTTACAAAAAAACGTAATTTATTATACATTGGTTCTATTCATGTATGCATATCTTATGAAATAATTATCTTTTTTATTCCATTTCCTTTTTGCTGAAGCAGTGGTAAAGGATGTAGAAAAGCGTAATGATAATAAGGGTAAGAAATTCGACGGATACAGCCCAAAGAACGGTAGGCAATCACTGAACGGTTACCACGGTAACATAACTGTTTTCCTTAACCTTGGTATTGTAAAATCTGTGGGTCATGCAACAACAACAACAACAACAACATAACGTTGATTTTAAATTTAAGATACATTTTAAAATGAATTATAAGAATAACCTATTAAATACTGACTAGCATTACTTTAGATTTGTGGACTCAAAGCGGAAATTTAAAAAAAAATGAAATGCGAAACAGGTGCGTTGAAATATAAATAAACACATCACTATTTTGTGTTTATATTAACAACTGATACCTATTCGACCCATACCGATTATGGCTTTACCTAAAACGAATTTGTTTTGATTTGAAATATTAGTGGTAACCTTCTTGTGATTTCTACCAATGCCTTGTTGATCAAAGACTTTTAGCTTATCGAGTTTGTACCGTTTTGTGGTATATGTAAATTTTGAAATTGTCTGTATCATGTCTTTTGGTGGTAATTTAAATCCCCATACATGCAACCTTTGTTTTGATTTCCATTATTTTGAACCTTGTCTAGATGAAGGTTTTGCCGTTAAGTTGCCGTTAATACTATTTGACTTTGAACAAGTCACTTTCTATTCTTAACTTTTATCCCTAATTTCTATCACTTTATGTTGTACTTATGTTGTCACCATCATTCATGATGGGTTTCTTCATATTTGCTTACATCTCTTTCTTATTTTATTACATACAATTTAGCAATAAAAGCAGTTCTGAATTATAGTTAAGGTAACGTTTCAGTGTCGTTATTAGAACGATAGACATTAAATTGCGAAACATTTTGTAGATATGCTTATAACAATCTTCAGCGATTTAGGCATAACCTTTAACAAATCTTATAAATAATAAAAAGCGAAAGTTTGAAATGATACGATATATATGCGTACGTAAATCTTACCATGGCGCAGTTTTAATTGTTCAACTTGATTTTATTTTTTTTAGTCTAAAACATTCTAACAAATTACTTCTTTTCTTCATTTTCAGATACGGGATCTCCGGAATTGCAGCAAAATAGAGTGAAAGGGAATAACAGCACGCGCCAATTACATTCTACTTCCGTTTTCTTAGTGACAGTATTGATAGGCCTTATATCGGCCATAAGGTGACAAGTAAGATAGGCTGATAGTATCCCCATACGTTATGGATTTCACGCGGGAACTAACCTTGGATTGTTGGGACAAATTATGATAAAACTGTGCCTTAACTACATCAATTCCACGAATCTGCCTGTTTCTTATGATGTGAGTAACAATGAGGTGTTGGTGTGACTTCACCACTGAACAGGCGTACTAAAGACGGAACATTAATTGGAACGAATTGGGGACCGGAAGTTGTGTAATTGTTGCTAGGAACAAAGCCAGTGATACAACTATACTATGTAGTTAGAACTGTACTATACACTTCACCTCCTAAAACCTGCTAGGTCATAGATAGTCGTCATACATGACCATGTATATAGTTGCATAGAAATATCATATATCTGTGGAAATAGTCAGGTATATGATATACAGCTGTGGAGACCACACGTTATGTGTGGTAGAGATGTACATTTGTATATAGTTATATTTATTTACATTATATATAAAAATATATTGTGTATATACGAAATGAAATCCACAACACAACATGTGTACGTACCAATCAAAATGTCTACGGAACACAGAAACAGTGAACGAGAGAATACTGCCAGATACGTGTTACAGTGAAGACGATTCCAAAAGATTATGAAGTACAATGATAATAAAGAATATAGTTTAACTCTTTGTTTTGATAAAGAGTATTTTCAGAAGTACCATTCATAAGACATTTCTGGAACGGGCAAACAGCTTCCGTGTTATAATGGAAACAAAACAAAATCAATATTTACACATTTTGAGTTAGGAATTAGTCAAATACCCATCTGGATCATTACCAAGGCTACAGCAGAACTGGACGTCTATCGGTGAGTGACGTGAACTGTATACAAATTGATTACGATGAATGTGTGATTTAAGAAATAGATCTAGAATCACTCCTACCAAGTCTAAGCCACTTACCTGTACCGATCTATATTTCGTCGTTAGAGCGGAAGTGATATCATCACTACGAAGAGAATATATTATAATCGTATACGTACACTGATGTTTTCGTACTTTTACAATGAAAATGCACTGACTTTCATTTAAATAGCATTAACTGATGCGCGTGCAAAATACGTAACTTTGTTACGACCCCACCATTGCATTCCATTCCAAATCATATTTTACAACGACGGGTTTTTTCATATTTCATTTCTTTTTTTCAGTTGTCTTCAATCGCTGGAAAATGCCGATCAAAACTATTTAGGTCATTGGTGTCCTCACTGATAGTAGTAAACCCTCCTGGTTGTGAATATGGGTACTCGAGCATCAACCTTTTTAAAAAGTCCACAAAGGAGGATGTTGGTGTATCACTGAATCACCGCGTAGTAATTTGTGGTCATTCATTATTGAGGATAAAGCGTTCACATATATTGCAAACATATTGTACAAGAGTATACAGAATCTCCTTCGTAAATATTGGAACTCATTTATTAGTGTCCAAAGAATACCATCAATTCATGCACATTTATGTACTTAATTCGTTTAGAAACTTCAATCTAGTTTGTAAGACTTCATATAGTGTAAAGTATTGTTTAAAATCATCATCCGAGAGAAACATAACATTTCCGATTATTTAATGTTAAAATGACATGTCTCCCTGTTAGATAGATTCAAACTTACCATGATATTTACGTTATTTGTAAAGCATTCCATGTATGCAGAAATATCCGAATTGTAACTGAGAAGGTAGCAAGAAGGGTGGACCTTCAGTGAGAAGGCGACTCCGTGTGACGTGGTATATAAGAGCTGTTATATACTGTCTGATGAATGATTATTTGTTTTAAATGAGATGTGTTTGCATGACTTGGACTCGGTAGACAGTGTGACAGGACAAATCGAATGAAAATATTGAATAAATAGTTTAATTTATGTTACTAATTTTAACACGTATTTAGTATTATTTTCAATATGTACAACATATGCCTCTACCACAAAAAAACTTTACGCATCCTAGTCAATATCCTGCTCATAGACCAAAAGGAAACTAATTAAAAAAATCCAACCCGTGATATATTATGCTTTGAAATGTGCTTAAACATTACAAGTACCTTCGATTCAAAACAAATGTTCATAATTCTACGCCCTATGTTTACTTTAAATAAAATTTCGCTTTTCACTTTAAAGCGATTTTATATCATAAAGTTAGATTAAGATCATTATGAAAACCACGAAAAACTGTTGGGTCTTCGATCGAAGCAAATCGATGCTTATTGACATATTACTGGTAAGGAATTATGTTGCATGTTTTCCTTCCCTATGTACTTAAGGTAGCTAAACTAATCATCATGACAGTTAGTCACAAATTGCAACTGTCTCGTCGCCGTTTACCTCATCAGGCGTACAACAATATAACTCAATAGATGTATTTGTTTGAAACGTGTATTAGATACTATCATTTTTTCCGAAATTAAACTGCGGGTTTTTAACAATGAACAACATGGCACATTTCATAATTGTATCTACACGTTCTGCGATGCATTTGCTTCTTCGTAACATATATGTATTTTTACCTACTTTTAAAATATCCATATTGTGATATTATTGCATCAATTTGCTGAATGAATGAGTGATTGTTTTCTCATTTTTTTCAGTTATTTTCTGTCAAAGTGTTCATATATCTAAAATATCAGAGTAAAACAATTCCAATGTAATTCAAATGCGAATAAATAGTTTTTTAAAAACTAAGAAAGATACGAATGTACTTGAATCCTGATATGGAAAAAGTTATCTATGTAAATGTGTGTGTGAAAAGACAAATTCTTTTCATTACACATCACAAGTGTTTAATCATCACAAACGTCTACCTATACATCTATAATAATAATAGCTTATGTCTGATCACGCGGTATTGATCGGTTTTCGTGTAAATACTCTTTTTGATATTTTGAATCAGTTTACAAATATATTTACTATACGTGGTACACCTCAATACCAAACAAACCTTCTTAATTCATTCATTGTAAATAGACAATATTTGACGTAAGACAAACAATAGTTTCACTCGCCTATCTTATCATTCGTCATGGCCATCCATATTCGTCCCTTGTTCTGTATGAAGATTGATTTCGAATATATCAGTAGTGTACCTTATTCTATTCTGATCATGTATGTGTTCAATCGATCATTATTAATTAGTTAAGTCAGTAATTGTATCTCACGTTGATACTTCTTACCTTAGTCAATTATCTGTGTATGTTAAATTCTAATCTTGGAAATATCTGTATAAATTGGTCAGTCGATGTACCAATGTTGTCTCATTTCACAAAGCCATCATGATCATGTGAGTCGTATATTGTGTTTATAACATGATATTCTCATCATTTAAGTTGTGACATCGTTGTTTGTAATAATATGACATGACGAAGGCATTGCCAAGCTGTTGGGTATGTGACGGCGTCTCTACGATCCTCTAGTGTACGCATGTAGGTAATTATGTCAATTTATCATTGTCATATATTATAACGTCGCATTTATTTTATTTGTTTAAATCAAAGAGTTATTTATTGTTTATTGTGACAAAATAAAAGAGCAAGTGTTGACATTACGACGTTGTTTGCGCTTATATTAAAAACTGGTTTTTACTTCACTATAAACAAACATACCCAGATCATATTACATATGATACGTTAAGTTCAGGGTTGAAGACGTTTTAACGAAGCATTTCATTGTACATATACGTACCTAGAAATAATGCAGCCCCTCTTTCTCTGATAAATTATCTTTTGTCGCTTGCAACGCTTATTCAAAAATATTTTTTCTTTTCAATCTCAGTCAAATGCTCGGATCTGTCAATATCAATTCATGTATGTTTGAGCTCTTACTGGGGAAGGACTGCATGGAATAAATGTTTGTTTAATTATATGTTGTGATTACTATTGCATCTACATAAAGGGCAATAACTAGTGAACATACCCCGTGGGATAAGTACATGATCGTATTCACTATGCTACTGCTATGAAAATAAAATGCGGAACTACTTTTTGAAATGTCGGCAACTTCAATGGAAACATGATGAGAGGCCCCCGCTTTGATCACCGGGTGATTCCATTGGATTGCACTTTCTGACGTGTGACTCAATGAATGTGCACATACTACCATTGCAATAAATGTAGAATATTATAAAAAATAAAATAAAACTTCCTGTCTAGGAATAAAAAGTAAAAAAAAAGTTAAGGTATTTTTTAACATCGTCCGCTCATCAACAATAATGGCAGTTGCACCAACATTTAACATCGGCGAACCTGGTGATATTTTGGGATGTTTCGGACATAATTGCGACATTGATGAAGTGGAAAGACAGTAAATGAAAGATAATGAACAGAAGAACTGATCAATATTTTGTTGGACTTATTTGACATCGGGAATTCTGCTAGTGCTTCAACACCAATATCGCCGGCTCAGGCAAGGACAGAAATGGCCAGAGCAATGGAAGTGGAACAGCCCCTAGTAACAGTTGTCAAATCTTTAATTTAAAATTGTGCTACAGTGTGTTTGCTATCTCAAAACATGAAAAATCAAATATAACAAGAACGGAGATGCAGAAGTTCCCGCAAATATAGTTTTCCTTTCTTCTGTTCATCTGACTCGAAAAAGTAAATTTACATTTTCAAAAGACTTCAGGCATAGAAAACATCAAGAAAAACAAATGTTTAGCAAACCTTATTCGAGCTCAAAGGCGATGAATCTCCTGCAAATTTTGAATAATTTTACGGGACAATCGTTACAGGAAAACGGACCTTACTTCCTATATGACATTTAAATACCTTATTGTATCTGAAAAGCCTACTGACAAAAGGTGCAAACTCTAAGTCGGCAACTACACTGTACTAGATATTTTAGCAGATCATCTCAACGACTTTTGTTTGGTTGTTCTGAAACTGAATTTATGATAATTGTTATGAATCAGAACTGTTAGAATAACAAGCAGCACGTGTATCATCTCATCCTAGCATGAAATTGCAGACAACACAGAATCATTTTCGTCGGCTTTTTATTTTAACATTTACAAGTGCATGTACCAATAGTGTACCAATAATGATCACCAGACTACAGAACACGTATGATAAACGTGAAGACTTAATTGCACGCAAACGTCCTTCTGTCAGCAGTAATATACAATGCACCAGCGCCCCTTGTTCTATTTATGGAGCTGACATGTAAAACCTTGATCCCTTTTCCTTTATCGGGACTCTCTGATAGTGTGTTCTGGTTCCAACACAGTTGAAAATATTTAACAGTCTTCATCATAGCTTATTACTGGTTGTGACATTTCGTTGTCTACTTTTCTTAAATACTTAACTTTACTTGTCATTTTGTTTTAGATTATTGGTGGCCTACACACTATGTTATATTTTACAGGCGACATCAAGGCCTTTTCTACTTGTGAAGAAGAAAATAACAGCAAGCAAATTTCTTTTCTGAACAATGCATACATCTTAGAAATAAACATAACCACTCCTTTACCTTTTTTATATTCATACAATTCATTTAATTAAGAGGTTTTATGTACACTTTTACCTCCCCTTCTGGTTCGATAGCATTTTAAGCACTTTCGGATTTAAACATTTTTGGCCCCTAGCATCACTGATGGGTCCTAATGTAGCAGTGTATGTAGGGTGGCCATGGGTGATATTTTTGTACAATGAATAACCCCTGTAANTGTAAAAAAAAAAAAAAAAAAAAAAAAAAAAAAAAACATCTCTAAAATTGACATATACATGATGAATTGGACTATGTTGGTTTCACACTTAAAAATTAAAAAATCGAATTTGGCTTGAGACTACATTTGTGGCCATTTACGAATCTGTGTCTACACTCTACACAACAAAAGATAGCTTTTCATGAAGTCTATTTATGTACTCAGCACATGTGTGAATATTGTGAAAAATCCAGTTTGACGACATATGCTAAAACGTGAGTATTTATGTGACCGAGTAGGTGATAATTAATTTAAGACAGGTTTTGGGTCAAATTTTGGGATAAAAATCATGTTTTTTTGCATTTTTTGGCTTTTTTGATGTGGTAACCATTGTTTTCACAAGTCTCAAATCTGGGGAAATCACTCATTAAAAATACTCATTCTTCTAAAAAAAACGTAATCAAAATGTAGTTTATGAATATATATATATATATACGTAGGTGTGGTGTGCAGGATGAATCCGCTATCCATGTTTATCCGAGACATGCCCTTTATTTTTAGGGTCAAGCCATTTCTACTGTACTCTGCTACCTAAACGTACAAAACAGCTGCGTGGCTCAGGGTAATTTCTTCTTGGCAGATTTATCCATTACCGAATTAAAAAAAAGATATATAAACGCTAAATGGAATATCTGAACACATATCCATACCCATGTAATAAACATATCACAATACAGACAACATAGCAAAACCAACAACATAGCACATAGTTCATCAGCATTACTCCAGATATACACGTGTAGTACTTATACGTTCATTACACGAATACTAGCATGTTTTAATAAAACTAACAAAAATCAAGAGCATATCAAGGTACCAAACAACTAGGGCAAAACATGAACCAAAAGAAATATTCACGTGGAGAAACTTGTGTACAACTAAACATTGAATTTTCCCATAATGTGGTATATACACTTGTATAGTTCATACATTCCACTAAACAAAGTATACATGCTATAAATACAAATTAACGTTGCATACATTATAACATATTACAAATATCACACACTCCATTAACCATAGCGTACATGTAAAAATATCAATAAAGCATAATGCGCCTGATATAAACACCAACAGCATATAAAGTGTAATGTAAACACCGAGCGTCTTTTATAAACACTGCCAAAATATTCTATGTTTACCAACATGCATAACAGCAACCACTATAGCCAATAAATATACTATATTCTGGGTCTGCTCTTAACAAGCTTCCGTACATTTAACATTGTTATGTTATGGTCGTTTGAGACTAGTACTTAGGTAAACTCATTGAATGGCATTTTGGTGTTGACAATTTAATGTCTTCCCTTTGGTTTTTATTGTTCGTCAAAGAATGAAAAAATAACAAGCTTTATATTTTTGTTCTGCCACGTGATAGCCCTAAAAACAGAGTATGTACTGCTGGTATACGGCGTACTCCAAAGGTGTGATAATGTGCAGCGCACGTGTCTGAAACCTTCGTTCACTTAATGTCAAACAGTAATAAACGCATGCAATAATTATATTTCTAACGTACAGTGGTTTTTAAGGCAGGACAAGTGCATCTAAACTCAATTATAGCATTCATCGAAATTGTACCGTGGCACGCGTTGTTACCTGGCCCTATGCCTACATTATGTGGAATTGTATCTCTGTCGCTTAATCGATGTGAGCGACATTGTGACGTCATACTGACTATGACATCACATTTTACAATCAGACAATGTCATATTATGGCATAACAGTTGCCAAACAACACGTTCTTAATTTCGAATCCATTGCATGTAATGCCAATTTAGAGCTAAATGCAATATAACTATAACTTGTATCTTCTTCCAAAGGCGTAAACATGCGATAGGAAAGGTAAATAAAGTTATAAAAAATATACCACAGCGGCTACGCACAAGGACAATGTCGGAATCCGAGGAAGGCAAAAGGATCCGAGAAGATACGGAAGACACCATGTGAACCCGTACAAAAAAAGCATGCTTGCACCATTCAAATAATTCACCCAGCGAAATGCCAGATAAGACTAGAGCAGAATCGGACAAAGCAAGTTTTGGTGACTGTAAATCAAAGATGACTAAGAACGGATTGGTTTCGTTCCGTTACTTAAATTATTGAATTCTTATAATTGAATTATTATTGGCGATACATATGACTTTAACACAAACCACATGTGTATTGCGTTATAAAGTGTATATTCCTAAGGTAAGATGTGAATGGGAATACTCTGCCAAATGTACATATGATATTTTTGTGATTTCCAATGCATACATAGAGTCAAAAGGTACCAAGCATACACAGGACGAAAACATAAATAGGAAACCTGTCTTATCTGACACCTTCCTAGATACAACGCATAGGTAAGAATATATTGATTAACATTATTCTTATTCGAAATGTTTCATAGGTAAAGGGAAGACTGTATAATATCGAATCTGAGATTTAATCAGGGATCGAATTAGATAAATTTCATATCAACTAGTCAGGTAGGCTTGCATGTACATCACACTGAATATTTTGTTGCCGGACATTTCAGCAGTTTTCACTTAAATTGGTTTAATTGTGTTTTCGTGAATACATATTTTTGCGATCTCGCTAGAGTTTGCATTTAATCGAATATTGAAACTATATTATTTTTTTCTTGTAAAAAGAAGTTATACTTCTTTCTAAATACAGATCAGTGCTTTGTTTTAGGTAAGTAAAAGAAGGAAATTTAAGAAAGAACTGGCACCTCTTTGTTAGGATAACATTTTCGCGAACTAGTCTATGAACCGTGAAACCTTGTAAAATTCATCCTCGAAAATATCAGAGATACAATATTTTGTAACCATATCAGATACATACAGCCATCACATAAACAGTCTAAATTTTTATCATTCTTAACACTTTATTTTGTTTACTGTTAGATCAGAATGTAGTGCATATGAACCACGTAGCAGAGTATGAAATAAGATATTTGTAGTAAGCGATAGCACGTATTGGAATGCTTGCCCACACTTGGTGTTTAAAGACTAAGTGAAATTATTATCAACGATGTTGAACATAAATAGCTAAGGGACCGCAAAATCCCTCAGCAATACGATGCGGGCTCGGAACGGCTCCAGAATTCTTCGGAAAATCTCGTTATTACAGCTCGATAATGACAAAAAAGAAAATTGACTCGCACTTTTTTAGTGATTTAGTTGATAGATACCGAAATTACCATCTTGTTATGTAACCACAGTCCCTGAAGGCAATACAGAGAACACTGGACTAAGTCGTTCCATACAGTGTCGGATTGGATGTATTAGTGTCTAGATATGGTAAATAATTCATGCAATACATTATCAGGTAGTTTGTACAAAGTACCATACAAGTGGGTATTTGAGATTAAGTTTAATTCGAATGACGGATGAGCCGGCGTTAATTTAAGTACGGGTATCGAAATCAGAAGTGAGCGATAATGGAACTACCATATCAGAATCGTAATCTATAAAATTACGATTATTTGATCAACGTTTCGATCTTACATTAATTTCGTATATACATTTATAACATCTCAATGCAAATGATATTATTTTCAAACTCTAGCTCAGGTCGACGACCGGTATTATTATTTTCTGTAATCATATATATAGCCAGCATGTTTTAACAAGAAAGTGCACGTTTATACAACATACTGCATTTACATTGTAAAATAGATTCGTAATGGTTTTAAGTATATGGTGTTCACACTTTACAATTATCAAATTTGCCCTTAAGATACTGGATTCCAGTTTAGATTTGTGATTAGATATATATTTATGTCTCAGCGCGTGGTTTCAGACCGCTTCATTGATATTAACAATACATTGTGTCTGATAAATACATATAAATATACCCTTTATTGGTTTTACGACAATTATGAAACAAGATTAGTTTCAATTTATAATAAACACCTTATTGGCATGGGTGGAAGCGCGCCAAGAGTCGTTAATGTGGAGGAAACCGGAGTGCCAAGAGAAAACCCACATGGACGGGCATGTGATCTAATACCTGTCCACGTCCGATCGGGAATGGAGCCCTGTTCGGCTTTTTGAAAAGCGAATGCGCTATCCACTGCGCCAAATATTTCATAAATACTCCATCTGGGACTTCAACTTTAAATTGACTCGAAAGGAAGACATACCAAAACCGTTAAATGAATCACTCTTAAAATCGGGGTTCCTGCCCTTTGTCAGTCTCATTTGATAAAAAAAAAAGTCTTGTTTCACATCCATTTGGAGTGACTGCTGACTTGCAGTGTCATTTAAAGGGATGTGACATGTGGATTTTCTGAGGAAGCGCAACAGCCCGCACATCAAGATTTATTGATTTGAAGGAATTGTCTGTGATAGTTTTCTGATTTCAACATTGTTGAGACAAATAAGATCCTGTACTGTATCCTATTTTTCTTTTAGAAATATATCATGGATACATAAACATTAACTGTATGCATTGTAGTGTATATATATATATATATATATATATATGTATAATGTTTTAATTCTGTCATTCCGACATTCTTTGCAAAGCTGAAAAAGCAAATATCGGCGAAACGATGATTCATCTGAAAGACGGACGTAATTATACAAATTGATGACGTAAGTGGGAAACAGTAACAAAGGGATAACATATTTACAAAAGTAATGGTTGCTCTTACAACCCAGACGGAGTGGGAAACAGTAACAAAGGGATAACATATTTACCAAAGGAATGGTTGCTCTTACAACCCAGACGGAGTGGGAAACAGTAACAAAGGGATAACATATTTACAAAAGTAACGGTTGCTCTTACAAACCAGACGGAGTGGTAAACAGTAACAAAGGGATAACATATTTACAAAAGTAATGTTTTCTATCGCAACTCATCTGTATCTATTCAAGGTCAGAAACATGAAACAATTTTACCGGTACTGTGGATGTATGTAAATGATATATTTAAACATGTAAAAATGAAAAAAAAAATGAAAAAAAAATAAAAAAAATAGCTGATCAAGCCAGGAAAATATTCTTATGACTATAACATGAGATTCCATGTCATATGAGATTTATGAAAACAATTTTTAAAATGTGATTTTATCGGGCTACAGTTGGATGGCGTGACGGGGTTCCATGAATCTCCTATGATGCGAAAAAGAGTGTAGGATTCTATTTATCATATAAACAAGACTTGGTGTACATATTTACGAAAACAGCATTTTCATGCCGACTTGAAATCTGAAATATCGACATTAATTTCAGTTTTACCCGGAGTTTAAAAAATTCTAAAAAAAAAAAAGGTATACGTCAGGTTTTTTTTCAGATTCTATTTAATTCTATCAAATTTTTGTTTCTTCTTGATTTACTAATATCTAACATAAAGTACAGTTAACATCATGTATTTATTCATGTTTTTATATATGTAATATTTTTTAAAGAATAATTCATATTCACTGACAAAGTCAATGATGTCATATAACGTTTTTGTGACGTTACTACATGTATCTCGTAGTGAACCGTTTTTAAATCGTGCATTTCTTTTTCTTCGTAGTTCCATAAAATAAAAGACCAACCTTACCAATATATGTGAGTATTTGTTTAAAGCAAAAAGGGAAAAATGCACCAAACTACTGGGTATATAAAGATGTTTAAACTAAAGTGTTAAAATGTATATAGGAGTACCAACAAACAAGACAAAATGCGGCTCGCCGACTACATTTTGCCAATATGGAACCCTGTCATATACAAATTTGTCGGAGCCGGCGAAGCGGGCGGTCCGCGGGACATGTTGCAGCTTATAGATAGCATGTTTGTGTCCAGCCAGCTGACATTAACGCCATTCCGCAGACAGGGTTTATGAAGCGGTAAACTACCAGTTCCATATAAGCTTTGCCCGCGGATTAAAACGCGAGTCCAGCGTACCACTGTTTATTATACTGCTTGGCTATCAACTAGGTTTTCTGTCTTTGTACAGCCCAATTTGCCTACAGTTGCATGAACAAACACAACAATAAAATAAAATGGCACGAATCCTTATGGGAGACTTTATCTGAACAAATCCAGCCCGAAATGGAAGATGGACCCCGAGGGCTTAGTAACGGCGGTTTTTATTGTTACTGGCCTCCGCGGTATAACCTATCGAGGCAATTGGTTAAAACTCCAATAACAAAAAAGCAGCAAGAATGCAGGTGATTACAGGCTGCACGTGTAATCAGCGAAGGACATTTATATTCATTGCTATAGCTTCATACATATCCATTGCTAGCAACGTTCGCGCCTACAGCATTGTATAATAGAGTTAATAGTTCTGTATAAATCGACTATGGCTAGTGAAAGCTGCGGGTCCGAGATGAAATTTCTGTTCAAATATGACCATATCCGTTAAATATCCTATGGGAATCCTTCTCACACGGAAGATAAGAATGTTAAAAGCATCTTGATAGTATGTGGTATTCTATCAATGTCCGTATTTCATAAATAACCTGTCTATGCAATACCATTTGATGGTTAAAACTCGTTACATTAAAAACGCAATCGCTTTCAAATTGACCGGACCCCGTGGTCCTCATTCCCAAAACACTTCCATGCCGGTGGTAGTTGACAAATCGTTTAACTTTTTGTGAGGGATTTGTCTTTTTTTTTATATTTATAGAACATACTGAAATCATATTATGGATGACTGCTTCCCAATTTCCCCGTCCAGGCACCATACAGGCTATATATCACTCCGTCCGCCCACTTGCACGCCATTGCATTGTGGTCCATGTTCCGGCAACATGGACCTTACTGCTATAGCAATGGAAGTCCTCCATAGCAATTTTGTTAGATAGTTTTTTTTTCAAAAGATAATGATCAGTTTCATCTGGCGGGCCATATGTTGAGAAAGTAAGGCACACAACGAAATGGACTAGAAACGACATAAAATCGAAATGGAGTAGACACATAATAAATATGAGCCGTCCTCGGTTTGAACGCATACGACCGAGACTTGTTATCGTAGTAATGTTCATAACTGTGCAATACCACACTTCCGCCAGCATGAACAAACCCCAAAAAAGGCAACAAGCGTTAAAATGAATTATCGAAAATTGTCTTTGTTCTGGGGTTATACAAGTATTGAAACAGCGCGAGGTGTAGACGAAAACATTATATTTCTGGACTGAATTACAATTTTTAGAATGAATGGCACTTGTTGGACATACTGTTTCCATTCCTATACAAATATATATCTAAATCTAACACTGACTCTCCCCCATCAATGTTACATGTAGTAATTGTATTCGTATTGTTAAAACAAAAGTAAACATTGTGTAACTCGTAATGGAAAAATATACATTACAGTTAAAAAATTATTCTGCATAACATATCTTCCTTTTTTAAATATTTTTTGACGGTTTTCAAAAAACGAACAATTCCCTTATCTTGATAGTAACATATCTGCTTCGCCATCCATGATGTATACGAGTCAGCAACAACAAAAACATGAACTTATTTATTGCATATGGTGAACTTTGAATATTTTCCTCCAGTATTCAAACATTTGAATACACAGAAGAAAAATAAACGATTCTACAGGGCCCTTGCATTGTAGATAATCCTTTTTTTCAATGCCCTGCCCAGATAGGGTTCCAGTTGTCCCTATCTCAAGACAGATTGTCAACAATCTGTTCAAATATAGCTCTTGTTCTATTACATGTATCTGATTCTTTCGAGGTCCCTTGAAAACGCCTGTATGTCCCTAGTCTATCTTGGTGCTTATATCTATAAAGTATACAGTAGCTTATGCACCAAGTTTGTAACATTTTTCTCTTTCGAAGCCACACAGTAGTCTAAAAGTCCCATATAAGTAATACTCATACTATTTACTTTACTTTACAGCAAATCATCATAACTTTTCTATTCAAAATCACACGGTACTCCTTACAGCCGATCAACGTAGATATGTTGTTCAGAATCACACGGTATTCTTTACAGCTATTCAACGTGATTTTGCGATTCGGAATCACACGATCATGTTTAAAGTCAATCAACGTAAATCTGTTGTTCAGAATCACAAGGTAATCTTTACAGCCAATCAACGTAATTCTGCTATTCAGAATCACACGGTAAACTTTACAGCAAATCAACGTTATTCTGCTATTCAGAATCACACGGTAATCTTTACATCAAATCAACGTAATTCTGCCATTCAGAATCACACGGTAAACTTTACAGCCGATCAACGTAGATATGTTGTTCATAATCACAAGGTAATATTTACAGCCAATCAAAGTAATTCTGCCATTCAGAATCACACGGTAATATTTACAGCCATTCAACGTAATTCTGCCATTCAGAATCATAAGGTAACCTTTACAGCCGATCAACGAAGATATGTTGTTCATAATCACTAGGTAATATTTACAGCCAATCAACGTAATTCTGCTATTCAGAATCACACGGTAATCTTTACAGCCAATCAGCGTAATTCTGCCAATCAGAATCACACGGTAATCTTTACAGCCAATCAGCGTAATTCTGCCAATCAGAATCACACGGTAATCTTTACAACAAATCAACGTAATTTTCCCATTCAGAATCACACGGTAAACTTTACAGCAAATCAACGGTATTCTGCTATTCAGAATCACACGGTAAACTTTACAGCCAATCAACGAAATTTTGCCATTCAGAATCACACGGTAATATTTACAGCCAATCAACGTAATTCTGCTATTCAGAATCACACGGGAAACTTTACAGCAAATCAACGTTATTCTGCTATTCAGAATCACACGGTAAACTTTACAGCAAATCAACGGTATTCTGCTATTCAGAATCACACGGTAAACTTTACAGCAAATCAACGGTATTCTGCTATTCAGAATCACACGGTAAACTTTACAGCCAATCAACGAAATTTTGCCATTCAGAATCACACGGTAATATTTACAGCCATTCAACGTACTTCTGCCATTCAGAATCACACGGTATTATTTACAGCTATTCAATGCGATTCTGCGATTCGGAATCACACGATCATTTTTAAAGTCAATCAACGTAAATCTGTTTTTCAGAATCACAAGGTAATCTTTACAGCCAATCAACGTAATTCTGCTATTCAGAATCACACGGTAAACTTTACAGCCAATCAACGAAATTTTGCCATTCAGAATCACACGGTAATATTTACAGCCATTCAACGTACTTCTGCCATTCAGAATCACACGGTAATATTTACAGCCATTCAACGTACTTCTGCCATTCAGAATCACACGGTAATATTTACAGCCATTCAACGTACTTCTGCCATTCAGAATCACACGGTAATATTTACAGCCATTCAACGTACTTCTGCCATTCAGAATCACACGGTAATCTTTACAGCCAATCAGCGTAATTCTGCCAATCAGAATCACACGGTAATCTTTACAGCCAATCAGCGTAATTCTGCCAATCAGAATCATACGGTAATCTTTACAGCCAATCAACGTTTATCTGTTGTTCATAATCACAAGGTAATATTTCCAGCCAATCAACGTGATTCTGCCTTCAGAATCACACGGTATTCTTTACAGGTATTCAACGTGATTCTGCGATTCGGAATCACACGATCATTTTTAAAGTCAATCAACGTAAATCTGTTTTTCAGAATCACAAGGTAATCTTTACAGCCAATCAGCGTAATTCTGCCATTCAGAATCACACGGTAAACTTTACAGCCAATCAACGAAATTTTGCCATTCAGAATCACACGGTAATATTTACAGCCATTCAACGTAATTCTGCCATTCAGAATCACACGGTAAACCGTCACACAAGACATACGGTGGTCTCCTCGGCTAGTCAACGTTAAGTTATCAAGTGGGGTCACTAATAAGTAGGATAAGTTTATCAAAGAAGAAGAAATGGATAAACTTGTGTAGGGTTAGATTAGATATTGAAACAACAATACCCTGTGTATTGCCATGTTTATACCAGGTCAGTGACAGTACTAAAATGCCCAACCAGCTAAAAGGAAACGAAGAAAAAATCAGATGAAGCAGTAGCACAAAAAGCAGGCAAATTAACAGGAATCGACTAATGATTTAAAAAAAGTGTTTTGTGTTCTTATTCTGCAATCATTAATCAACCAACGAAAATTATGTTCATTGAACAGCTGGTCTTGTCGCGATCGAAAGGGAATTAACGTGAAGAAAACAAATTGAATTTATATCTCAATTTCGTTAAAAATTGCGAGTTATTTTTTTCTAAAAAAAATGCCATAGCTCTAGAATACAGTCTGTACTGACGTGTTTTGATATCAAAACGTTTGGTGGAGTGAAATTGAAAACCAATGAAAAAATTAATAACATTAAATTCAATAATTTCAGTGTAATTTGATTATTATTCTGTGCGGATTTTTTCACTGTTATATATTCATACAATTTAGCTGAGTATGCTTCATCTGCCGTATGGTATTCACGTTTCTATTGATAGTATTTTGGAGAGCCATCGAAATAACCAGTATCTGGTATTTGTATTTCGGAAAGTTTTTGTGTATAGTCTTACACAAGCTTTGATTTAATTGAAGTAGGATGGAATGCACTAACTGAAAGACGCCTAAAGCATAAACGTATTCAATTTGATGAAATGGTACATACATATAATTCCTGAATATTTATCCGTCCTTATCCAACTCCATAGGCATAGTACTAGACAATCAAATAATCTTTCGTCTCTCCGTTTAAAAAAAAATTGGTTAACTGGACTATATGTCATCCTTTCTACCTTCCACTTTATCCTCTTGGAATAATTTACCAGTTGACATTAGAACAAATTCCTCTTTATCACACTTCAAGAAATACCTCGAAAAAGATTCACGACCGTCCTCTCCTTCTTGCTACTATTTTGGGAAAAGAATTTCTCAAATATACCATACCAGACTAAGACTTTTATGTAGCACTCTAAATGACCACCTATTTATAAGACAACTAGTAGAAAGTTCACTATGTCATTGCGGGGAAATAGAGGATAATACCCATTATTTACTCGAAGGTCCTTAGTATAATCTTTTACGACAAACTTACTTATTATCGATACCCCACAACACCACAACTAATTTGTTATTACATTGTATACGGTGATATGCATTTACTGGAAGCAGCAAATAGTAATATCTGTACATCTGTGCGGAATTTATTTTATAGGTACCTACCTGTTTGTGTTGTGTGTATATCGGATAGTGTGTGAGTGAACGCAATCGAAGTGGAAATCATTTTATGAACAAGTTGCACATTTTGTTAGTGTTTAGACGAACATTACTCCGAGGCGTCAGTTCCTACCTGAGTTTCACTGCTATTCATATTCATCAATAATTACTACATTGGCTGAATGTCCTCTTCATATTTCTGCCATTCTACGAAATTGATTTATGAATATGCATTAGAACTTACTTTCAATATGATTTAATGATTACTATATATGTTGTAAATATCGTAATCTAACGAAACGGACATTGTATAAGTACTTAGTACTTGTTTCCAAATCGTTGTTGACTATGTATTGAAAATATATTGTATTGTATATTACCAGAAATATATTACAGTTTAAACTTAACTAGGATCTATGGGCACTATTGCGGAAGTTGGTCTCTGTAACCAGCTTCTATCAGTAATATTTTAAAAAGTGATCCTTCTCAATCATTTCCCTTAATGACAATCCGTAAAGTGATCCCTGTACCATAGTTTTGTTTACAGTATTTCTCAGAGTTAACCCTATTACGAGTTTCTATTTATAGAAATTAGGAGTGTCACTTAAAAGATCGCCAACCATACATTCATAAAACCCTGGGTTATGTGCAAATCACATCGAAGCGCATGAATCTTGCAATGCCAGGTATGTTTGAAACCTCTGACATAAATGAACTTACAGGGACCAGTTGCGACTATTATACTGTCGCATACAACGGAACCTCAACGCATTTAGTTTGTACCAATTAGTTTGGTTATATGTTCTCAAAGATGACTATTTTATATTCTAAAAGGATCAACACTAGCATTTATTCCAATAACCGCTGATCATCATGTGTAGGACAATTGTATAAAGAGATCGTGTACACTGAATGGTGGTTTTTTTGCAGTTATTCTTTGCTTTGTTGGATTCTTATGAAGTACACGAGAACTGTATCGGAGAGAATTACAGATCTACAGGTAATTCCAGATTGACCTTAATCTTACTTTTCTCAAATGAACTATTTTCAAACGAACGCATGTTCCCTTCAAAACATCTTACTCCGGATGGAGTTGATTAAAACAATCCTTGCATCTTACTGTCGGCACCATTGTGAACCATACTCACTTTGGGCCTTACATCTTACTGTCGGCACCATTGTGAACCATTCTCACTTGGGGCCTTACATCTTACTGTCGGCCCCATTGTGAACGATACTCACTTGGGGCCTTACACTATCTCAAAATAAGACTGTTTGTCTGTTACTATCCCTTGTTTATTGTAAATTTAAAGACTTTGTTAATGTTTTCAGTGACCATGTGTAAAAACATCTAAAGGAAACCCGCAGTTACAACAAAAAAAAAATTTGACAACAAAATGTAAAGTCTGTCATAAAACAAAACATTCCCCGGCATTAACAAACATACTTATGTCATGCAGATCGTGTCACCAAAAATTGAAATGATATCAAATTCACAAACATAACACAACTTACACATAGCCTAGGATAACTGATCACCAAAATTAAAGATAAATCAAGACAACAAATATACCACAGAGTCAGCACTAACGGATCATGTCAACAACATTAGAATAAATAAACAGTTGAGCATAGTAATTCTGTTAACGAAATGTTACATTTGTCAATGTAGTAAATTAATGAGGCAAACCTACTACTGTACATTGCCAGCACACACACCAAAAGGTCAGATTCGTACAGGTTCGGGGAAAGAATAATCGTGCTGTACCCACTGCATGATCGTAAGGGGCGACTGATGTGCGTCCCCTCCCACTCTCCTGCAGAGCCTGGGATGGCTTCCTCCTTGTCCTCTTTTTAGGGGACACTTAAGAACCAAACAACAGCCCTGTTTTATCCCAATATATTTATATCGTAATAAGGCGACTTACGTGGGGTGTTCTGCAGAATCGGGACTTTCTTCGGTGTCATCTACACGTACCAAGTGGACATGCAATAGACCACAATAGATTGGCTGCCCGCATTGCATCACCAGTGAAATTCTCGTTGTTATATATTTCCCGTCTACTGTCTGAAGTTTCTATCTTCCTTTTTCCGTTGGTGTCTCCCTAGGCATCAGTCCTCATATAACCTTAGTTGTTGCGAGGAGATTAGGTATTTTGTTGATGTCAGAAGCGACACACTTTTGACAACGTAGCTGTAATGGTTGAAGTTCATTGTTTATATTAAATGAATGACCTAGATCACACGGTCTAGGTTGTTCCACACTTTGATTTGATGGATTGTTGAAGCTATGAGTATCTTGCTAGTTTCACCTGAGATGTGCCTCGAAACAAATGTCAAAATGTGTATGAGTACAATAAGTTCAGCATATAGAGTTTCAGAGATGATCTTTGATCGATGTATTTCTCTTATTCGTGATTCAATTATTGTCGACTGATTCGTAATATAACTGAGGGCGATCGTACTTATACAAGAATGAACAAAGCTTAACGTGTCTAGACCTGTTTCCAATGACAGAACACTGCAAAGCATTTACATATAGATCATAAAAACTGAAACTGTTTTGAAACTGGAAGTAGATATAAATTGTAGCAGTATATATACAAAAATGTGGTATACGTATAGGCATTAGATGTGAACTTATCGGGATGGCAATTGCGTCTGTGGTAAATTTATGGTTTGATACGTCTAGATATCTGCATTACCGTCACTCGATCGATGAACCCAATTCCGATAATTCCATTGCCCTGTCTGATGCACAGCATAGGTAGTGATATACTCTCGCGAGACATCACGAGATGTTACATCGCCGATTCGGACATCACAATTATCTTTACGATCAACACTATAATGGTACGAGTGTGTTTTATAGACACTCTCAGAATTCGAATTGGTAGGTCTACACTTATACAGAATTTAATACACTATGGAAATGTTTAGATTTGTTTAACGTTGCGGCTCAAATCTCGTGTGAAAAAAAGCTTATTAAGGATCCATGTCCCACTGCCGGCAAAACGCCAGGGAAATCCATTAGTGTTCATACATACAGTAAAACCTCACCTTTATTTTGTTTACAAAACAACTGTAGGGGGACTTGGTCAACTACATGTTCTATATTGTAGCAAACACTTTGCACTCGGCGGTACAGCTTTCGAATCCTTACATTGTATCAATAAAATTGAGCTCGTAGACATATTTTATTTTAATTTTATTTTAATTCATCTTTCTTATTTTTCATGAAAATCTCCTAATATATGGATTTCATTTTACCTTTCAGAAATAGTGTATTGAAACTATGGTCATGTTTGTAAAAATACCAATAGGTTTTTGAAGTGGTACGGGGATCCTTGAGTCAACCGTAAAAAAAGGAGTTCGTGAAAATGAACAAAATAGCAGAGAAATATTTACTAGAAATACAAAATATGGAAAAATTTGTACTTTTACCTAAATGTAAAATTGATTAAATATATATCCGAAATCACTAGTACGCTGTACGCTGCTGCACATGTTCTATAAAAAAAATACACAAGTGTGACTAACATGTACGTCTGTAACAAGGCTTGCGACAAGATCAACACAGTGTATTAGACTAAATTTTAGTTTGTACAACTCTTGAACTTTTTCACGAACCCAACACATTTTAACTTCACGGAACAAAATTGTCTCTGCAATTATCAACACTCATATGAATACACTGGGGATATTTAGTTGGTTCCATATACTACCGTAGAAATTTCACTATTATAACGGAATACCGCTATCTTCACGCGCTCGAAGGACAAATGAACAAATCTGTGTATTATTCCATACGAATGAATTATATATGTATTCATATGTAAAAATCACAAACTTTTCTAACGACGGAAATATTTGCTGCATTAAAATATTAGAACCATACTATTGGACACCATAATCTTCTGACGTCACGTTCGACAACAAGGCTGCGTTCCATTTTGAACTGTTTTCTGAACGCTGTTCTGCCGTTTACTGTTATTATCTGGTAAATAACGTAGATTCGTACATTTCTTTGTGTATGTTGCAAAGGTGTACCTTAGAAACAGCATATTATTCCGTCACTACATCTGCATCTGAAACTGGAAAAAAAGATATACGGCTTTGAAAAAAGTGAATAGAAATTACCATTATTATTGGTCAAAATGAAAAACTGTTATCTTCACGTGTGAACATATAACATTTTGTATATTGAAGATAGCAGATTTGTTTTCAATTTTACTGGTAAATATGCCATTATTGAATTGATGCTTGAAAAAAACTAAAGGGTAACCACTCCGGATCTCAATTACCATAAATATAAACGATACTGGATCAGAAAAAATATTTTCGAAGTCTGTTTTAGCATTTGACTTTGCTGGATAAAATATAGATAGGTGATGTCGGTTAAAATGATATAAAAATTGTGAAGATACATCATAAACTCTTCAAACACGAGAGACAGGCGACATTTTGAAACTCCGTCCTAACTCTTGAATGTTGCTTACAAAGTTCCCAGAGGTATATATCGTTTTCCTTATCGAATAAACAGAAGAACAACAATCTGTGTAGCATGTGCCATCAAAAAAAAGTATGAAACGTTAGGATACCCGTATAAACCTGACTGATAGGGGGTACCACGCGAGGACTTTAAAACGCCGTGAAAGACGGACCTGTCGGTGATTATCACTATATAAACTAGTAATGTGCTGGTAGGCAGCTATATAGACAGTTACAGTCAGGGACTCGGCAATCTTTATAAAAACTGGGGGACGATATGACTAGTCTCGATTTCTCTTGAGAAAGCTTCGGAAATGCGCGGGCAATGAGGGGAAAGTCAATGTGGAAAGTTCAAAGTTGTTATTTATGTAATAATGGTATTTATGTTATTTCATAGGTAAAATATCCCCGAATAAGTCTGTTATATGATGAAAACTATCAACTGATGTAACTTTATGTTCCACGTGCCTGAACTACACAGCTCCTCGTTCAAACATCAGCCATGTCATGCTAAACAGCAGTGTCAACTAGACATAACGTTTCTTAAAGACTGCAAAGAAATGAAAACCAAAGCTTAACACATTTTGTCAGTTTGTACGCACGACTGTTTTAGACGTCAATTTCCTGTCGTGATATGAAATGATTTTACAGTGTCGGTAATGGCTCCAAGTATTGTAAAATGTAATGGTATTGTTCGTATGGTTATTAGACAAATGCATGCAAGCTGCAATATTTCTTAAAAGCTATCATACGGTTTTAGATATGTTCTTATTTCAGGCACTAACATCACAAATCATGTGACTTCCTATTACACGTAATAGAGGATTGAAACGTATGCTTCTCGTCAATTTTGAAGCCCCCCCCCCCTACCCCCCTACCACACATACACACACCGGAAGTGACGTGTACAAATTCTAACATGTCCAATGTCTCCACGGCGTCCCGGAATTTACTTAACTGTGCTGCCATTTAAATTTTGATGTGATTGTTGATTGTTCATTCTCCTGAGTGTTTACCTGAAACTTGTGGTATCGACAGGATTATGTACGAGTACATTTTTGTTAAATCTAACTCGAGATTATGGAGGTCTAGGTGGCGCTGAATGTCAGCCATGCGGTCTTGACACACATGTAAAAGTGTTACAAACAACTGTGTCGACTCCACTGTTATGTGTTCGTGATCTCTACTTGAGAATGTGCGGGTCTCTGGGGATACAGTCTGTAGTGTTTCAGGTGACAACTCTTGACAATTGATGAGTATGCAATGGCTACATTTGAGTGCATCTACAATGTTTATTTCGTTAATCATTTCGTGGTAATTTAATTTGGAAAGGCCATTGTATTATAGGGATTACAACACCGTGTCCTGAATTATTTAAAATGCCACCCATGAGCAGCATGATAATAGTATTGACTGATCCGTCATATATATATATATACAATCCAAAACAGTTATATTAGCAATTCACTTCAGTGAAAGTGCTTACTGATTATTATATCCATCTGAAAATAGATTTTTAACACAAATGGACAACTACGACAATCGAATACATGTTATAAAGTGTCGCACAAGCTACATGTACACCACAAATACATGTATTACATTTCTTACTTTATCTTAGCGAGAAGATGACGTTATATCAATGAACCATCGAGAACATGACGTCATATTGTTCAAACATAGACCTAAACATTGCCTAATGTTAATTCTAACATGATTCGTTTGCAACGCGTGTTTTGATTGGATACGGACCATGTTCTAATCTGCGATAGAATCATGATCAATCGTGTTAAGCTCCTCCCATCGCACTTAAGCCACGCCCCGTTTCTAACCAAAACAATATGGCGTCAAGCTCGCCTCATAGCGATATCCCGCTAATAAGGCTAGTAGGCAACAGAACAGAAACGACCGATGAAATGCATTTGTTGAATGAATTAAAAAGTTAAAAGAACGCATTCCTTGTTCTTACCTACATTTATTACTGAAACGTTCGTTCCATCCGTGTGAAGGCATCTATTTAGATCCGAAATCAAATCAAACATTTCACATGTGTCGTATGCATTTACACAAAACTCTTCAAAAATCTATTCAAATAATCACCGATTTTGTCGATAAGCACCGATTGGTATGCATACTGACATGGAAATGTAAGAACTTGTTCAATATTAATCCGAATGTGTCGTATAAACTTTGGTAACAGGACGTTCACGAACAATCCAAATATTCCGCCTCGTCAACATACAGATCGAGCTCTCGCCAGTATGGGCGGGGCTAAATGACCGACTTTTGAAAGCTTCTTTCCGATTGGTCAGTCCGCTGCAGAATGACACGTCGCCAGTTCAGGTCACAAAGTACTTTTGTACAAGGAAATACAATGTTTCTAAACATATTAGCGTAGTATATTTCTTAAGGTGTGTTAGAATGGGGATAGTACGTTGTTTTTCGTGTCTATACTGGCGATTAGAACATGAAATTTGGTTTAAACTCTCGACCTATCGGTCTCGAGTTCAAACACAAATTTCATGTTCTAATCGCCAGTATAGCCACTCAAAACAACGTACTATCCCCTAATTATAACACGATTCGTTTGCAACGCGTGTTTTGATTGGATACGGACCATGTTCTAATCTGCGATAGAATCATGATCAATCGTGTTAAGCTCCTCCCATCGCACTTAAGCCACGCCCCGTTTCTAACCAAAACAATATGGCGTCAAGCTCGCCTCATAGCGAAATCCCGCTGATAAGGCTAGTAGGCAACAGAACAGAAACGACCGATGAAATGCATTTGTTGAATGAATTAAAAAGTAAAAAGAACGCATTCCTTGTTCTTACCTCCATTTATTACTGAAACGTTCGTTCCATCCGTGTAAAGGCATCTATTTAGATCCGAAATCAAATCAAACATTTCACATGTGTCGTATGCATTTACACAAAACTCTTCAAAAATCTATTCAAATAATCACCGATTTTGTCGATAAGCACCGATTGGTATGCATACTGACATGGAAATGTAAGAACTTGTTCAATATTAATCCGAATGTGTCGTATAAACTTTGGTAACAGGACGTTCACGAACAATCCAAATATTCCGCCTCGTCAACATACAGATCGAGCTCTCGCCAGTATGGGCGGGGCTAAATGACCGACTTTTGAAAGCTTCTTTCCGATTGGTCAGTCCGCTGCAGAATGACACGTCGCCAGTTCAGGTCACAAAGTACTTTTGTACAAGGAAATACAATGTTTCTAAACATATTAGCGTAGTATATTTGTTAAGGTGTGTTAGAATGGGGATAGTACGTTGTTTTTCGTGTCTATACTGGCGATTAGAACATGAAATTTGGTTTAAACTCTCGACCTATCGGTCTCGAGTTCAAACACAAATTTCATGTTCTAATCGCCAGTATAGCCACTCAAAACAGCGTACTATCCCCTCTTTAAATCTGCATGGGAACCGACCTGAGGGGAAATGATCAAGCGTGATTGCTAAATACATGATGAATTACCTGTTAGGGTTCTCTGGGATACGTTATTCATGAAGGTATAAATTGTCAGTAGATCTTGTGTTTCAGTATTTTGCTAAAAATAATCTTTTAAGCGTGTAAACTCCCTTTTAAATGTCCTATTCCCAAGATCATAATTGTGATCGACCCTTCTAGCAATAGCAAACCAAATATATATCTCACAAAAATTTTGAGAATAATTTATTATGCGGAATACAAAAATCAGGCAAGTTTGTTATGTCATTTATGCAACCGCAATGTAAATAAAAGAACATACTGTTAGCCTTATAACATATACATCATATATGTGATGTTTTATTTAACAGCCTTAGTGCATACGAATCACACGTGGAACCATGGACCTGAGATATTGTACAAAGAGTGTATTAGATATATTTATGTAGGAATGCATTCCAGTAAGTTATTTGAAGTCTTAGCTCATAAGGAAAGCTGTAACAGATTTTATGAAAAGAACAAGCATTACTTTCTGATTTTTGTTATTTACAAAACATTCTTTGACATCATCAGATTTACAGGGTGAAAACCTTACGCCATCTTGTTTTATCTGGCAGCGACATTGCTCTCGTCAGCAACGATTGCCCTTTTCTGTCGTGATGAGCGACAATGGTAGCTGCCTACCCGTATGTATAGGTGGCGCTAGAAATCTGCTGCACGCGACCTGGCTGTGTCCGACCTGTCGGAAACATCTATCGCCACGCTGTGTCGCCAGAGACAGCAGCCAAAGTATATCCTGATCCCTCCGCCGTCTCCGGTGTTTTACTTCTCACCTTCCGGAAGTTCATGCACCGTTTTGGCCAGTTTCTTTATGTTTATTTGCCACCGTTTGACTTTTATTGAAAAGTAAGATGTCTGCGATGTTATGGTTTGAGAGACCTCCCATTAGGTTACAAGTACAATGATAGGTGGTGTATAGGACCTAGCAAGTAAAAACAGTCTATATAACACGGGAACTTTGGTTCGAATTGGTCTAATGTAAACCACAGTACATGTATGTTTTGAATATTTTCTCTTCACTGTCTGATATTCTTAAAAACAAATCAAAAAGCTAAATGACTTTTTCTCCCGGTAACAATGTTGATAATATTAACTTCATTCCTCAAAGTTTGAAGATTTAATATGATCGCGTCATTCATGATAAGCGAATACAATTTATAAGATTTCAAGTCTTTCGTTTGATTTAAACATATTTTATTGTAATTTATATACAAAAGGTTGGGCAAGAGAAAGTGTAATCTTCAGAATAACAGTCTAGTTCAAAGTATGATCATTTAACAAAGCTGATTTCGTAATGTATTAAGAAATCTACTGCAAATTTTATGGTTTACCAAGAATTAGGAAGATTGCCTTTGGAAATAATTAGGAAATTTAGAATTTTTAAATACTGGTTATAATTAAAACAAACTGACAATTGTGTTTTTCATGCATGTTATCAAGAAATGTTAGAAAATGGTAGTGAATCGATGAATGGAGTAAGAAACGAACTATTTAGAATGGGAGTAGGGTACATATGGCAATATGGAGATACCTATACATCCGATTATATTATGAATATTATTAAAAGCAGAATGTGTGATATATTTAAACGAGAATGTAAAGTGTTCACTGTACAAGTTTATTGGCGAAAATTTCTGTTTACAACCATATTTAACAAAACCCATAGGAAATACAAATCTGAAAGACATTACAAAAATTAAACTGTCATCTCACAAATTAAATATTGAAATTGGTAGGTATAACAATGTAGATAGGATTGAAAGAACATGTTCATACTGCAACAGTGGGGATATCGAAGATGAATTTCATTTTATATTAAAATGTGAATGTTTTTTTTGATTTAAGAAAGCGTTTTATTAAGAAATATTATGGAAACAGGGAACAAAAAACAGTTAACAAATTTAGCCAAATATATTAAACTGAGTAATAAGAAAAGAAAAGACTATGTACCTTTAAAAAGAGGGATGTCTCTCTACACTATACCAATGGATATGTGAGTGTGTATTTGTGGGTGTGGGTGTATTTATGGGTGTGTGTATATGGGTGTGAATGATTGTATTGTTTATCCTTGTATATATGGCTATCTTGAACTGATGAGCCGTAAGGTTCAGGGTGACAAAGAACATGAAGATAATGTCAAAGTTGTATAATGGGTACATCCTGAAATAACCCTTTTGTAACTGTGTTATCATAACGATCCAAACTTCGCGTGCAGACTTTTGTCGATGACTAATCAACATGAGTGTCTTATATAAAAACACATTAAACGGACCTAATCAAACTGTTGCTGTAAAAACAACAGCACGCGAGAAGTAAATATCAATGTCAAGTTTTCATGGAACAAGTCTACAATTTAACTGATTTATGTATTCTCGAATAGACCACATCCAGTTGCATTCTTAGCTCCAGTACACATAGTTCACAGGACGAACGTTTGCCTTTCGCATAAACTGTTATTGTTGATGAAAGGATGGTATATGATTTCGCTTGTGAGCGTCTCCGTAGAAGGTTGTTTATTCATCTTAAGGTAATAGGATTGTGTCGCCATTTCTCAGTAGAATTTCTTCAAATTTTGTATGTATATTGCTTTGAAGTAGAGAAAATTTTCTGCCACAACAAAAATATAGGTTGTCAGAATTGTAAGGATATTAAATGGAAATTTATGTTAAAAGGAGTGCATTATGAAAAAAAAAATTGCAAAATAATGTCAATAAAAATGATACTGACATAGACTAGTATTGCATTAATGTACAATATCAATTTCATAAATGATGAAATTGTGTAAAATGAATTATCTTTAAACGATTAAAAATTGACATTCTATAATAAAACCATATACACATACAAAATGTAGTAATTGCATGTAAGAGTTATCGTTCTTGAAAAACTTCACAATAGTGAAATAGGTAGCCGGTTTCCCGAAGTACAGAAAAATGGACACATGTGACTCATTGATTAAAAAACAACTGAATTAATGCCTGGATTGCTTTGAAATACTTAAATATTGAAAGAACACACTGTTCTGTCAATAATAAACATACAATATTCATCAGTTTAATATTAAACATTAGAATATGCGGAAATTGTGATACTGTCTCCCTACATTGGATTTTCAACTAGGGATGTACTTCCTATTTCCGTTTAGCAATACACTCCTAGGACCTTAATAGCTCTTGGACACCAAAAGTCATTTTTAGCCAAAGATGTCAAAAAAAATCAAAATATTTAACACATATCAAAGCATCTAGAGATTAAAATAAGTAAAATGATTATACATGTATTAATAAAGTAGTAAATTCAGCTTAAGGACTTTACATGTATGAAATGCATCTAGCGATTGAAATTGGTATGATGATAATATCAATTAGGTAGTGAAGGGTACAGCATAATGCTTTATTCTATCATTTTGTCTTCTTTTTTGTCGAAACCTCAACGAGACACCGAGTGAGGAGCATGCACGAGGTAAAGAAGAAATTCAAAAGAACGACCGACTTAGACACTTTCCAATATAATATAAATGAACTGAAATGTCACCCATTTTAAGTATCTGTCTTTTCGACTTTAAAGTAGGTTAGTACTGTAGGTTTGGTCTTGACTCGAGTATTTCAACGTAATTTTTCTAGTTCCAAAAGGTGTATCAAAATTAAATTAGCCTCGCTGATATTGGTTAGATAAATATACGTAACATAATGACACGTTTGTTATCGCGTTTGTTATATTACTGCAATATCTAAAATGTCAAAGGTACAATTGCACATAACAAATGGCTAATTAAGATTAATAACTAAGAAAAAAACAGTTTTTATATTCAGATGATGTGTTGACATAAATGTACCACATACCGGCATGACGGTTCCTTTTCACAGGATATGTAGACACGCTTAAATGTCTCAATTATTTATCACAAGAAAAAGCCCGCTGACGCCTCGCGACCGCTAGATCGCGTTATCATATTTAACCATAGCCCTGGCGTAAACTAAACAGCTTCCAACTCAGACCCCGCAAGCTTCTTGGGCATTCAAATGAGAATTAAATTACTTTTATCGCCAACATTTCGTATTGATTCGCAGTAAACGTAGGAGGTGAAAGAAAGATGTATTGTTTTCGTCCGAAGCTTTGATTGTGTTAGCGGCTACTACAGTTGCCATAACCTTGAACGAATCAACAATTAACATGACAAATTAGTTTAATTGCCGATCGCCGTTCCGTACCAAGAGACAATGGTTCCGAATCTGAGCGATCAACATGAAATATCAGCCCGGATATGATTGTATGAAGGGCTATTTTTAGAAACAATTTGACTTGTTTCCCCTGGCCCCCGTTCAGAACTACAGCGTTATTAACAAACAGGAAAATAACCAGTTACGCTTAGTGATTTGAACGACTGCCGACCTTCATCTAATGAAATGAGAAACGGAAGAGGATCGGCGAGGAAACCAGTTTGGCTGCCTGAGGTCGTGCAGACTTCCGATAATGTATTTCCTCACTCGCTTTCTTCCGGAGGTCGGCCATACTTCATGTAGGATATTTCCTCGCTCACTTTCTGCCTGAAACCATTAAATTGGTTTAGCAGACGACGTTTAAAGTTCTGTGTTAAATGCATACTGCCAATTACATAGCATTACTGTATCAAAATAACTGCGATGACCTATTACTACGCTCCGAGATATTCGAAACCTTTCGCGAACATTGTGTTATTAAGGCTGTGTAAAATGGCCTTGGAAAGTGTCAAATAGCCTTGGGTAAACTTGTGTTATGTCACTAGTTTCAAAATGTTATTTAGACAACGAAACAGCCGATCGCTTATATAATATTCTGCAATCTATACATATTGCATTACATTCTAAAAATGTTCGATCTCGAGATGAAATATCAAACTAACGGCAAAGGTAACCGAAAACGAAAGTATTCGATATTTCAGCAACGTTTTATGTCGGTGTAAACTTTAGACGTCTTTTTAATTGTTTTGTGTCAATAACATGCTTGATATTTTCTCTCTCGATGTGCATAGTGATACAATTTTGTTTGTTTTAATTACGTCGAGTCAATAACTTTAGTCGAATCACCCTCATTTTCACCTCTTGCCTTTATGATTTCCACTCTCAAAATATCTTTTTTCGAAATTATGAAAACAAGTAATCTGAAGAAATAAGAAATATACATGTAACGAACCGTATATTTCTATATCGTTAAACCAGATTTTGATAAACATTATAATGTTCAATATCTAATAAATCATAAATCGCCAGTTACTGGCCGCAGGTTGGTGGTTTTTCTCCCGGTAGTCCGGGGTTTTCATCCTCCATGAAAACCTTACTCGTCCTTTAATTACCATAGCTGTTAATAGGATGTAAAGCACAAACCAGTCAGACAAAACTGAAGCATAAGTACACAGCTATATCAAATATATTACAATAAAAGTGTTGAATAAAAATAGGAATGTTACCTTAAAGAGTACAATGTTCCTGAACGCTACAAACGACGTAATACAAGTGGGTTTTGTATATATATATATATATAGGGTTTTTTACACATTTACAATTACAATGCCCAACGATATTTCAGCAGCCGTCATGTTTGTTTACATTTGGTATTGTAGTTCCGGTTGGTGTTGTATTAATACGCTAAGAATTATGTCTCGTGGTGATGGTATTTGAAGGGTCTATTTAGTCAAATGACTCCCTAAAAATCAAGTACATACTGAAAACATATATCTCCTAGCGAAAGTTTACGAAGTTCTTAATGACAAGACCTGAAGCCAACGTCCAGTGTGGTCAGTTTCATCTTTTGGGAAAGCCGGTGATAAAAATAGCTACGACCAAAATAGCGGCAATATCCGGGTCTTTTAGTGAGAAATAATGTAGAGCACTACGCTGTCAACCAACAACACAGTGTCAGTTATAAGCCTGAATTCACACAGAAAACATTTTTGAATTTACACAATACATCGCAAGTAAGAATGGAAAGTATCATAATATACACCTCTAATCATATATTTCTGTTCAGATTTGGATTGAATAAAAATAACAGGTTCTATAAGAGAATTTCAAACTTCAGAAAGTACGATATTAATAGGTTTAAACGTAAAATAGATCACTCATTCATAACGATGTTTGCGATGCTGTTGGACCATGATTTTGATCTAAAATAAATGCATGCACTTGTATTCTAGAGAGGCTTGGTGAATGAAGCGAGAAGTTACCTTCTCTCCTCGGCTAGAGAGACATTTTTGCTAGCTAGAAATTCATCGACAGCTGCCGCTAAAACGTACGGCTGTACAGTTAAGGATTTCTCCATTACTTGTCTCTTGTCAATTTTTCGACATGAATTGTTCATAAGGAGTTTCAAACTATATAATCATGAAGAATTGTGTGACAAGGTTATACAAAAAAAAACCTTACTTCACTAAATTGTCCCTTTAAAGTCCCATCAACGACACAGCTTTCAAATAGACTACATGTATATAGTGACTATGCGATGGATATAAAAAAAAATAACACCTATTACTGTCGGATTTAGATGTAAAGTTTGTACAATATGTTTTTCATAAGAGTTTTCACATATGTATCAAACATGTAATACCATAATTGAATGATACTACAGTGTACTACCCTTAAACTTCCAACAATGACGTTGAAAAAAACTGAAAACGTGTGTTAAATACGGTACAATATCTTTTTTTTTCCATTTCTATGGATAGGAAGAGGATTTTGACTATCATATTACATGTATGAGGGAAACTTTGTAACTTTATGTTTAATTTGTGAAAGGGAAACATTTATTTACATGTGAATGTGTTAACGAAAACAATGACATCCTAATACAATTTGGCAAAAAAAGATTCTTTTAATGTCTCATTACTAATAAATGAATGTAACTTAACCTGATAACTTGTTTCACAACAACATATTTTCAGCTTTGGTCTCATCGTATATAAAATGAAAATAAAGGATTGACAAGCGACATACACATGTACCTATACAACCGTTCGATCTATGTAACTTACTTACATTTTTTACAAAAAGACTCTAGGTATATTCGATAAATGGCACTCAGTATATTCGACAGAAACCACTAAAAAAAATACGTAAGTGTCATCAAAATCGTGATACGAACCCGAAACCAATAATAATAAGGGGGGGGGGGCGGTGGCGGTTGGGGGGGAGTATTAACCAAGGAAAGATTTATATGGAGACTATAGAAAAAGTACAAAGGGAATAACCCATGTGTTCCGGAAGGGTAAGCCTCTACTGCTTCATCGACAACATCCGCCATATTACTTTAAGTAGAATCCGAGTAATGCTATATCCTCAAATTGAAATCTCGGGTAATGAAACCAAAAGCCCTCCAAACCAAGGAAAGAAAAAAACATCGACCTTCATATCGACCTTCATATCACACAAAGAAATAGCATATTGAAAGAAATAAGCAAATGTCCTGGATACAAAGGATCATTCGTTACATAATGTATTTACGAAATTGTTCGACAGAATGTACAAATATTGGACAGATGACGCTTAGGCCATTCCAAAGAAAGTACTTTTTGTAGTTTAAAGGTTACTTTTTGTATTTACATGTAGCTTGGTTTTTATTTTAGCAATTTTCACAGTAAACGCTTTCCCGTGAAAAATACAAAATACGAAATAATTGGCAAATTAATTCATCCTAACTAAAACTTGTTGATTCATGACTACTTTACCTAAAAACCGCGAAAAAAATATCCCGCAATAATGACCATACTTAATAAGAATTTTAAAAGTATTAAAAAACCCGTGAAAACTGGTGAACACGGAAATAAAAATGTACATGTAAGCAGTATTTCTAGTCACGCACTGTGATAGAGGGCACTAAGGACATTTGGTGTAATTAATTAAAGATATCCGATTACATTCCATCATGGGTTTTAAATACATGACGTAAAATCCTTTACGCTTCCACAAACATGAGGTCTGGGCCTGGAGAGTTTGTAATTAGAGAGAGAGGTATAACGACTCTCTCACCGAGTGCTAAAGATTTTTTCCAACAATATAGGATCGGTTTGTGTGGATATTTGCCTCGACTTGATGAGCCAAAAGGCCTGGTAGACGCTCGTTCATTTGCGTTTACTGGGTACATTTTTTATATTCTCATTGGACACTTTAACAAACATTACCTCAATACTTAAGCTAAAATGGTTTCATAATTGAACCAAACTGTTTCAGCAATTTTATATTTTATTAGAAAACATAATATCCATCAATATATATCACTTCTGGCATTTACTGCTGATCGTGTCATGCGCAGTGCCGAGAGTACCTTTTGACTCAGAGGTATTAAATATATGAGGGCATTCCGAATGCATGCTCTCGGTAATTAAACAGTTAACCTCATAGTTTCTTAAATTTCTTTTGCAGTAGTTAACCACTCTGGAAGCAGTTCACGCCAACACGTTTAACATTCTTTGTCGATACGCTTTTGAATACGTATGCTTTACCGATTATTAATTGGTTACAATTATTTCTTGAAATAGATTTTCGTCTGGTCAAGATGAGTTTCTTGCTGACAATTTATGACCTTTTAAGCTTATTGCTGTACCAGTAATTGCTGAAAACCCATCATAATTGCATATTTCCCCGCCACGTACGCCATCTTTAGCGATCGAACACATGCGACGCCATGATTAATGTTAATTAAACAACATCGTTCGGATGTAGAACGGAAAAAACACACAATCATGTAGCGCATGTACATGTACACATTTTTAAGTATAAAAGAGAGTTCAAACAACGAACGGTAAAAACATCCGATATACAGTACTTGGCCAATCACTTATATATTATTTAACAACAAAACGTGTCTATTTATTAACACATGCGTTTGAAATTCGTGTTTATTTGAGTTGTGTATTTATGTAACTGTTTGTTATGAAATTGGTAATTGATTTACAATTTGCTACATATTTTTTTGTATTCCTACTGTGCCTATTTAAAGAAACCAATGCTTTTGATTTATATATATACAGTATGTGCGTATAGATATTTTTGCGCTACATTATGACTCATCTTTCCTACATTTTACGTACGGTCATTTCAAATATCAGTGATTTCTTATTTTATATACGGTCAGTGTTTATTTAATCAATCGAAAATTTTGAACAAAATTATCAGAAAGAAGCACTGAATACTGAAAGATAATCGCTATAAATAGAATGCTAGGATACGCTTATTTAAAAATGAACGATGTCAGATAAATTAAAAGAAAATACTGATGTCCATCTTGTTCTTTTAGGACTTGTTAGTGTATTTAACGTCAAAGGAAGGTTTGTTTGTGTTTACGTCCTAGTATTAGCTATGGTCACTTAAGGACGTGCCAGGTTTTTGTGGTGGAGGAAATCTGGATTTCCCGGAGAAAAACCACCGACCTAAGGCCAGCACCTTGCGACTGCCCCACGTAGGCCTCGAACCCGCGACCCAGTGGTGGAGGGCTAGTGGTACAAATGTAGCAGAATGTCAAACGCCTTAACCACTTGGCCATCGCGGCCCCCAAAAGAAGAAAAGTTATGTTTAAAGCTATATTTGTGTCTTAAATGTATATTTACACATTCCCAGGGAAACTGTTTCGGATTTTACAATGTGTAATATACTATAAATGGATATCCGAAGAGTAACATTTTAAGTTAATCATAACTGTACTGCTTTATCTGCTCGTTGTACCATCAAATTGATATACACCAAAAGGTAATCCGGTATAGCGGGGAATTTTCGCCGCTGTTTAATTTTCGCCTTTTTCGCCCTCCGTAACGAGGCCGGATTTATACTTAGACAACATTATATGCAAAGTATTTAAATATGAAGAGCGAAATTAATACTGTATGTATTTTACTGGAGAAGAGCAAAAGTTGACCGGACGATTATGTATTTTATCGGAGAAGAGCGAAAGTTGACCGGACGATTATGTATTTTACCGGAGAAGAGCGAAAGTTGACGGGACGATTATGTATTTTACTGGAGAAGAGCAAAAGTTGACCGGACGATTATGTATTTTATCGAAGAAGAGCGAAAGTTGACCGGACGATTATGTATTTTACTGGAGAAGATCGAATCTGAGGGGACGATTATGTATTGTACTGGAGAATAGCGAAAGTTGACGGGACGATTATGTATTTTACTGGAGAAGATCGAAAGATGACGGGACGATTATGTATTTTACTGGAGAAGAGCGAAAGTTGACGGGACGATTATGTATTTTACCGGAGAAGAGCGAAAGATGACGGGACAATTGTGTATATTACCGGAGAAGAACGAAAGTTGACTGGACGATTATGTATTTTACTGGAGAAGAGCGAAAGTTGACGGGACGATTATGTATATTACCGGAGAAAAGCGAAAGTTGACTTGACGATTGTGTATTTTACCGGAGAAGAGAGAAGGTTTGCGGGACAATTGTTTATATTACCGGAGAAGACCGAAAGTTGACTGGACGATTATGTATTTTACTGGAGAAGAGCGAAAGTTGACGAGACGATTATGTATTTTACTGGAGAAGAGCGAACGTTGACGGGACGATTATGTATATTACCGGAGAAAGGCGAAAGTTGACTTGACGATTGTGTATTTTACCGGAGAAGAGAGAAGGTTGACGGGACGGTTATGTATTTTACCGGAGAAGAGCGAAAGTTGATCACGGGATGGTTATGTTTTTTACCGGAGAAGAGCGAAAGTTGTCCGGTATACAATAATTGTAATCCAAAAGTGCGCTTCAATCTGTTCCAGTCAATACTCGGTGGAAGGAAG
This sequence comes from Mizuhopecten yessoensis, assembly GCF_002113885.1. NCBI lineage: Eukaryota > Metazoa > Mollusca > Bivalvia > Pectinida > Pectinidae > Mizuhopecten > Mizuhopecten yessoensis. The sequence continues at coordinate 1,193,232 of NW_018404479.1, forward strand.
AACGATCCAGACAGTTGAATTAATGGAATTCCATTTATGGAACCATTTGAATTCCGATGTATCTCTCAAATAGAAGGCAAGCTGTGTTTTATCTGTCGTCGATAAGTCTGTTGGTCCTCATACCCCAAGGTGCGGTGTTTGGTCCCCTACTCTTCCTAGTTCGATAACTTTTCCTCATAACTAATCTCTGTTACGATGTCATTTACAGATAAATCCTTATAACATTACCTCGTGAGATCTGATCATGACTTAAATTCAATATTATGAGTTTAATCCTAAGTGTATTCGCTCCCGGCTTCAGAGATAAGATTAAATAAGTAAACTCACTCACCAGATTAAATATAGACCATCACTAATTCTCACGAGTCATATGATTCGTTTATTCAATAACCTATTGAAAAGACACATTTCTCTGTACCAAACTCTTCATTTGACATCTCAGACGGAATGAAATTCTAGGCAAGACGTGCAGGCACGCCGCGTGATGTAACTTCGCACAGTTAAATAAATAAAACAAATATCAAATGCATCAAACTTAGGCAGCTATGAGATAAACATATTATATATTACGAAATTACTGATTTCTCAAGTCTGGATCAGTACTGTATCTTTCATTTGAATTCATTAGAATATGTAAATGCACGTCATCTCATAAAATAGGTACAAATGTACTAAAAACAACAAGGAAGTAAACGAAGTGTAATCAAATCGATGAAACTAGTGCAAAATACATGTGTGAGCAGAAGAACAGACACACGTTTCCTAATTACTTTAAAACTAATTCTGTTCCTTCATTGTAACATCGCTTTCTACTATAAATTACAATTACATATATAATGTACAATAATAAATTGTGTTTTACTATTATAAAAACAAGAATTCAAATCATGACTATTAAATTTAGATTCAGTTAGAATACGGTGCAGACGTTTAGGATTTTTCTGTCTATGTTAGTGTTTGTGGATGATGGGAGGGGCCGATGTGTGTGGATGGTAGGAAGCACCGAGGTGTGTGGATGATAGGAGGGGCCGAGGTGTGCAGATAGGAGGGGCCGAGGTGTGTGGGTAAGAGCTGGGGGGCTGATGGCTGTGGGTAAAAGGAGGGGAGACTGAGGTTTGGGGGTGAGAGGAGGGGACTGATGTGTGTGTGTGAGAGGGGAGGCTGAGGATTGTTGGTAAAAGGGGGCGAGGTGTAGGACGGGATGTCAAACACATGTTCATAGATCACCGTTCATGTTTTGTCAGCAAGAGCATTACCAGCAACACCGTAACTGGGCATGTTCCATACAGCCACCGTATGTGACTTTAGCTTGAAATTCTATCTATAAAACCATCGCCAAGTCCTGTATAAAATTGTCAGAAACTGTAAGGATGAATGGTTTGATCTCCAGAGAGCAGAATCGTTCATAAATAAAATGCTAACGATTCCAAGTATATCTATATAGTCATCATCAATCCAATAACAGGATTCCAGTATCTAGCCTTTGGGCGTCCCTATATCGATATGTTTATTTGCATAAAGCGCCGATTCCTGGTGATTCGGTATCATGTTACCACCAACCCATAGCACAAACAGTTACCTATCAAGATCGTGAGGCGTCACCGACCGCTGACACCGGGTGACCAACTTACGACTCTAAACGGAACCTCTCTAGAGAGCAACTAGCCTCTGCCCCACCCCATTCATCATGGTGTTTATCAAATGCTATGTAAGCCGTGACCTCCGACCGTGTGGCGCGTGGGATTAACGGCACATTCGGGACCAACTGGCGACCACATTAACGTGGGCTGGGAACACATTTCTCTTTGTGTTATTCTTGTGCGTCAGATAAGGATTTTCCGGGATAGATACACAACTAGAAGATTAATACAGAATATGTAATAATGGACCTGATATGCATAACATGGCATTGAATTCGGACAAAGAACAACGATATGCAGGCGAATTATGATCGCTGGGAACGAAACATTTGTTAAAAAATGCCTAGATCCAAGAGGGCTGCCATCCTCGATACTCCAGGGGTTACGTTCACTTTCGCTCTCTGCACTCCTGGAATATGTCAAAGCAAAATTGAAGGCACGCGACTAGCTATTTGATTTGGTCTCGGGTAAAAAACTGACCTATCGCTAAAGCTGATACCTGTCCTTCAAAGATTAGAAAGGAGCGATACCCGACTTCAAAATCGGTCAATTTTACCATAACGCGCCCGACAGATTCTTTTGATGTACATCAAAGGATCAAACTAGTCTTTTTGTCTCATCCACAAGGTGGCGTACACTGAGCCTTCAATTTTGGTATGACACATTCCAACGGTGTAGAGAGCAACAGTGAGCGTTACCCCTGGAGTTTGAGGATAAAGGGCTTCATAACAAAGGCGATACCTGTAACACCAGCCTTCACCAAAGTGAAGAAATCTTTAAATTCTTCACTGCAAGTACAGTATTTGATTATTTCAATATTATACTTGATCATCAAGAAGCTTCTCATTGGGTTTTTTTTGTTCAGGGCCGCGGTGGCAAAGTTGTTAAGGCGTCTAACATTTTGCTACACGTACTACAAAATGTACTAGCCCTCCACCATTGGGTCGCGGGTTCGAGACCTACGTGGGCAGACGCCAGGTACTGGCCGTAGGTCGGTGTTTTTTCTCTGGGAACTCCGGCTTTTCTCCACCACCGAAACCGGGCACGTCCTTAAATTACCATAGGTGTAAATGGAACGTAAAACACAAACAAACAAAATTTCTGTTCAAATAAACTTGAATGAAGTTGCTAGAATTGGAAATTACAACACAGCATATGATTTACAGCAGAGTGATATTTATTACTTTTTACAAAAATGAACAATAAGTTATATCAAACATTCTACATATATTCCAAAGCTATATAAACCCACGTGACTTAATAACATGTATACACCTTAATGTACGTATATAACAATATATTCACATTCTGTGTTGCATTTGCCTATATGTCGTTAGTAAACCAAATTGCAGTATATGAGACTGTATACTACAATTTACAGTGATACGGGCAGTGTAGGAATAAACAAACATGGCCGACCGATACTTTCGGTATCAATACATGTAGGCCCATANAACGTCATCACACAGGGGATCGGTTTCGAGATTTTGAGTTATGCATAACATCAGTGAATAACCACAACACTAAAATTCAGCATTTCTAAAACCTTGTAAAAGTCGAGGGTATCGACAAGGTTTTAAAATGTGTATAAATACCTTTTTAAGTGTTGTGGTTTTTCAGTGATGTCATCCATTACTCAAAATCACGAAACCGACCCCTGTGAACGTCGTCTGCTAGCGATGCTAATCTGACCGATTAGACATGAAATCTATTTCAAACGAAATGTCCTTGGAATCGTTATCACCTACTGAAAGGACCACTTTAATTAAACGTTTCCGAGTATATATGCTTCTGATAATAACGTAATATTCCAGTCGAAGGAAACACAAGCAGAAGTTATGCAATTATTAACAATTTTTCAACATATACGCACACATATGAAATAAATAATAAAGTTAAGTTTGTGTTCAAACCATTTTATGTGCATGTGGTATTTCTTCTGGAAATGTCGGCTGGGATTTGAACTTACTGACGTCACTGATATGTTAAGCGGAAAAATCAAACGTATTTTTGCTTCAGTTACTATACAAAACAAACTATATCCATATAAATGTAAATATAAACATTGAACTGTTACCAGATGCAGTAACGGGCGACATTCTATTTATCTGTCACCCAAATTGCATTCATATCGACTATATACTGCATCTGGTAACAGTTCAATGCTTAAATGTATTACATTGTTTTATTATCACATGTAGCAAAATAAAGTTGTTTATCACATACCTGTTGAATCGTATAATAGTAATACAAGCAATTTTCAGACCATGAAATACAACGTTCTGTATTGCACATGTGCAATACGGAATATTGTATTTACCTACTAGCCGGAACTACTTTTTTATGGTAATCCTCTTGTCATGGCGAACTAAAACGTTCCCTGTATTTGCAAAAAATGTCAAAGTTTATAAAATCTTTGTATCGATCTCTACCAAATACGGATGGTATGTGATAAAAGCAAGACCACATACTTGTGTTTTCTAACGAATCAGAAAGCCCTCATTTATTTAGACATATTCCGGTAATCCAGTTGCCAGGAAAGGTTGTTGTTTCTAAAGCATAGAAAACGACTTGAGGGTTCGTAGTTGGTATTTGAAACATTTCGATGATATGGTAACAATAACCTTTTTTTTCTTGTACCGAATATATTAACACTAATATGTTGTTTTATCAGCAATATTTCTTTTAAAGTTAAAATAAACAACTAACATGTGGAAAAAACTGTTTTCAATTCAATAAATTTGTGAACAAATGCACGGGGAAGCTATGTACACATTAAAATTGAGGCTGACATACTACATCTATACATTTAAAAAATCGATGACTTTAATCATGTCTTTATAGAATTTAGAAGTCTCCTTTTTGTCTACCTTTTGCAATTAGTACATTTGTAATTTGTAAAGGAAAAATGAAGGCATTTCCAAATAAATATTATAGATTTCGCTACATATAACTCATCTTTCGAACGTTTTTGTCCTGAAACACTCAAAACGTTTTACTATTTGCAGGAATTTTATGTTAGATATCAATGTAGGTCTTCTATGCTATCTTCGCAAGAGGGATATCGATATATAATGCGATATGTTGCATATCTTCACAAGAGGGATATCGATATAAAATGCGATATGTTGCATATCTTCACAAGAGGGATATCGATATATAATGCGATATGTTGCATATCTACACAAGAGGGATATCGATATAAAACGCGATATGTTGCATATCAACACAAGAGGGAAATCGATGTATAATGCGATATGTTGCATATCTACACAAGAGGGATATCGATTTATAATGCGATAAGTTGCATATTTACACAAGAGGGATATCGATTTATAATGCGATGTGGTGCATATCTACACAAGAGGGATATCGATGTAGATGTTACTAGTGATCTTATGTAACTTAAAAACGCTGAGTTTTGTATTGGTGAACTGAGTAGGCCATTCTACAGTAGAACTATTAATGCGGGTAACACACATGTAACATTCAAGGATAACATGTACGTACGTCAGTACGATGTAAGTTATATGGGATTAATGTGTTTTGAATTCGGGATTTGTTTTCCAGGAAAAATATTTTTACCGCTATGAAATCCAATATTTAATCCGCTATAAATAATATTCCTGGTCAACACGTTCATACAAATACGTTGCTCAGTACTTATTTCATTCAAAGCGAGATAGTGGTTTTAAAATGTCATTAACTGTCCTTTACAATTGCAGTTTTAGTAAATGGCTGTCAACATATACATGTATATATATATATGTATATATATATATGTCATATGTCACAGAGGAAGTATTAAATGTAAAAAACAACGCTAAAAACATAAAGGAGGAACTGATTTTAGAACCAAATCGTACATAGCGCTTCATTTATCAATCTTTCCTTGTACTTCGGTTACACTATAGCCATAGTTTTAATATGCGCACTTAAAAACGCCACGCTTGCGCCCACAACTTAAGTCATTTGACTTTCATTTGTGCCATATTCACTGTTATTTGTCGTTTTCAATGAAGCCTTGTTGCTTCTTACGCAATTTTTAATGTGTTTAAGAGGCGTTCTGTATAGCGGAAAATAGGGCATAAAATCAAGATTGTGCTAATTATCCTTCTTAAAGCAAGGGTCTTCGAAAACATAAAACGAAACAGGAGGCGAGCAGTATACCTTTCGGTGCTGCTCGTCGTAGGTGAAATAGAAATTAAGATATTTTATATCTTTTAGGAATGTCACAAGTTATTTCTCCACTGCTCCAAAAATAGGGGCAATTTTGGACTGACGTGGTTGTTGCGACGGCTTTCATGCAATTAGCCAGAATTAATCGGCAGTTATTGCTGTCTATACTGTACCTCCATCCTGGCTAGCGCTGTACCCCCGGATTCCGAGCCTCATAAGATCTACGTTAGACAAAGTAATGCCCACATCTTAAAAGATTTCTCACCATATCAGTACTAGTACGACCTTACATGCCTCGCCAAGTGTTTTTTCCAATTTACCCGTAGAATATATGTTTTCATTCAAATTCCGAGCTTCCTTTCCACATCTACGTAAAATAACATCTATTTTTCCTTTTCATAGCTCTCTACAGGGAAATTTCGGTGATTTTGTGGCGAGTTCCCCTATCCTTACTCCCCCGGGACGTTGGTGATATTTGATTAGCTAGCTTGATAGATGGAAGGAAAAGCCAAGGACGGAAACCGAATTAAACCAATTGTAAACCCTTTCCGAGTTCGTCTAGTTCTTAATCTCTAAGGTTATAACCCGTATTTGTGAAACCTGCTATTACCGAGGGAACGACATCAGTAAATGTACATACATCTGTATGTATCCGGACACGGCGGACTTACGGGATTGGTTATTGTCCCAGACAACTAGTATCTTAATATAAATCTATATAGAATGGATGCTCTTTATTGATTCGGAACAATGGAACTCGAATTTTGGATAAAATCTTATCCCCATCACCCACAAATGCCATGACATGCGAGGATAGATGTAGACCCTGCTACCTGCTATCTGATTCCGATAGCCATATACAATGCATAATGCGCTTGTATCTCACACTGGCAATCACATATACGACAGTGTTTGTAGAAGCAATGCTGTTTACACATGTAAATTTAATATGCGGGAGAGATTTACGTGCATGTGAATTCGATGACATATCAGGGTCACATGTCACAGGCAGACAAGAAATTCTGTATCAGCCATGTTTGCTTGACACGTTTTACGAGTGATCAGAATCATTTTATTCATATTGAATGTTAAGCTCTAATGATTATTAAATTCTGAGAAAATATATTAAGATTTTGCACATTTACTGCATGATTTTCACATTTAAAAATTAAAGCTTTAATATTTTAATATATTTCCTGGAGCGTAAAAGCGTAATTTCTGCAACCCACGTAGATAGTTACAGCAGATAAATTACCGGAAGTTGACTACCGTAAGCGCATTGTATTAATATATTTATTTTTGACAACTGTTGAACATCAGTGATTTTATTAATAAAGGAATATATTAGCTTGCTGCTCTTTAAAAAAAATACCGTTAGAAGTAACACGAACGCACATGTCAATAGACATGTCACTACGCGTGTGAACTTTGACCTCTAACGAGAAAATAATCACCACTGGTTGACGTGTTGACAGGTAATATTGCTAACGTCGATTGGGTGTCTCACTTACGCTTTGTTCAGGTAACAAGATATAGTTTCAAAGTCGTCATTATCCTGATAAAGATCAGAAATGTGCTTCCATACCTGATCACATCCGTTTGGTCGTGATGAGGATATGCGATAGGTCTTGTGATCCCACACACAGTAGTTCTTTAATTAGCATATCGTATAATTGAATACTGGACAGGAGTCCGTGACCTTTTGTAATTGGGGTCAATTAAGGAAGAGTTCAGGGTTTGTCGTGAGAACGATTTTCTCAACGCTCGCTAATGTGGATAAAATCGAGAGATTACCACATGCGCAGGTGGAATCGAGATTTTATCCACGTGCGAGCGATGAGAAAAAAATGTTCTCGCGACAATGATTGAACATACTGTGTGATCTACCTTGTATATTTCTTCATTTAAAAAAAAATAAAATAAACACCATATTTTCCAAATGACTTCTAATATAGGCTCAATGGTCCTCAATCACAAATCCTCGGTCTGTGTCAAACGCACATGTAAACAAAAAGGTGTGCGAGGAGATATACTATGAACCATAAAAAAATATGCAGATTTTTTAGATAATCTTCACCGGCTTCTCCATATTCACATTTACGCTTAAAATGGTGTTGTTATCCTCACAATATTTTTGTTCGTAATTTTGTATTTGCATGATTTATTTATAACGGACTATTTTCTTTCGCGGATCACTTTGTGCGGATACCATTTCCGTTTTAGGAAATCACTTGGCGCGAGCTGACATTCTCTTTTTAGAAAATCCGTTCCCAAAGACCGGGAAATGGGAAAATCCGTTCTAAATATGTCTTCAAGTCGTTGTCAACTTCTTTTTGAGTATTCTCATATATGTACTGACAACACATGGAAATTAATGTATTATGCTACAGGTAGGAGGTCCATGTATAAAGTAGTACATGTATATAGACGGTAATTACAAAATGTACGTGTACCTTACGAGTGTAAGATTACTACATTCTGTAGCTGTTCAAATGAGAGCAAAATATAATTACCCTTCAAATTATGACATTTGATATTCCCTCTTTGAACATGTAACTATTATTATTTCCTTTATTTCCTCCAGAAAATATCTTGGAGGGCAACATGACAATTGCCACTGTTCTACAGGAGGCACCACTGTAACCTATCTTGCTTTGCTTGTCATATGTGTTCTATTCGACTCGTGTTTCGATGGACGCTTGCTTGTTTTTTACACTGAAGGAAAGTGGTACAATGTCTCTTCTACTTCCCTTACCAGGGTTTAATTAGTTCATGCCGTTGGAAATTCTAAATCGTTAGTGAAATATAGATAAGCGGACTCAACAGCGGCCCCTTGTGTAATTAACTCTTTTCTGTACCGAAACCTTACTGAACGACCCATTTTTAGTAATTATATATGTTGTTGTGCATTTTGTTCTCTTTTTTTTCCTTCTTTTCCGTTTAATTAAGTGCGATGTTGCAATCAGATAAAGTTTTTTTCTCTTTTGAATTCAGTGTAAACAATTTCGTTCGAAATGCCCGTCTCTTGCAGTAAAAAGTTCTAAACAAACTTGTGTCAATGTTAAGCTCTTACGCAGGGACAAATCTTATTATCAATATGTTATACAACGTATTGCACAAAATACACTGTCAGTCCGCACAACACAATATAACGGAGATATGGCAGAGAAAGGTAAGAAAATAAATAAACCGAGATCTCGGTTCAGTAATCCGTTATCTCTGTTAAGCAATCCGTGCTCTCAGTTTAGTAATCTATGATGTCAGTCTAGTAACCTGTGATGTCAGTTTAGTAATCCGTGATCTCTGTTTAGTAATCCGTGATCTCATCGACTCGTGTTTCGATGGAAGTTTAGTAATCCGTGATCTCAGTTTAGTAATCCATGATATCATTTTACTAATCCGTGATCTCAGTTTACTTATCCGTGATATCGGTTTACTAATCCGTGATCTCAAATGAGTTATCCGTGATATCAGTTTACTAATACGTGATGTCAGTTCACTAATCCGTGATCTCAGTTCACAAATCCATAATCTCAATTTGCTTATCCGTAATCTCAGTTTACTAATCCGTGATCCCAGTTCACTAATCCATGATATCATTTTACTAATCCGTGATCTCAGTTTACTTATCCGTGATATCGGTTTACTAATCCGTGATCTCAAATGAGTTATCTGTGATATCAGTTTACTAATCCGTGATGTCAGTTCACTAATCCGTGATCTCAGTTCACTAATCCATAATCTCAATTTGCTTATCCGTAATCTCAGTTTACTAATCCGTGATCCCAGTTCACTAATCCATGATCCATGATATTACAGGTAATATTGTGTACATATTTCGACCTGATTAGTTGCATATTGAAGGTATCACTGAATGTTCAATAAAAATACAAAGCATTGAAAAAAATATGTTGCTATTGTATGTTTTATAATGCCTAGGGACAAATCTGTAGACATTCAGAACTATGCGCAGGTGTAGATAGCAGCCGTTTGAAGCAAGGTCAAGAATGTGCTTGATTAATATGAATTTGAAAAGCTTTTAAGTGACAACAATCTAACTTACGTTTTGAATTGTTCTATATAGGTATCTTATCCTATCAAAATATAATACATTGTCAGCAACGCACCTCGTATGTTACAGTGTGTCTGATTCGTTGAAACTCATCACATGACCGAGTGACAAAATATATCTCCCAACAGCGCGTGCTCGATGTTAGCAAAACATCATGATATGCATGTACATTGTAACACTTTCCCGCACATGGAGGCTCACATTCCGTTCATACAAATATCATCCTTAAAGAAGAAATGTGACGCTCTATTTTCTCAAAATAAATATAAGTACAAGATTAATAATACCATATTTATTCCTTGTATTTATTTCATAGTCTACAAGTTGCTCTTGTCCTTTAAATTTCTATCGGAATAATTATTTGTTTTTGTACAGTTTTAAGGCCCATACATGTAAAGCATTACTTGCAATTGTATACCTCAATCAAATAACAGCATAATTGGTTAGTCTGGGTTGATCACATGGTTTAAAATGAAACGTTGTGGGTTTTTCCCGCGCGCTCGAGTTTCCTCCTGCCATTGTAATTGTTCTATTCCGTTCCAAGAATCTATGTTACCCTGGTACTGTATGAGGGGAACACATTATTTTGTTTCCCTAAACGAATGCAATATTGATTGTACATGTACACACTAAGCATGCTATCTTACATCGTGTGTCTTGCACTTTAAACCAAAATCTTAAATGTTCAGGTAGAAACAGACACACATAAAATTCAATCTTCCAGGATATCATATACGCCTCGAGGTTTCATGTATTCAACATACCTGGGACTGTGAGACTCTTTGTCTCTTTGTGTTCAGACTGTGACTATAAAATATTCCTAGTATCTTTGTACATATCTTCATTGATGTCATGGGATGCATTATAAAACAATAAAACGTTGTATATGTACCGGATATCATTTGTGTACTTTCCCAATAGGTCGGACTCAAATGATATCAAAACATCATCTAACCGTGATATCGCATCAAATATGCATGTTGAGGGTTCCCGAACTCATTGTATCTAAGAGATAACACCTGTATAATTATGATCGATACCCAAGGCATCCGAATCGCTATATATCAATGTGGCTCATTTATTTCTCTAAATGTCACTCACAAACAATGTGGTCGGGGTCTCAAGTGGCTATATAATTGACGGTAACTTCGCTTAGTTTTCCTGCATTTCGTATACTCTATGTATAGTGTATGCGAAAAATTTACTTTGGTACGTGTTTAAGGCTCCCACGGTGGTCAAAACATGATGACAAGAATATAGCGAATGACGTCTGTATTGACGAAATTAAATATATATCCGCAATTTCTAATCCGATCACGTACCGTAGGAAACGTGGAAGTGGATAGTTTTAAACGATGATCGGTGTGATGAAATAAATCCTCATTACTAATTACTGTTCAAGTGCTTTCTCCAGGGCATTCCTTCCCTGCAAATCGATGTTTTATAAATGAGAAATAGCACAAAGGTGTTGATAATTCCTTTTCACTTCTCTTCTCAGTGTTTAGATGATGTATGATCATTAGAAAAACTGATAGCACAACGAAGCAGCACTTCAAAACAAAATGTACCGTTGATGATAATGTAACCAATTTACCAACAATAAAAACGAAAAAAAGAACTATTTATTTAATAAAACAAAGAAGTTCTCGTTCCAAATACAAATGTGATATCAGTGATTAGCACATACAGTGTAAACAATATGAAAATTTAAAATTTAACATCAAGTTTAGTAGATCGTTACGCTATACATATATTTACATATATTACCAATATGATATCACTACATGTATACTCAAGATATTTTATACATTCTGTTTGTTATAAAACTTCTACTTCTGATGTCTGGAAATATTCACTCTAATCCAGGTCGCTCATCAATCAGTATTAATCAAAGAAACTACTATAATGATTTATCAATAATGCACTTAAATGTTAGGTCTCTTCGGAACAAGGTTGATCTTATAGATACTGAATTCACTGACTATGACATCCTATGTCTTACTGAAACTCACCTGAATAATGAAATAACTGAATCTGATTTGCAAATTAACTCACATCCCAACTCATATCGTAGAGACAGACAATCACAACACGGTGGTGGTATTATGATATATACTAAAAACAACCTCTTAATAAATCACAGAACTGATCTTGAAACTGAAGACATAGAACTTGTCATCCTAGAAATTAACACTTCTAACAAAAAAATACTTCTCTGCTGTCTTTATAGACCTCCTAATACAAAAGTAGATTACTGGAATAAACTTGATAACATTTTAGATAATCTTTCTAATACTAATCTTAATATCATTATCACTGGTGACATAAATATTGACTTTATCACAATGAAACCTAATTCACATCTTGCAAGATTAATTACTAAATATCACTTAAAAAACTTAATACAATCACCAACACGCATTACAAACACTACTGCTACCTTAATTGATGTATTTATTACTAATAATGTAAACATTTTTACCTCAACAAATGTACTTTCCCCTCTCTGTAGTGATCACTGCCCCATCCTTGCTAACATTTGTTTTAAGACACTAAAAAATAAACCATTCAAGAAACCTATATATAAGTTCAATGAAGCTAATTGGGATGCTATTAATAATGAACTACTTAGTAATGATTGGGATTCCATAGTTAATAACACTACTAGCATTAATGAACTATATTCTACTATTATAAACAAAATAAACTCTGCTACTAACTCTCATATACCTCACAAAACAATTACTGTCCATCCTGATGATAAACCTTGGATGACTGGTGAAATTCGGCATAAATTAAGATATAAGAATAGATTACATAAAAGAGCTAAAAATAAAAATAGGGAACAAGATTGGGCAAAATTTAGAACTTGTCGCAATGACACTATACAAATTATTCGGCAATCCAAAGAAAATTACTTTAAGAAACTTCAAAATTGTCTTGCCGACAAAACAGTGCATCCAAGAAAATGGTGGCAGATAGCAAAATCTATAGGAAAAATGAATAACACTAGCACTAATTCTTATCCTCTAAAATCTAACAATAAAATATTAATCCATCCACAAGATAAAGCTGAGGCACTAAATAACTTCTTTACCACCATTGCCTCTGATATTACTGACACTAACCTACCTGATTTACCTCCCTTATGTCCATTTGAACTTTCTGACATTAACATTACTGAACAAGATATAACTGACCAATTTGACATTTTTAATAAAAACAAACCAGCTGGTCCTGATGGTATTTTACCTATGATTGTAAAGAACATTTCTGCTTCTTTAGTATACCCACTCAAACTATTATTTAATAGAACTTTATCTATTGGAGTAATACCTGATGTACTAAAAACGGCTAATGTTACTGCTCTCTATAAAGGTAAAGGAGATATCAGTGATCTCAATAATTATAGACCTATTGCTATTACATCTATTTTTATCAAAATGTTAGAAAAAAATATTTTTAAATATACGTTTAATTATATTTCAAGTCACAATATGTTAAGTGTACATCAGTCAGGATTTCAACCCAAAGACTCCACTACTAATCAACTAGCTGATATCTATAATACTATAAGTGGCAATTTAGACCAAGGTAAAGATTTGCGTTTTGTTTTCTGTGACATAAGTAAAGCATTTGATCGAGTATGGCATTTGGGCCTATTATATAAACTAAAAACATATGGTATTAAAGGTAAATTATATAATTGGTTTAAAGCTTACTTATCTGACAGAAAACAAAGGGTTATCTTTGAAGGTTATAAATCTAGTACCAAACCTATGTCTGCAGGGGTTCCTCAAGGATCTGTCCTTGGTCCCTTCCTCTTTCTTCTTTTTATTAATGATATTACTAATAATGTAACTTCTCATATAAAACTCTTTGCAGATGATACCTCTCTCTATGTAATAGTAAATAATAACAATGACCTTACAACACCTACTAACATACTTAATGATGATCTTGACTCAATCTCTGAATGGTCAAAGCGATGGCAGATCCTATTCAATCCGAATAAGACTGTAGCTATTAACTTCTCTCGTAGACACATTAACAATCATCCTCAACTGCTATTTAACAATACTCCAATTGCACAACATGAACACCATACTCACTTAGGACTAACATTTAACAGTAAAGGGACATGGTCAGATCACATTTCAAATATTTATAAGAAAGCGAACTCTAGACTAAGTATTCTTAGAATTTTAAAAACTACAGTTGATAGGAATACATTAAAAACATTATATGTCTCTTATATAAGACCTGTGCTAGAATATTCTGATATAGTATGGGATAATTGTACCAAATCGGAATCAGATCTTTTAGAATCAGTTCAACTAGAAGCTATGCGTTTAATTACTGGCCTCAGACGAGGTACATCTCATCATATTCTGTATACTGAAACACAACTTGAAACATTACACACACGAAGACAAAATCATAAACTAACATTAATGTATAAGATTCTTAATAATTACACTCCAACTTATCTCGATAATATCATTCAACCATTTCTAAATGTAAATAATAACTATACCTTCAGAAATAACAGATTCTTTAATATACCACAGACAAGAACTACTACTTATATGAATAGCTTCTTCCCTTCTACAATGGTAAAATGGAATGCACTTGATAGCACTGTACGAGACTCCATCTCAATTTCATCTTTTAAAAAGAAACTTAAAAAAACCTTTGATACATCCGTCTCAGAAACTTTTATTAACTGTGTTCCGAGGAAACTTAACATAATTTTATGTCAGCTAAGAAATTTTAAAAGTGATCTTAACTGTGATAAGTTACAAGACCATCTGATTGATGATGCTTCCTGTGTATGTGGTGTACAGAGGGAAGATCTAATACATTTTTTCTTTCAATGTCCTCTGTATTCTAATATTAGGCATCATATTACCACTATTTATAATCTAGTAGGATATTTAAATCTGCACTGTTTAGTATATGGTATTAGTAATGCATCCAACCAATTAAATAAAACTATTCTTATACATGTTGACTCTTATATTAAATCATCAAAACGTTTCGTTACTTATACGTGCTAGATAAATTTCCAAATGAATATTCATGTATTGTTATAATTATTGTTATTCAGGCAAGTTTTATCCCTTAAATAACGAGTATTAGACATAAGCTGGTGTGGGTGTGGGTGTGCATGAGTGTGAGAGGAAACGAATCACAACATTTTATATATTTAAGCATTGTACATATCTACCGGAATTAGAAGAAGACTGATATAGGCAAAGCCTGTTGTCTTATTCTTTTGTCAATACTGTTCAAATATCTCCTTTAATGTTAACTTATATGTTTGTATTATATATGTATTGTCAATAAAATACTTTGAAATTGAAAATATTGGTGTGTTTTCATAGAGAAACATCATTCACTTTTTTTTACCCAGGATTGATCATGTTTCGCGAGACCGTATATTATGCCCAATCGAATGAGGAAATATGACCGCGAGAGAAAAAACACGACAATCAAGTTCCCGTCATGATCATTTTTCAACTCATTCCAATATGATATGCTGCTACATGTAATTACATTAGGTATACTAATAGTATTTCTAATACGAGACCACTTCTTAGCCTATAGATATCACATGACCGTCGTTATAAGCTACGTTTACGCAAATGAACTTGATGTGCTTGAACATATTCCATTCGGTTATTTAACGTTTTCTTGGGTTAATAAAACACTTATATCAACCTACTCACAAAATGTACAATCTTGAAATGTGAGAAAGTTAAAGAGAGAGCTTTACACGTAGCCCATCAGTTCACGGTCATGAATTACTATACAAATACATGTTTTACAGATTCTGATGAATTGTCGTTGTAACTGTCAAATATACAGCTTAATATAGGAAAGCAAATTGAATATTGACAAGATTGATGAAGAATTACATTTAGCAGTCGTTCTTCGTCATTAGAATTTATTACACGTTTTGGCGTACCATCTTTGCATAAACAGATGAATGTTTTCACATTTTTGAAAGATTTGTAAATAAAGAAAATGTCGGTTAATATCGGCATTTATTATTTTCTCATATAAAGCTGTTTTGGAGCAAATTATCTTTGTATATATTGACCTTACCGCAAGAGTACCTTTTCCTTAACGTAGAAATACAATAAAATGCATTCAAAATCACCATACAGTGTAAAATATAGAAAAATGTAATTAATGTTTGGAGGTTTCGTTATTTATGGACGGCAGTGTATAATGAACACATATGCCTCAGTCTGAGTAAGTCGACCAAACAAGACCGGACATTTCTCTTAGGACTAAAACTGGATAGGTCGCAAATATACTAGTTTATAGAAGACACCACTACAGGGCTAATGTAAATGCAATTTGCCGTTTATTTGCCCTTTATTTCCCTTCACGATCATTTGATGTTTTATCAATAATGAGACCTAACCCTAAATTGAATATGACACATACAATGTAGATGAAACCCAAGTCGCTCCAGTTGTATGCTCCCAGACACGTTCTCTGACGTGCTCTAGTTAACTTGCAATATTGAACAGGAAGTGTGGATGGTATTTGTCCGACTGAAGTGAAATACAAGCAATAAAGGTACAAACTGGAGCATGAGTATATATACTGTACTTATAATTTTTGCTTGTTTGTGTGTGTGTATATGTTTTTCTTTCCGTTTTTCGAACCTATGAAGTTAATATGTACAAGCGCCTGAAAGAAACGAAATAATTCAATATTATATAACAATGTGATACGATGAAAAACGATGTCTTTCAAACACCACCTCCGTACAACGTACGCTCAGTACTAGTAATTATAAAAACGGAAATACGGCCGGCGGTGTGGGAGGGATTAAAGTCGACAGCGGTAAACATAAACTTACAAATACATACCGAATAGGAAATAACGAAAACTGAAGTTTGAAGCTTTTGAGTGTCGAAAGTCAGCACGAAATGCCGTTCTGGTCGAGAGTTAGCACGAAATATCGCATGGCGTGGACCAAATCATACCGACAAACTGTATGTGATGTGACTTCTGCCATACCAGACGTCATTACGGAGTAATTCCCGCTGATCCGCACTCCGTGGCAACAGCTTTGACAGACTCCGGATCTCGTCCGGCTTCCACTGTGCCGTAACGACTTGGCATGCAAACTAAGAGACGCTTAATTTCCGCCTGATGATGCAAGAAAACGGTGAAAAGGGAACAACAACGCTTCAGCACCATCGTTAATCCTCGATACCAAGGCTTGGAGCCCTGTTTAGGCCTAACAACATCAACACGGGTCCTGTAGCCATGCTTGCAGCATAAAAACGGTAATTATCTTTCAAGTATTTATTATTTTACCTAAAAATAAATCAGAAGTGGATTAAACTAGGCCATGTTAGCTGCTTAATTCACTTCAACTCACGTTTCTGTTGGAAATTGATTTAAATACAAAAATTAAATACAAATGCGTTTTTCTAAACAGGCAGTTTTCTCTATTTAATGTTTATATATATTTTTTTCACTAAAAAGGTGTTTCTGATTTAAACATATTTTATTTTATTGTAATTCTGTTAATATCTAGAAAAAAATGTCTTTAAAAGCTGTATATGAAACGCTGTGTCTTATATTAAGGTCTAACTGGTTCCAGAGTCGGATTGTGGAGGGTAAAAGGGACAAATTTGTTAATTGAAGTCGTGAATTAGGTATACAGTAATTTTCAGCATTACGGAGGTTATAGTGTGTTTTCTGAAATTGTAGGGGGAAGTAAAGAGGTAAGATAGTTAGGTGTAAGATTCTTATGGATTTTGTAAAACAGTTGTTATTTCCGCCGAGTTCTACGTTCAGATAACGTTTCTAGACCCGTTTCAAAATACAATGATTCTCTACTTGAGTAAGATGGTAACCCGGTGATAATTCTTACAGCCTCAAGCTGAAGTTTTTCTAATTTGTCTGCGTCACCGAGAGTACACCCATCCCTTACCTCACAACAGTATTCTAATAGAGGAAGAATGTACGATCTATAAAATTTACTTAAAGATCTTCTACTCAAATAAATTTCAATTTACGTAAAACGCTTAACTGTTTCGATACCTTTATACAAATATTTTCAATATGGGTACTCCACTTACAATTTTCATCAAAAATTACTCCAAGGTGCACATGATTGTCAACAAAATCAACACTAACGTTTTTAAATTTTTAATCGATAAAATACTCAAGTTCAAAGTTACAAAGATGTAATCGACTTTTACTTGTCAAACATGTTACTAATTCCTTTTTTGTCATACAAACTTCCGCTTAAAACTTGTTTTGCTTCCGTTCTGGGCTACGTTAGTGCAAATTTGCAAAACGTACTTAAAAAAAAAGGTCATTTCAAATTCCTAAAACTCCAGTAACCATGCGTTTCACGATATCTTACAAAAATGTACAATTGCCTACCACGTCACTGATGCAACGTCGTTTTTGATTGGATAACAACAATTGTTTACACCAGCAGATCCATTGTGTTACGTTATACATTACTCTACGCCATTTTCATACCCTGTTTGTCAATGTTTTGTGCATCCTCGCAACAGGTAAGGTCACGTGAAGAGGGTGACCACAGAACATCACACTAATCGAGAGCCACTTTACTTTGTCGAATGCAATATGTACCAAAGGAACCTTTGGCAAGACTTTTATGAGAGGTGTTCAATGAATGTCTTGGTGGCGGTTTTTGGCAAACCCACTATTTTGTATTAATGTGTTTTGCAAAGTAATTGTAAGCTTTTACCACATTGTGGGATAATCAGAAATGAATACATGTAATTACAAATGTCGCTTTATGGTGGGACTTTTTTTTCATTCGCATTATTTGTTTGAGTTGTTCTTGTTATGAGTGAAAAGGCATAAAGTAAGAATATCATTTTAAACTCTGAAATTCTTTCTGTCACCAGGTCGGCCCCGAGAAAGAGGGTTTAGGCATATATATAGTTGCTTGTAAACTGTACAAAACGATGTGTATTCTGTCAAGTCTGATGTGGCAAATTGTGTAAAAATTACCAAAAATATTCCTCATTGAGTGTAACGCTTTCCGGGAGAATCTACATTTAATAAAAACAGACCCTACTTCATCACAACGTTACACATAACATGACCATTTGAAATCCCAACTCAGTGTACAACTCAACATTAAAGTCCATTCTCGTGTTGACACGACACCATATCATTAACATAGTACAAAATCGTGCATACAAAGAGAAAGAACAATTGTAGATTTAGAAAAACACACCTACATAGAAAGTACCAAACTAATAAGAATGTGGGCAAAAAAGAGAAAGAAATGTGGTCAAACACACGCGGCAACAGAGAAAGAGCAAATGAACATGAAAATAAGCATACGTTCACGACAACAAAAAACACATGAACGTAAGAACAAACACGTTCATGAATAGAAAGAATAAGTGAATATTTAGACAAACACACTTACACAAAGAGAAAGAACTAATAAACCCGGGGACAAAATTCGCATATTAAGCACATAAAAAAGCAGATTTGGAAAATTAATTAGCAAATGAGCAAAGACGTGCACGAAGTGAAATAACAAGTACACCTGATGGGGAAACAAAAGTACACAAGTTTGATCATTTGTTATCATAAATGCCATCTAAAATGTATATGCCTACCGCTTAATAATGTATAAGCTATAAATAACTGTACTATCTATTAAACATATGTCTACCTGTATCGTACACCGGTAGCAAACTAGTATCAAAAAGAAGTGAAGGATGAGTTGGCGCCGATATTAATTTCAAACGCTGGTTATACGTTAATGACATCTGTGCATGCTATATGATAATTACACGTACGGGACGTGTATAATAATTCCACGTCATTTCTCACCCATGGAGTCAGTTCCGGTCATCTATCACGTGACGAACGACCCATTTCCTCGTTAACATAGCCACCCTTTGATGTTCTAGCTCACCGCATTGCGTGTTGTCATTGTAAAACCGTTATCTGCAATTAAATTCATATTATTTACAATGACAGCATTACGCTGATATTCGCAGTTTCCGAAATACGTGACTTTAATAGTATGTCTTTCCTGAAAACTAAATAGTAAACATTAAAATAGATAGAAACACGTACATAAAATCTATGAGGACTTTTGAAAATCAGTTTTAGTTTTTTCAAACTCCCAATCGGGGTTTGATCTGTAAACACTTTTCGTCTTCCGGTGCTTCCACATGCGTGAAAGCCTTCTTGGAAATTAAGGCAGTATACTATCTTCAAAAAAATTATAGTAAACCACCTACGGTATCTGTTTTTTTTACAGTTTACTAGTGAAATATCATGAATTCTCCATTTGGTTAAAAAACCATATCAATATACGAAATATGTTATCTTCACATGTGAAGACGGCACTCTTAGTATGGTCCAATCTGAACGGTACATTCTATTCTCTGGGTAGATTTTCAGTTTCAAGTTTAAATGAAGCGACGGCAGAATAAGTGGTTGTGTGTTCCACCTACAATGTATGCAGCATACATTATTGTTTTTACATAACTACACTTTTCATTTCAGTAATAATTACCATAACTTTAGTATGCATATACAATACCTACACCCATCTTTGTAGCCCAAAAACAAAAGATTCAAATATCCCTACCTCCCTACCGTGACGTAACCTATATCTCGATGACAGAGCCACGGAGTGATCTCCCTTCCTCAAACCCCCTTTTTTTATGGCGTAAGGCAGCCAGGATGAGGAGGCAAGGGGAGGAATACAGGGTGGGACTCCATAAAGTTATGGTAAGTATTACATCATGAAAATTGGTTTTACTTCAAAAACCTCAATTTCATTTCAGTAATAATTACCATAACTTTAGTATGCGAATTCGTCTTACCGTAGTGGAGGCTTCGAATCCAGGCAGACCAGGCTGACGGAACAAACTCGAGACATGCTCAAGGTAGGGAAAAGGTTCAAGGAACCCCCCTAATAAAGCCCCGAAAGTAATTAAAAAATGGAAAACCTCCCCGTGAAACGAGCAGGTGTACCACCGTGGTGCCTGATAGCATACTATTTAAAATCACTGAATTACTGTGGAGGAACAGCCACAGACTGTGCAACCACCACCGGTCCAAGGGAATACAATCCATCAGAATGAGAGGCCAAGGACCGGAGATAAAAATCCGTGAAGGTAGTCTGTCCGCGCCAGAAAGCTGCGGACATGACCTCCTGAAAGGGGGACCCATTGAGGAGGGCCCATGACGCAGCAAGGGCCCTGATCTCATG
>NW_018404479.1:1217704-1237860 GCF_002113885.1 Mizuhopecten yessoensis
CATGAGATCAGGGCCCTTGCTGCGTCATGGGCCCTCCTCAATGGGTCCCCCTTTCAGGAGGTCATGTCCGCAGCTTTCTGGCGCGGACAGACTACCTTCACGGATTTTTATCTCCGGTCCTTGGCCTCTCATTCTGATGGATTGTATTCCCTTGGACCGGTGGTGGTTGCACAGTCTGTGGCTGTTCCTCCACAGTAATTCAGTGATTTTAAATAGTATGCTATCAGGCACCACGGTGGTACACCTGCTCGTTTCACGGGGAGGTTTTCCATTTTTTAATTACTTTCGGGGCTTTATTAGGGGGGTTCCTTGAACCTTTTCCCTACCTTGAGCATGTCTCGAGTTTGTTCCGTCAGCCTGGTCTGCCTGGATTCGAAGCCTCCACTACGGTAAGACGAATTCGCATACTAAAGTTATGGTAATTATTACTGAAATGAAATTGAGGTTTTTGAAGTAAAACCAATTTTCATGATGTAATACTTACCATAACTTTATGGAGTCCCACCCTGTATTCCTCCCCTTGCCTCCTCATCCTGGCTGCCTTTAGGCTCCATAAAAGGGGGTTTGAGGAAGGGAGATCACTCCGTGGCTCTGTCATCGAGATAGAGGTTACGTCACGGTAGGGAGGTAGGGATATTTGAATCTTTTGTTTTTGGGCTACAAAGATGGGTGTAGGTATTGTATATGCATACTAAAGTTATGGTAAGTATTACATCATGAAAATTGGTTTTACTTCAAAAACCTCAAATTATTATCATTTTTGTCTGGAACTATTACCAGATAATATCAGCAAACGGCAACATTGCAGTAAAAACCGATTCAAAATGGCGCTCTGTATTGTTGGCAAGCGTGACGTCATAAAACTTGGCTTCACAAAATACGCTTTTCTGATGTAGCAATATTTAATTGGCGTGAGAAAGAATGTAAGAAATAGAAAATTTCATGGTATCCCCGTTCAATACGAATAATTNTACGGTTAATGGTGTTATACAATAATGTATATCGTCATCATCCTAGTGTAATTACGGTTAATGGTGTTATACAACAATGTATATCGTCATCATCCTAGTGTAACTACGGTTTATGGGGGGGGGGGGGGGGGGGGGGGGGGGGGGGGGGCTACGATTGACGCTTTAATCAAGAGGTCGGTTGATATTTTATCCATAATACAATGTCAAAAGAAATATTTGTAACAATCGCTTCTCTTTCTCAGATGAAATTATTACCTAATCGTTGACATTTAAACGTGCGTTTAAAAATGTACATTAGCGTGATGTGTGACAATAGTGCTAAATATAAGGATATTGAGCGTAAGCAGTATATTCTGAACGACAAAATAATTGCCATTAACAGTTTATAAAATGATTTAAATTAAACAAATTCAAGTATGAAGGATCCGTTCCTTCGAGGTTGTTGGACTGTTTGTTTAAATCAATTTTATTGCAACAAAAGACAAATGGATTGGACAAAAGTTATTACAACTTACATGTTCTTACGTCCTTTCCGTAACAGAAAATATATATACAAAATTAATGTGTCACGTAACAGCCTAAAACAAATTTATATATGTATATATATATAAGATGTTAAAGATGGGATACAGCAAAAGAGTTAATGATAGGATTAGGGACACCAACGTTTATTTTTTTAAATATGTATTGGACTGTCAGTTAGTCATTTTCATAAAAAAAATCTGTGTCCAGCAGCTTTGCTGCATTTTCTTGTTAAACATGAAAATGTTGAGAAATTGTATCAATCCTTTTGTGTATTAGTAAGCGTTTCTAACTGAAAACAAGATTAATTCGGCGATGGATTTTTTAATTCGTAATTACAATTCGTACATTATTTTTGAAAAGAACTTTCTGCTCGTTAAAACTCAGAGAAAAGTCTTTGATTAAATTTGCTCCTAGTTTCTTTTTTTCCAATGTCATTAAATTTTCATTATGTTTACAACGTAAGAGCGATGCAAACAAAGATCTGGGCGTCAGACGAGGTCGTACCTGTTTATGGTGACGGTGTGAAATTCTTTTGTAGCTGAATTTCAGGATTTGAGATTTGCTTAGAGGACAATATACTGATTGAGTTGTTCAACTGAAGCTTCAAACTTGGTAGCGTATGTTCAATTATTTGTGCATATGACACTTTGCGACACCCACCACTAAGATTTCTAGAGCGTGACTACCATAACGTGTTTACTTATACTTTTGTTCGTTGTTGAAAATTTCCCAGGAACGATAACAAGATCTTTAACAACGCATAGGGATTCCCTTAACTTTAAAGCGTCTTAAAGACCTAGAGTCTCCAATAATAGGGCTTTACTCAAACCTATGACAGAAGATCTCCGATTCCTCATCGTTAATTTCCCCAATATCAGCGAGACAGAAATAATTTCTCCGTTACCTCACATGTTTTTCCTTATCACCTGACTGTAGCCATTGTTTTAGGATATGTTATCATCAAACTTTACCAGAGCAATCGTTCTTTATACTCACCTACAAAAGTTTAAGTAACGACAACTCTGGGTAGATATTGATGTTATGATATATAGGACTAAGACTACAATTAATCATACTATATGTTTCATTGTTACATTTAATTTCATAACCAATTCCCAATATTTGATAGCCAACTGTCCATCTAATCTGGTCAAGAGCAACATCTTTGGAGTAAAATATCAAAATTTCAAGATAGCATGTTCGCCTTTTTCTTGGCTAATCGTCTGCATGTGTCACTAATGCCAAATATAAACTTCCGAGTCAAGGGTAGAGGTAGACACAGGACTCTTCACACAGCACCCTGCACCAAAACATACATGCACAATATAAATAATTTGACACAACAATTGTTAGACTGTTATCTGTAGAGTATTTCAACACCAAACTTCACACAAATACCACCATCTCTCTCTATCTCTTTCCCGGGGAAACGTGAGATAAGTCTGTGCGTTGTGAAATAGATTTGTACAGATACGGATACTGCGCTGCGTATAATCGTTTATTTATATGTTATACAGCAAATGAGCCGTTTTATCGCGACAGTTTTACTGTGTAAAAGTATCACAACACGTAATTATTGTGATCCTTATAAAATAAGGATGATTAGAAATATTGCCAGTTACCATGTTCTTGTAATATCACGATTCCAATATCTAGGAATCATTGCATTGCATATCAACATCGATCATTGTGGGTATTTTTTCAAAATTTAACTGTCGTATGATAAATGGCTTTCAGAAAACATCACGGGGCAGAAGCTGCATTCCATCTGACCTTGGTACAGAATGTTGATGTGTCGACAAATTGCCACCATCTCCTTGGAAATTTACATAGATCTCTACAAATTGAAAGTTAATGCAGATCTACTGTTTATTCCAAATGAAGACAAATTACAATGGTACAATGTATATTCTTTAGCCTGGTGATGTTTCCTGTTTACGGAAAAGATATATTTTCTTCCCATCATAGACATTGCATGGTGTCCAACAGCGACTTCAACCGAATGATTTTGTATTTGGTTGTAACTTCCAATTACAATATTCCATTAACGCAGAGATTGCTGCTCTTCAGGTCCTCTATTGCTTTTGTATGCATATGCTGTTTACATACATGGATGACCTTAACAATACATTTACAAACTACGTTTTGTGCTGTATCGTTTCAAACTTTATAGTGATTTTACTGTCTGAGTGTCTGTGTAACACTGCTGGAAGTAAGATAATTCAAATAGAACGCGGCGACCTATGTGATCCCTCCATGATCAGGGGTTTTCTTATTTTGGAAACACTCAAAACACCCAATATAAATTACGTCTCTGCTCTATATAAATATGCAAGACCACACGAGTGAATATATTCGTCCGCGCAATAAATGAGTGCTTTCTGATTCATTAGAAAAAAACAAGTGAGTGGTCTTGCTTTTATCACATACCTTATAAACTTCGATATTTTTTGCAAATATCGGGAACTTTTCAGTTCGCCATGACAAGGGGTTCTGTCCAATCCGTTTGTCTTTTGTTGCAATAAAATTGATTTAAACTAAACTAAACTAAGGGGTATTCCCATACAAAGTAGTTCCGGCTAGTAGGTAAATACAACATTCCTTATTGCACCTGTGCAATACAGAACGTTGTATTTCATGGTCTGAAAAATTGCTTGTATTCCTATAAAAACATCAACAGGTATGTGATAAAGAACTTGATCTATGACCGTATAGCATGACATCGCCCTGATGTTACCAAAACCTGCCCTTTGTTCCGGTCAAAGAATTTTTCCAGGCAATTTTCAATTATTATTAGGAAATGTATTCGAATCGGATCATTTAAATCGTGCGGCCTAAGTAAGGAGATGTACATCTGGTACAGGTAGGGGCTGCCCAATCATTCTCGTATGTTTCCCATCTTTAAGTGCATCACCTTGGATATTATATCAATTTATGAAACATGTTTTTTAAATGCTTTTAATTGACATTACAGACATTTAATGTTGTTAATTATAAAAGTACAGATGTTTTTACATTTGCTTGCATAACTTTGTTGACTTTAAACTGTGTCTAGTAAGCAACACCTGACTGTATACGTTTTAATACAGATGTAATAATGTATGATTTTTTAAGCCTTTTTCATCGTAAGTAATGTGTTTGACAAGGAAATAACATTACTTGATCGTGCTTGATTGATTGTTATTCACACGTGATTTGGTGGAAGAGTATTTTTGCTCGTCCAATTGGCTTCTCTCTGACAACGAAAGTTCTTTTCCCTCTTGTAAAGCTGAAGAAAATCCTACTGATCCTGGTTTATCATATACTTTTTTGGAGGTTAAACAACATTATTATATCTCATCATTCGTCTTTCATTTTTCCTCTCCTAGAGCTATTGTACAGTTTGGTGTCGTATGCAAAAAGGGAGCATATTGAAAGCTGCATTATATCGTAGGTCGTTAATATGCAAGACCAAGAGTGATGGTCTTAGTTTGCTGTTTTGTAGCTGGAAGTCCATATATACTGTTTATACCTCTCCCTTTAGCAATGTGTTGTATACAGCATATGCTACCCCAACCACTGACTCATCAGCTTGGAGCCGCCAATCAACAAGTGTTTCAGCCTTTAATCACAGGACACTCTCCGGGCGGGGAAACCGCAATGCTGATCGGGCACTACCGGTCAGTGGCTAGCTGCCAGCTCTCCTTCCTCATGACCCACACAAACTGGATGTCTAAAGTATTATTAAAACAGAGGGCATGCGCGTTTACCCAATTAGTTGTGAGTGCGGCAATGCTCTGTTCTTAGTCCCCTTTAATGTAATTATAGGTGTACAACATGGTTCTGTTCCTTGTCCACTTTTGATATAATTACAGGTATGCAACAAGGGTCTGTTCTCGGTCCACAACTGATAGATGTAAACACATACACAGTAGATTGCATCTTTGAAATTTACAATTTGCCAAAAAATTGAATTACACTGCATCTGACTCTCTGCGGGCATTACTGCTCAGTGGTTAACTGCCAGCTCCTCTCCTCCCTCTTGATCAACAGCCAGCTAAATGATCTCTCTGTTGACTGTCCAAGTCTCCCAACAGCTTGCTTTTATCTCGCCTCCTTTGATTCCTAGGGCACTTAGCATTCTCCATACAGATTGGGCGGGGAATCCTCTGGTGCCGATTTCAATCGGGAAAAGCCATCTTATCCAATCGCAGATTCTGCACTGGTCGAGAATCTCGGTATACTTGGCATTCTTCCGCTCATATGGTCACGTCGCACATCGACTCTCATGGGACAGTGATTTATATGGTCACTAGCTTCTTGTCTTTAGCAGACCATATCACAAAGTCTGACCTCTGTGGTCTGGACAATCTCTGGGAAGACAAGTCGACCCCCATCTCCCACTTGTCGGTCTAGAATCGAGGTGGTGATTGAAGCTGGCTTTGTACTTGTCTCCCCTGTCTTGAAGAAGTTGATCGTGGTGGATGCTCTCCTCGTTCAATGATAAGTCCCGAGGTGTTAAGTTTTAAGGAGATAGAACATTGTTGATATCCTCCTCACAAATCAAAGTTGTTGAGTAACGAGAAGATTGCTCCAGACACATTTCCATTATGATACTTTCCATCATTTTACATATATGAAATAAAGTAATTCTACCCTTCTTTCATTTTGACGGCAGATAACCCATACAAACTGATGGATTTAATATCTTTTTAATTGTTTTGAGTGTTACGGCTTCAAGCTCGCAAGTGTGATTCCGATGTTTGTTGCCTTGTCCATGTCCTTTTAGGTCGAAAACGTAGTTTCAATTTTTTTCAATAATATTCCACTCTAGCTGTAAGCCATTGTTGGCTTGAAATATTCTTACAAATTTCCATCTCGTTAAAGTGTATGTTATCTTCTTAAATAGTGGCTTGTTTATATGTTTTTTTCACTTCTTTACTATTTTTTTGGAAAACAATGCAGGAAAGTTATCGTATTGGCAATATTTACATACTATCAGTTGTTTCTCCAAACATGCGAGTTGGAAATTCCTGTCCATGGATTTGTTTCCGTGTTTGGTTTTTTTACACTGTAGACGTTTCTTAATTTAATTTCCTAAACGATATTGCACTCTTGCTGTTGGTGTCAAGGACCCATATTCATAAAACCGTTCTCATGCTCAAACTTGGATTATGTGCTCAAGCTAATTTTTTCTTGTAATGGTGAAAAATTAAGAGAGAAAAAATAACTCTCTACACAGTACACAAGAAAAGGGGAGCGATGTTTACCGGCAAAAGCTTTTTTGGATAATATCAAATCTTCAAAACTACAGTTGGTATGCGATTCAAACTATATAAGTTTGAAAAATTACGTAATGTAATAATTATCATGACAAACAAAGCAAAGAAAGCAATTCATTGGGCAGCAATACTTTAATCGTTAGTGTAGTGCGGAAAACCATCAAAGATACTATAAATTAGATCTCGCGTCTACAAAATATCGTCGACATTTGTTTGACGATTTTTTAATAAAAATTCATGATAAAGGAAAATCAGGTTAAAAATGACTGTCTATTCAAATGCCAAATGGTGTCTGGAAATATCACCGCGAATCT
This sequence comes from Mizuhopecten yessoensis, assembly GCF_002113885.1. Lineage (NCBI taxonomy): Eukaryota > Metazoa > Mollusca > Bivalvia > Pectinida > Pectinidae > Mizuhopecten > Mizuhopecten yessoensis. The sequence goes on from NW_018404479.1 coordinate 1,224,776, forward strand.
AGATTGTTTTTGTTTTATATTAGTTTTAACACCGAAATAAAACTCAGTTTGCAAGAAAATTACAGTTGTGTACCCAAACGCTCCATTTATAGTTGTTATAGCATATGCAGAGAAGCTCCCAATCTCGGGTAAATTCCAACCTTACAATAACCCGCTAATCTAATATCCCTTATAAATGTTCCCGACATTATATTGACTGGAGGACGTAAGTATACACATCCGACACCGAAAAACCTTCAATTGTGTTAACTTCGCAATCAGCTCTACACAATGGCGGCTAGACGATCTAAAACAAATTGCATTTGCGTCTGACACCAGACGACGCTCGAAATGTCTTCATGACATCTCCCAGGTGGCGCTGCTGCTGACAGGTCCAATGAATGACCAAGGATAGGAGACTTGGACAAATTATGTATTTTGAGGGTACATACCAGAAGGGTGTCGAACACAATTAGCTTCGTATGCTAAATCAGGAATACTTAAACAGTTCATAATTCCTAAGTGCTACTTTCGTATCTTTTCTGAGAAAAAAGTGGTAGTCAAACGTTTATGATAAAAATATAATTTTCTTCTCCGTAAATTGTTTTAAAATAGGATATTAATAACGAATGGAATGTGCATCACTTGATAATGAAAATGTGGCCCGTGCATTTCTACAATGTTTCATGACATAAGTTTATCACCGTTCACATATGAGCTTGTTTTTTGAGACAGTCGGCTCCATTGATCAAAATGTTTTTAGATCATTCTTAAGCCATGGCGCGATTCGATGGATTATAGAATCGCTGTGTTGCAAATGCCGCGCTCGTTGCGCTGACGAAGAGATAGGCAAAGTTTACTCAGATGCATGTTCAAATTAAACTAGCAGCAACAATTATACGAGTTTCAAATATAGGACGGCGATGCTAATGATAATGACTAAGTACATGTAGCTAAGTTAATTAATAACCAATGTTTATGTTGGACCAATAATTCTTAAGGAAGAAAAGAACTCGATTGATCTCGCAGATAACCTTCACCGTTCGATAGAACGCATTTACAGTAGCTAGACTTGAAATTATAAACAAGATGAACAAACGATGTTTCCATATTGTTGACATGTTTTTATTTTGATGTAGTTAACTCCAAGTAGTTAACGCTCACGAGGAAAATTTAAATAACTCTTCACAATAATGAAAAAATAAATCAATTTAGTACCCACGTAATTAGAAAGTTTTTATTTGTATTGAATGTGAGCTGGGGGATGACTTTTCATTTACGGGCGGTGTAAATACTGATATTGATGAAGAGTTAAATCAGATGGAGAATGACACACCTAGTCACCCTTGAAATCCAATCACAAGGACACCATATCACATGTCAAAGGAAACGGTCAACTGTCGAGGAAAACGCCCAGTGTTTGCTATAAATAACCACGATATCAAAAGCGCACCAAACAGAGATTGACCCTTTTCATCAATATAGCAATTATTGAAGCGCTTTGGTTACAAGAGGGTCGAGCATCGGACAGCAGTCGTTTGGACACCAGTACTGGACCTTACAATTTAATTTCCGGACAAATTCATATCGGCTTCAATTTCTTGGAATAGGAGAGAAGCGGCTGTCGTCTGTGTGAATTACCGTAAACCTATTACAGCGTCGTGCAAAGTAAATAGAATTTCTGACGGCCGGTAGATAAAAGGCTAAATTAGAGCACAGATCGATGTTGATTTATGCTTTTAACTGATTTGATTGACGTGACGTATGCATGCGGCCAATGTAGACCGCTAATGTGTGTACTTTGAGAGGGGGGATATGATGGCCAGTGACACATCGGACATACAAGACCACTCAGTCAAGTACGGTCCAGACACATTCATGGCGGACAGCCACGACAATCCCATGTACATTATATCTCGTGATATGTTTAAACATGAAATAAGGAAAGGCCATATAAAATGTCGTGTGAACCACATCAAGGGTAACACGTACCGTCCAGGTACAGATGATGTAAAATGTCACCGGGCACAATTCGTGTCCTGTTACATGTATCTCAAAAGTTGGTTGTTTTCGTTCATTTTCGTCTTGACGTCTTACTTTTTGTATGGTATGACCACTTTTCAGCCATTTTCAGTAATTTTTTGAAAGTTTGATGGTGGTGAATCTACCTTTGTCGTGACACATTCACCATATACATAGAACCAATATACAGGAACTTTACTTCGTATGATATGACCACTTTTCTGCCATCTATGATAATTTCTTGAAATTTGGTTGTATCGATTTTATCTTAATTGTTACATATTTTTAATATACAAAAACCATAACTGCATTCAGCCATTGTGGTCATATTCTACTATGTTTAAGATAGTTTGTATTAATGACAAGTGCAATTTGTCGCCAGTAATACTGAAGAAAGATCTCAACCAGTGATAGAGGGAAAAGTAGTCCACTTGTAGTGATGCTCTTACCGTACATGTTAGAAAAATCAAGAGTCGTCTTCCATTTCGTCGGCGAAACATTGTCAGAAAGTACCTTAAACACTACAATGCGTGAATATCATTGCCACCTACAGTTAATGTATAGCAATGTCCTACTGCAGCAACCGTCACTAACATTGACGACACGTGGATCTGACAGTCTAATGGATGGAGACCCTGAAGGCGTCTTGTAAGCACTAGCTCAACTGAGTTTCAAGTCGGTACAACTGAACCCGTTATTACGTCATTGAAAACATAATGATCAATAACTACTGCATAATCGCGGCGAAGTAAAAGACCAGTTGGGCCTGTAATGGATATTTCAATTAGCGTGTCTATGAAATAATACAATAGATTAGTAAATCAAGTGATCAAATCCCAACTATTGATTGGACGGTAATAAAAAGACGTGCATATCAGGACACACACAGTGATGTGTATAATGTGATGCTGTGTGTGTGTGTGTTTGAGGCGGTATGTTGGCGCATCTGCCTCTTTACGATAGCGCAGTTATAATGCCGACTTTAAAATGCTGTACTGAATACCATGCCGAAAGCACTCAACACACTATCCATCCGTTCCCATTATTATACTGACAACAGGTTGACTAGATCTTGCAATTACCAAAAATGGTGAACGTTGAGCAGGAAATGTAAACCACCTTTTTTAGGACTTTGGTATGCCATTTCCCTTTCCTAGGCGAACGTTCAATACGTTCAACAATTTTATCACTTTTCGGAAAAAATCAAGTCATTCATTCTATAAGATGAAATATAAACAGAAGAAAGGGCAAATTTTCTATATCCTAATCGTAATCAACCACAGATTAATTTAACTGAACATAAGTTTTAAGATCACATGAACGTTTTTTACGGACAGCTCTCAATAGAAGTTAGCCATATCGAACGTGGCATCACAGTGGTGTATTTCCCAACTTCAAGTGTCATAAAGGGTCGCGTGCAGCAGGGGACGTAACCGGCAACTCCATAAATCTTCAACGTGTTACAAGAACGAGGTATTTGATCGACGGTACCTCCATACCAAACCAACCATAAAAAGCCCAGAAGTAAAGATATTGCTTGCAAGGTCAAACAGTTGACATAAAGAAAGATCAGTGGTACAATATGTAGTAGGAAAACAGTTAACCAGAAGGTCAAATAAATATACCACTACCCAACGTAAATTCCCCTCGATAGTCGTCTATACCGTATATTTTTTCATTGAACTACTTTCTGTTGGCCTATATATAATCAATATAAATTCCAACCAGAAATGATAAATTTAACATGAAGAGCGAAATTTTGTTCCAATAAGTATATACATTGTATCGTGAATTTTTGTTTAATAGATAGAACAGCCATCTTTCAGGATTTTTCAGTAAAGTGGTTGACCAACGTCATAGTGTCATAATAATATTAATGACTTCAACTAGCGAGCCATGGCAATTACAGCTGATATGAATGTCATCTGAAGAGTGAAGGTAAGATAGCGGTACATATGTTATGTCATAAAATGGAAAATATAGTATCATATTTATTATTCAATGGCATTGCAGCAATGTAACCCTAAAATGAATCCCCATGGCCCACGTGGTGACGTCATCATTATTATGACGCCATGATACAACTGACCAATCGTTGTCCGTTTTATTGATTATTGACGGAAATACACGATACAGGTACATACACGAATTTTAACAAATTGCTGTAATTTGATACACTTTTTGATTTTTAGTGAGGCTGAAATGTTTCAAAAATTGCAATTACTAGTATTCAATCGCTTTCAGTTAGCATGCATGTAGCCACGCTTAATGTTGAATTGTCATTTAATTTGACATTCATATTGACTATGAATGCAAACAAATAGCAATCCGTGTGTTTATGATGATGTAACCATGTGTATGCTTGTCATTGTAACTCTTGAATGTTCCCTTCAGAATAGCTTTGAATCAATCGCCCAAGATTTTTTGAGTATTATTCCATTAACATTGTTATATTGACGACACACACAAAAACATAAATTATCATCCAATGTGCGTTATTCGACGACAGAAGGTAACATGTTTAGAATCTAAACATACGGCATATCGGAATTTAATTTCCTTGTCGGTTTTAACTGCCATTACGGGCGTACATATTCCATGATGCGGGTTAAGTTCTGTCTCTCATTAACCCCTAAACAGTTAGAGTTTTCAATTATTCGTAAATGTAATAAAACGACGGAATATTCACATAAAGCCATATTGTAAAACCGCATCCAATGCGCTTTTTACGATTAATGTTTGTAGGTACATTTTTTTGTTTGTTAATTTAATAGTTTCCTTCATTAAGTTGTCCATAAAAGTTTCATGTAAATTAGTCTAGCCAGTACAAACCATGTTACAAAATAGTGGAATTTTGTGTATCAATGTTTTTCTAACACGCGATATTCCCATAAAAAATTGTAATTGGAAATAATTCGTATCCATTGGTGATTTTAACAAGTTTGCCTATGAATGATTACATGCCATGATAATTCAAAGGCGACGATTGAAGTCAGACATGACTGTGACGGGGTGATGATTAGAATTGGTCTAACGCATAAACGTCACTGCAGTTTCGGATTCAGAGACCACTCCCCCACTCTTCATTATATGTCTTCTTGTTTGTTTGTGTTTTACGTCCTTTTAACAGCTATGTGTTAGGTTTTGGTGGTGAAGGAAAGCCGAAGTACCTGGAGAAAACAACCGACCAATGGTCAATACCTGGCGACTACCCAAATTAGGGGTCGAACCCGCGACCCAGTGGTGGACGGCTATTGGTAGCAGAATGTCAAACGCCTTAACCACTTGGCCACCGTGGCCCCTATAACATGTCTCCTGCTTGAGCCGAGATATGTCAGCTTGTCACCCCCTAGAGAAAGACAGCTTCGTGTAGAAAACACACACACTAAATTGTGACGTAGTAAAGAGCTATCGTGATGTCATAAAAAGGTAAATGGCGAACATTCATACGCCAAATATGCCATTGCTTTCAAATAATACTAGTGTCGGTTGAGTTGTGACTGAATTAATAGGATCGGAGAAAAATGACCATCCCCTTCCTTCTGGCTGATCTTACCATCGAGGAAATCTCGGGTTGGACAAAAAAATAAATATATCCTCAATTTAGGCGAGGATTCTATTAGTCAAGGAGGGGGATCCAAATGTTCTTTCGAGGGTTATCCAAATTGGTAAACGCGAGGAAAATTCATGATTTCTAAAGAGAATGACCGAGGTGGGGATTAGGGGTGCCTGCAGCTGAAGCCAAGAAAATATTTTCTACATTGTATATTAACCCCTGCGGCAGTGTTAAATACATAACGAAAACAATCATTTCACAAGTTTACGTCGATTTGTTGGATAGTATTTCGTGAAAATTTATTTAACAACCAGGATGTTAATGACAGGAATGATCGAGACATACATGCACATCGTAAAGTATAGTAATAGTAACAAACCCCCTTACATATTTTCTCAGAAAGTTAGTTTGTTTATCTTCTATGATTTTTTATCACAAATAAAGATTTTTTCTCCATATTCAGAAGTTGAAAATAGTCAAATTCTTCCAAAAAGAAAATATTTTGATACATCTACACAATTAACACTATATTTTACTTAACAGATAAACATTCAGTCTGAAATCAGCTAAGTTGTCAGGATTTCAAGTCATATAAGAATACAAGATTTTGCATCAGATGCAAAAAACCCAGACTTTTAAATAATTCAAATTTCCAACTACTCCTCAGAAAATTACTTTTGTAACTTTTGATGACTTATTATGTCCAATCATACAACGATATGATACATCTGCTGGGGGGGGGGGAAGGGGGGAAGTGTACCGGTATTTAGGGAAAACCTTGATTTTTCTCTCAAATTTCAGCATTTAACCTCATTCCTAAGGTAGAAAAAGGCAAATTCAATTCAAACTAGAAACAAATTATTCGGATAAATATTCTTTCAAAATAATCCTAGTTAACAGCCAAATATTTAGTCTGAAATGTCACACTATTTCAAGTTTTATCTAGTAAAACAAACGGCAATATACCAGCGAATACTAAAAAAAATCCTATAATTTTACAAAATTATGCAAATTTTCAAATTTCTTCTCAGAAAGGATTCTATGACTTTGTATGTCAACAATGAAGTGTAATACTGTTAATTTTCACTTTATTAAAAAAGTTTTTTTGGGAAAATATTGATTTTTTGAATTTTCTGCATTTCCTGTATTTGCTTTAAAGGAAAATAGTAAAATTCCCCCAAGAACAAGACATTCTGATGTATCTTCCAATATAACACATACACTACTTAGCGGCAAAATATCTAGTCTGAAATCAGTTAAAATGTCAGGATTTTAAATTTTATCATGCATGGCAGGTGGTAATATCATAATACCTCAAAAAACCTGAAATATACAAAAAAAACTCAAATTTTCAAATATCTCCCCTGGAACTTCAATTTCGAATATCCTTATGACTTTTCATGGCAAGAAAGCAAAGGGATACTACAAATATGCTATTTTCGAGAAAGCGTATTTTGAAATATTGATTATCCCTAAAATTTCAACATTTCCACCACAATTTCTCGGGTGGTATACTATTCAAATTTGTATTCATGTGGCCTCTCGTATATTTAAAACAAATGTGAATATGATCTTGTTAAATCAATTATTAAGAGCTGTTAATTTATATGAAGATAATCTGCAGATATTTCCCCTCGCCCTGCACTGAAATGGACATGCTGACCCCATTTCATATACAGGATATTAAATAAGTTACCTTTTGTCGTTCCTTTCAGCTTTCTACCACTGCTGCGGCCGTATTGAATCATGTTGTCTCGATACAATCTACGTCATACAGTTAGACAAAAACATGTCCACGTCAACATCAGTTTGTGTTTACTTTATTGACATCACTTGCAGAGATTAACAACCCGTTTTATGACTACATTTGATGAATGTCCGGACTAAACGTCAGATATTGAAATACGTACACAAGAATCTTGATTTCTATATTTTGGATATGAATACAAAAAAAACCCAGAAAATACAACCTGAACGTTAACGATTTCACCTCAGAAAAAGTCGCAACCTTCACAGTACATATAATTTTGAATAATTAAATTTTTCTAACTTTAAAAAATATATATCAGTTAGTGAATAAGGCTAACGTATTCCGATTACCCTAAAGGGAAGTGGGCGCATGCTTAAGTCATGACCTCTGCGTATTCAAATTGGCACGAACGTAATAAAACAAAGATAATTGCGGGTTATGGTCGATGAAATTTGATGAAGCGGTACCCATAAATGTAACCCACGTCATCAACAAAAATAAACACGTGAATAATTGATGATACTGAAGGTGTATCTGATGAGGAATATACCCAATTCAACTATGAATTTCTTAAGGGCATATGCTGGTGTACGTTAATTTGATAAATATATCCTCTTTTCTAAAGATTGTCACAAAAATGGTAATTAATCTTGATAACATGTAGTTTGGGTACAAGAAAGGATCACAATAATATACTATTAACATTTCAAAGGTACGTTTAACAAATTTAAAAAATTCCAAATGATGTTCCGGAAACACCCGCGAAAAATTGACATCATAAAATTAAAGCGTTATAGGTACACGATGAATTGATCAATGACGCTGGTTCCGACACGTGCATATTGTAGTAGTACGTACTATTTACATCCTGTATACCTCACCCTTGTTTTCAATGTATATGTGCATACCCTGTTGGATATCTATTTAATGTGTTCCATCGTATTATAGCTTTGTGTATATCTATATTCTGTATGTCCATAACTATGATAGTTTAAAGCAGGGAGTACGCCATTCTATGAGAGAGGATACCGGCGCCCAACGTCTGCAGAAAACAAGCTGATGTTCGAAGTTAGCGTGGGCACCTTGCATTCTCCTGTGATGTATGTCTCCTGTCAACCTTGACAAATCTTGCCACACTGCTTCCGGTTTGCGCATCAATCTTCGGAACTAAAATCGCAGCAAAGCATACCCAACATTATAATTACATGGTATGTAGGGTAGTCGACCCCAAGGCATCCCTTTTTACGTGACATGAGGAATGCCTGCGTAGACCAAGGCTGAATTTCTACAGACGGGTTGTTGTCATTCTCGCGATATCTACGGGAACTAGATATGTCTATATTTATTGCGTGTTTCTACGGAAGCCTAGCCAGAACGAGCGATTACATGTGTTATGTACAATAGTCTGTAAGTGTGGTTTACTTACTTATTTAATATATACAATATTGCAAAGGTTCAAGGTATCATCGACGATAATTCTAATTGGTTTAACTTTCACAAATCATAATATGATGATATCATAGAAAATACTGTAACGGTTGATTGTTTCATAGACAATAATTTAATAGTTGATTGTTTCATAGACAATACTGTTATTATTCATGGTATCATAAACAATACTGTAATGGTTGATGGTATCGATCATAGACAATACTTTAATGGTTCATGGTATCATAGATAACATTGTAATGGTTTTATGACATCACAGACTTTTTATTTTCGTTCTCTACTGTTACATATATGAAATGCCAGTCTGCTTGCTACGTTTGAAGGTCCCCAATGTAAAGCCGTCCACGCTCGAACTTATCAATGTTATTCAATAGTCCTAATACCATCCTGGGAGAGTCAGCCCATAGACAGCGCTGATGTGTCTTTATCCAAGCATCTAAAATCTGGACTTGCCTGACCAGTTCCAGTATTCCCTTAGGAATAACAATCCCCAATGCCATCTCTACGTCACTTAGTGAATATAAGATCGGAATGAGATTTATTGTTTTTGACCTCCCCGAACGAACTTAGTCCACGACGAAACGTTATATTGACTGACATATTGGACAGTGCGGAGTGTTTCTTGGTCATAGGTTTCTGTTAGCGTCACGGCTGCCTGGAGTTGGTAATTATATTCATGATACGGTACCAATATCAATATCATTTGTGTCTGTTACACCATAAATATTGCCAGAGATGTGCCTGTCTTCCATTTCTTGGGAGCGTTTCTCCCAAATGGCAAACTCCAAAATCTAGAGAGGAAAAAAAGCATGGCGTCATGAGACAAGAGCCTCAATGTCGCTGCAAAGAGGACAACGAACGGGGACTAAAGAGATTTCAAAACAAAGGAATAAACTATTTCAACCTTGCATCTCTGATGCAAACATTTGCCAAATACAGTTTTTAACCGAATCTACCGGAGAAGGTCATCCCTGCCACTGACAGTCTGGGGAAGTATTCGGCTATATCGAGTCAACGACAGCTAGGGAAATCAGCAACATATGTATGACCTTCGACATATAGTTTTATTTACTTTCAGTAAGGTATATTGATATATTGATATATTTCTTTAAAATATTCTAAAACGTATTTATTCAGGGACTCCCAATTTTGTGTGAGAAAGGTCTAAGTTGATGTACCACAGATTGCTGTACATTGTAACTAATGTCCAAGGCCTATAGGTCCTGTCATTCAGCGCAATAATATAGCTAAGGGACCCTGTCTCACTGCCGGTAAACCACCAATCTTGGTTCGTACAAAGAGGTAATCTCCCCTTAAAGATTTTCAGTCCATCCCAATACGTATGCCTTTCTTGTCGTATTTCGTGTCGCCTTTTCCGTATAGCGCATCGGACATTTCAAATGCCGTAGTATAAATTATAGAAACAGCGGATAAACACTAGTACACCTATTTGTGATTGACGGTGAAATGTAAACTCTTGGATCTGGATGTTACAATGGTGATCCGATATCCCATCTGGTTTGAGCTATAGCACAATAATCTGAGGTCAGTGGTTTCATTATTGGTCCCCGTTGCATCTTATATTTTTAATGAAAATGGTTGTTTTTGTTGTTTATTTATTCCTGATCATTTATCACAAAGTTTCGAACGGTATTTTTTCCCCCTTTTAGAGTGATTTGTTAAAAGCTACTGTCGTGTATGAAAACTGTTGTCATTGTTTATTTACATTTTCAGAGGGCAGTGGACACGGGGATCCTTATATAGACATTACCTTCGCCTTATTTAAGGCGTGGTGGAAATGGAAGATCATATTGCACGTGCCCCACAATATAGTACAATGTATTCAATCCACCAGAACAACAAAACCTCCTCTATAACTTTTTTTTTTAATTATATCTTGTTACAGTTCTTTCCGAGACATGATTATATCAGGAAGGTGAGTATACACAGAAACTGGTGTAAATTTCTGATAATAGCAATCAATAGAACACCAAACATACATGTTGTTTATGTAAGAGAGCAATTATCTTCACCGTGTTCGTACACTAGCGACACCTATAGAGTCCCTACAGGTAGGGCAAAAGAATTGTACCTGCTGCCATAAGTGCATGATCGTAAGAGGCGACTAAATTTGGGATCTTATCTTTTTTCTTCTTTCTTAACAACTTTCTTCTTCTTAATGTCTCCCTTGACAATGCCTCACTTTTGGTCTTTAGTTGAGCGTTCGCCCCTGTGAGGAAGGCTTTGGGTTCTGTCCCCTGGCCGAGACATACCAGAGTCTGTAAAAATGGTAATTTCTTCTCCTGCTTAACGCTGAGCAATTTAGGAGAGGCACGACTGGTTCGCCCGTTGTCAGTAAAATGTGACCGGGTGGGGTGTCCTGCTAGGTGTTTTTGGCAGTATGTTTCAGTTAGGTAGCACTATAAAGTCGGCATCAGTTCCGCGCTATCACAAGGAGACAGACACGAACATATCGCAGCCTCCCAAAACACAGACGCATACACTACACGCATGCATCTTGCACACAAGGGAGGCCGTCCTCAAAAGGCCATAGCTGTTGACAGGACGTTAAACAATACTAAACCAAACCAAACCAAAGACACCAATAGACATTATGACGTCGTCTTCTCATTCGATGAAAAGTTTTCAGCATCTAAAGCAAATTAAATCATGTGTTTCAGCGCTTGGATAACTAAACCAACATGGCAGCCAATCATTTTCATTTTAAAGGCCACATTGCCGTTACGTTCTTGACGAACAAGATCGCCTTGAAGTTCTCACACCACGTACCCAGGCGTTGCCTAATTCATTTTACAGTCTAAGACAGGAACGCCCCCTCCTCCTTCGACACATTTCTATTCGTATTGGGGGGGGTTTCTGCTGGCATTCCTTCCCCCATTTACAGTCTCTTTACGAGGGAGTGTTAGAGCATTTCCCAAAACTGTTAGGTACATTATACGTCATTGACAACAAGGTTATGATATTGGAATTCAAAAACTTCGAATGCAGATTCACCAGTGAAATTGTCATTTATGAAAGGTTGGTATTCGGAAAATTACTCGTCAAGCGGATGAAAAATTGGTTATGATCAACGTTGAATATATGTCGGTGTGTCTGATTTAACATTGCTTTAAGTTAGACTTGTATGCTTGTATGATTTATCTGCCTTTCTCCAGGAATTCTTTCCTAATGATGTAATATGAGATACTTTTTATGTCCTGAAAATAGAGGTCGTGGTGCTTATATAAACGTTGATGTACAGCGTATCTGTTCAGAATTTTTAGTTTATGTATCTGAAGAAAATATGTTTTGAGGAAAAAATTGATTTAAGTTAAAATTGTCTATTTCCCAATAACCATTTATGCATAACGTATCTCTATCATCTCTGGCCCTCTCTGTTCCCAAACCTATCCGCAGTGATCAAAACTGCAGCAGGCACTCTCTGGTATCAGAAATTAAGATTTGCTTTAATATCTGACTCCGCTCTGTCTGTTGTCAGGGTTATCTGCAGAGATCCTGCTCCGCATTTATTCGTGTATATCTACCTCTACTGTCCCCAGCTCCTGCTAATCCCAGGTTTATCCACCTCTAACGCCTCCAATTTCGTCTATTCTCTTGCTATCCACCTATACCGCGTCTGGGCCCGCCTATTTCAGGTCAATCCACCTCTACCGGTTTCGTCTATTCTCAGGGCTATCCATATCTACAGCGTCTGGCCTCGTCTGATTCCAGATCTATCCACCTCTACCGCCTCCGACTTCGTCTTCACCTATTTATGTATTGATGGTGTTCATTCTCCCTTTAGACTTGATAGAAATTTTGCTGGGGGGGGGGGGGGGGGTATTTTGGTTTATATAAATAATCTTTTGAAAGTTGATCGTTTGCCAGAAATGGAATATCCTGGTGATGAGGTATTATGGACAAAAATTAGCCTACCCCACTCGACTTACATTATTGGAACAGCTTATAGACCAGAAAACTCTATCCTACCGTTTTGGGATAGTTAAAGTCATCTATAAATAATGCTCTTGATATCTCTCCTAATGTTATAGTAACAGGGGACTGAAATGTTGACTTCTTCACTGCTTCAAGCAATCACGTTCTTTTTGACATCATTAACTCCTTATCACTAACTAATGTTATAAAAGATCCTACTCGTACTGGACGTACTAGATCTAGCTTACGAGATCCTATACTATTATCTGACTCTATTTCTTGTATTGACTCTTCTGTAATTTTTGTTGATAGATCATTAAGTGACCATGATGGTTGTACTGCTTCCATAAATCTTCCTTGTCTTTTTAAACCAGTCTATAAACGTAAAGTTTG